>NC_141536.1:22737248-23048998 GCF_021556685.1 Rattus norvegicus | reverse complement strand
AATACTCATTAAACAGAAGCCTCATGAAGACTGGGGCTACTCACAAATAATGTTTTCCAAAGCATTGATGGTAGACACTTTAGAACATAAGCTCATCCAACCAAAGTAGAAAAACTCATGACTTGGAAGAAATAGAACGTCAAAATAATAAATACATTTATGATTTTAAGTTCTTAATATTTAAGCACCATGCATATCCAACAAGTAAAAATGGAATACATTGTAGCTTAAGACAAAAAGGTTGCCCAATGCTTACCAAACATCTTCACTAACTTCTTCAATAGACATGACTGTTCTGACATACAAGGCTAGAAAATTGGAGATTTTTGCTCTCATGACCAAATAGCTCTTCTGAAAGCTCAACGTAGTATCTATCTTTAAGCAAGTATGCTGCACAAGCAGAGAAAGTGTTCATTAAAAGTAAAGTTAAAGACAGAAGCAAGCTGAGGTTTCTGCTTTTGCTTTTTATTTCTAGTGCTCATTCCTATTTTTATTTTTATCTTTTATCTCTAAAATAAGCCTTTTGTAAACAGGAGTATAAAACCAAAGATTGAAATTGAACAAACAAAATCACTGAGACCTTAAGTCTCTGTAGGAAAAATGGTATTTGATGACATTAGCTTTAGACTTATCTGTGTATGCTGCAGAACATGTTTGTGAAAACTCCCCATCTTTGGGGGGAATTTTTTTTTGAAAAATTCTCTCCTGGTATTTTTACTTTCTTACCCCACTCTGACACAACCCCTTGTGTTTTTTACTTAGAATTTCTCCTTACTTGTGAAATATGGCATTTTCCCTCTAACATTTTGACAGTTTTGTGTTAGTGAGGAAATGGCTTTGGGGTAGCAACTCTTAAACTTGATCAGTTTTTAATATTTTCTACATTTTACATTTCTTCTTAGACAGAGAGGGATTCTCTTTCAAATCCCATCTGGAGTGAAAATACTACAAAAGATTGAATAGATGATAATAAATCTGTAGCGGCCCACATTCATCCTTTGGTTTTGACTTCATCTGTTATCTAAGAATTTGTTTTTTGCTGAGAAACTCCCTTTTTTTGTCTCCTCAAAGGGGAAGTCTAATTAGGCTTTATGAGTTAAGAAGTTATATCAAATATATTAATGCATTTACTAGAAAGAAATGGACATGCTAAAGGAATATTTTGAGGAAGGTGATGAATCAGAAATGTTAGAAAGGAGTTGTGACTACAACAGCTGATTGACTGATTAGAACTTCAAAGATGTGGAGAGGTTAGAATGTTGCAAGTAGCCATTGTTACTTCTCTAGATGTGACCTAATCGCTGGTGAGGGGTAAACCCTTAGACTAATTTTCAACAACCAAAATGCTAAGAATGCTCTTTCATAGAATCTGAGGGCTTAGCTGAAATACTCCACTTTTCCTTGATCTACCTACTGAATGTTATCTACTATATATTTTCAAAACCTTGATCTGTGGTCTATTTCTTCTGCTGTTATATAATAACATGACCTGTTACCACACTAGAACATTTTATTTGTGAAACTTGCATTGATGGTTGCAAAAAAAAGTTACACATATTTGGCTCTAGAATAAACTCATAAACTTTTTAAGGACTATTGTGCCTGTGGACAACCATGTGCTATTATAACAATGTGCTTACTCTTCCTATTTCCTTCCATATGACTCCTAAAGACATAGACATCTCCAAAGACACAATTATGCCTTGTATGTTAATGATATGAGTGAGTGCAATGATCCCCTAGGTGTTTTATGTTGGGAATAGTCAAGGAAAGGACACATCAAAATTAGAGGGTTAAAATATTTAGCCCCAATCCCCAACCTTATGAAGAACAAAGGTCCTGGAGGTTACATTGCTTATAAGTGTCCTGATGTTTAATCAATTAATTTCTATGTAATAAAATCCCCAAAGGAAGGGTTTGGAGTGACTGCACACATACATAGATGTTCCTGGAGAGTGATACATCCTGACTGAACACTGCAGCTGTGTCTTAGCCCATCATCTCCATCTGCATCCTTTACAGAGTTTTTTATCAAAAACAATAAAAATAAAAAAGTGCTTCCTGAGTTGTGCAAAATTAATTTAACTTAAGTAACAGGTTGTAAGATTTAATGCATTATAAGTCGGAGCATGGGTAAATAAACTGGCTCTATTGATTGTCATCTGGAGTAGGGAAGTAGAACCATCTTAGACAGCAAGCCTTTAACCTGTGGGATGTGACTATATGAATTGAGGGTACACAGCTAGTGTCCATCACAGAAGTATTTAATCAATTGGTTGTTGGTGGGGAGAAAATCCCACATACGTTAATGATCACATAACCCATTATTGATTTTTGTGCTAGAAGAAGAAAGAAATATTCTGAAGATTTTCCCTACAGAATGGAAATATGAATTTATATATTGTGGGACACTGATAAACTGTTGCTGAATTATTCTATGCTGAAAATGTCTGCAAAATACTGGATTGTAACAGGAATCATTTCTCCCAGATAGATATTTCCTGGAGTCTGATTTCAGTTTATTCTTCTACTCCTCTGTTTCCAGGAGTAAGATTGAAGAAGTGTTCCCAAAGGGTGAAATGAATTGGCTATATTGTGGTCAGGATCAGAATCTCTATTGCATAAGTCTGTGAGCTCTTCTGCCGTCCTCACCAGTATCACCCAAAGCATAGCATAGTCCACTATATACGCACTCTACCACATCCATATTTACTCCACCACTGCTATGTGTACACCACAACAGAAGATGTTTTAGGTCACACGCACTTCTTTTGTATCAGATGAGGAAGTGGAAAGTGCGAATGAAAGTATTTTGAGGGGTTGGGGATTTAGCTCAGTGGTAGAGCGCTTGCCTAGGAAGCGCAAGGCCCTGGGTTCGGTCCCCAGCTCCAAAAAAAAGAACCAAAAAAAAAAAAAGTATTTTGGATCATCATGGATTCCCAAGACAGATAAGGGACAGTAGAGCATTGCCCATACCCCAGACATCTATCAAAGAGAACGACAGAAGTGGGGCCAACTTCCTATGAAAATCAGTCTTGAGCTTACTCAATTTCAGAGAGAAAAAGCCAGTGAGCCTGCTGTTTCCCTGCTTGAGAACCCACTTCCCAGCAATCCTGGGACTCACAGGCTGGTAAAGCTGATAAGCTTGGAAGGCCACCACCCCTGTTGCAACACTTCCCCCTTGTTCTTTTTCCTCTCATCCCCCTGATTCAAGCTGTATAAGGTAGCCCCACAATTTCAATAAACAAGGTATCTTCCAAAAGAGTCTCCTGGGTTGTTCATACCTGCTGCACTCCTCACTGTCCCACACCTACTGTCCAGCTCCTCCATATACTGAGACCACCAGTGAGCAGCAGCTAATTGGGGTAGGGAGGGCACACATATCATGAATATCTGAATTAAGTTTTATAAAGAATAATGTAAACATTTCCCCCATTCTTAATGAAAAAAATTAAACTCAAAACTAACATGCCATTTCACTTCTCAAACTTTGCATAGTTTTCTGAAATATATAAAATTCAATAACAATCTCACTTATTCTGTTGAGTGTCTGAGTGTGAGACATCCATTCCTATATTAATCAAACTGGCAGATCTGGCCTCATTTTCTGAGGGCTCCCTCTTGACAGTTATATTAGTGTAAAGGAGGTGTTTTTACAGCATCTGGTGTTACTGGTAAGATTCTAGGTGCTTCTAATGTATGTTAAAAGGCATTGTGGTATGTACTGTAATGGACTTGCACTTAGAGAACTGCCTCAAGTAAAAGGCAGACTCTAATGGATAAATTAGTCACTGTCAAGTATCTTTAGAAAGCATGGTATTGTGAGTGCTGGAGCAATGAATGAACTGGGCTTCAAGTAGCCTTTGTCAGCAACTAATATTATATAAGCACTGTCTGAGGGATTTTTTTTAATTAGAGCAATATATCAAAGCCTTTTTTATTTTAAGTAATCCAGCCCCTAGAAACATGATGCTGAAACTCTGAAAGAAGAAACCAAAAATCACTAAACTAAGAGTTTACAGTTACACTCTCCCAAGTCAGAACTCATTCCCAGCTCTTACATGGGAGTTTTCTTCAGTGCTGTGACTGGGAGACAGGGAAGACAAAGACTGTTGTTCTGTGGTGCCAACCTCATGATCTGTTCACACCTAAAAGAAAGCATTCCGGCCAGAAACCTGGAACTTTCAGTGACACAGATATATCACCTAAACTCATGATTATTTTTGAAAGATAATTAAGAGGACCTGCCATTAGAGATCAAATGGCCTCTGCTTGGATCTGAATTTGTAATCAGTCAAATTGTCTACATTTTTTAATTAGTTCATTATAGATACACACAACACTCTATTTTAAATGAGCCATTAATCTGAAAAGTCAGCTGTATTTAAGTAGGGTACTATGGTGATTTCCTTCCAGGCTTTAGAACAGGAAGAGGAAAATGATCAGAGTAAGGTAAGAGTGAAACTCAGCCTAATGTTATGGTAACCTGTTGAGATTTGGTCTTTTGTTATGTATTATAACTTAAAATACTGGACCTCAAGGCCTGGTGTCCCCCAGGAACAAGAGAATCTGCACCTAGACAGGAGTGATGCTATGTAACTGCCATCCCACATCTTATTATCCCTAATTTGGTGAATAAAGATGCCTACAGCCTACAGTTGGGAGGAATTGAAGTAGGTGGTATTTGTGTACCTAGCTTGGGGTATGCGGGAGTCCACCATGAGAAAGGAGAAAGAGAAGATGGAAAGAGGAGAGATTTCATGGGTTATGAAGTGGGCAGTTCTTGGTTTGTTGGAGTTATGCTATGTTTTGGTTTTCTAGAAGCTGTCTTATGAGAGTATGCTTTGCTGATAACAGAAATGTGATATTTTTCTAGAAGCTGTCTGGTGAAAGACCATGTGGCATTTTGCTGGAGCAGATGCTTAAGAGGACATGTAATGTTTGGAAATAGATAAGTGTAGCCTAACAGACAGTGGATGACACTCTGGCATTGGTTTTCCTTGCTGGTCTTCATTGAGCTTTGCTCATGGTGGTCTTGCATGGGTTTACCTTACTTTCTTCCCTGATCTTCACTTTTGACTTTGTAGAGAGAACAGCACCAAAGAACTTCTGGTGCTGCTCCAGTTGCTTCTTGCCTCTTCAGTGGACTAATGCCAATCAGTGGAGCCTCATGATTTCTTCTAGATCAAGCTGCTGTTGCTGCTGATTTGTGTTTGGTGTTTTTAGTGGACTGGACTGCTGACAACGAGGATTGGAATCAGCCTAAAGAACTACTTCTAAAAGAGTCCATTTCCTCCTTGTCCTAGTAGCCATTTTCTTCCCCTACCTTTGGTTGGTGGGCTATAAGAAGTTAAAGCATTTAAGAACCCCTATTAAAGTAGGTTTTGAAAAAATATAAGCCTATAGGGATAAGTGAGTTATGAAAACATGGCCACGAGGGCTGGCCAATTAGAGTTAAGATCTGCCTAGATGAAACATGGCAAGTTATAACTCAATGAATTATTGATAGGAAAGTAGATACCAATAACATAGATGATAGACACTGGGACTAGAACATCTAGAGTCTGGCCCAGATTATTTTTACCTTACCATATTTAAGTGTAACACAATTTTAGGGGGAAAAAGTATTAAAATAACAATTAACTCAGCCCCATGAGTACAACAAAGTTTAAGACATGTTTTCACTGACTTTCTTAGTAAAGTACATACAAGGCTTCTTGTTGACTTAGAAACAATACTGAAGAAAAGGATTTACGGAAAATTACTCAAATAAACATACTGCCTATGGGAATCAGGATTGGCCTGGCCCTTAAATAACATAGAAGTCACTTAGGCTATTGTAAAGTACTAGTGACATCTGTCATAAGAACGGATTTTATGGGGGTGGAGAGATGGCTCAGTGGTTAAGAACACTGAATACTCTTCCAGAGGTCCTGAGTTCAAATCCAAGCAACAACATGGTGACTCACAACCATCTGTAATGAGATCTGATGCCCTCTTCTGGTGTGTCTAATGACAGCTACAGCATACTTATATATAATAAATAAATAAATCTTTTAAAAAAGAATGAGTTTATGACTTAAAAGTAGTGCTCAAGGTTTTAAGGGGAAAGAATGTTGTTTAAAGGGAAAGAATATTGTCTGAGATAAGTAAATTCTAAAATTATATAATTCCAGGAGGAGCAGCTGTTTACTACAGCCTATTAAAGTTTTGTGTTTAACTTTCCTGACTTCTTCACTGTTTATCTATGTGAGCAAAGTAATTTTGCCCTGTGCATGATAGCTCACATATTTTTCTCTGAAGCCAACTAAATACATCACATCTAGTAAGACTTGCCTGTAAGCCATTGCAATTAATTGCTGATTGAAATTTTACTAATACTAATCAGTAGTATGATGATTTGAATAAGAATGGATGATATATTTGAATGTCTGCTCAACAGGAAGTTGCACTATTAGAAAGGATTACAATGGTTAGAATGTGTGGCCTTGGAGTAGGTGTAGCCTTGTTGGCAGAAGGGTATGGTATGGTCTTTGAGAGTTCAAAAGCTCCTGCCAAGCCCAATGTTTCTCTCTCTGCCTTTGGATCAGAGCGTAGCTCTCGGTTACTGCTCCAAAACATGCCTACCTGCCTTGTTCCCCACCATGATGATGAAATAAACCTCAAACTGTAATCAAGGTCCAATGACATGATTTCTTATATCAGAGTTGCCATGGTCAATGTCCCTCCACAGCAATAGAGCACTGACTAAGACAAATAGGGACTTTATTTACTCTGTTGCTCTCAAAACTTTGTAGGCATCAAGTTCATTATCTCTCTCCTCCCTGCTCTCTTCCTAGAGTCCTCCTTCTTCTCTCCTCATTTTACACCCTCCTCTTTCCTTCAACAGTGCTGGTTGGAGATAGAACTCAGGTTATAAGGTTTGGGGACAAATACTTTTACATGATAAGCCATATAGTCAGATCTTACTTTATTCAGTATGGGTTTTTATTATATTTGTCCTACCTGGCCCTCCCTATAACACAGATTCTTATTTTTCTTGTCTCTTGAAGAAAAAAAGTTCCATCTTCCATTGGCTCTTCCACCCTTTAAAAATTTAGAATGCTAAAGAAAAACAGACTTTATATACCTCTGATCTGGTGACTTATCATGACCATCTAAGATAGTCAAGTAAATTGCTCAGGACATACATTGCTGCCCTTGAGTGACTTCCACTGACTTAGCAGGGTCCACAATCTGGAAAAAAAAACCTCACATTTTCAGAGGTTACCCAGCATGATCTGAAAGGGAGAATATAAGAGCAAGCTGACTGTCAGTTGAGATGTAAGTGAACTGGTACTTTGTCTTCATTTCTGTTGTATTTATCATCTCTAGAGTACTGCCTGGATGAGTGGTTACACATTTAGGGTGTGAGTAATGAGAATTATGCAGAAAATCACATTATAATACCTTGCAAAACTAGGATCAATCATTAACCAAAAAGCCATGAAAATAGTGCAAGAAGTATTACATCTATGTTATTATATTGAATATTCACAATCATTGGAAAGAGAAGGGTTATTATCTTTATTTTCCACTCATAAAAAACTGAGCCACTAAGATTTAACTTGTTGGCATAAGATGGGGAAAAAATCTTGTATATTGTTAGTATTTTGCTTAGATAGATAGATAGATAGATAGATAGATGATAGATAGATAGATAGATAGATGATAGATAGATAGATAGATAGATAGATAGATAGATAGATAGATAGATAGATAGATACAAGAAGATGGTAAGTGGTAATTTACCATCTTCAAGGGAGTGAAATGGTTACTCTAGGAATACATGGTTCTTTTCCTGACTGACAGACAAGTCACCTTTCAGAAAGAATATGCCAACATCATCACAGATAAACCTGAACAGACCTGTCTGTCTAATTCCCTAACCTATATTCCTAGACATAACTCTTTTTTTTTCGGAGCTGGGGACCAAACCCAGGTCCTTGCGCTTCCTAGGCAAGTGCTCTACCACTGAGCTAAATCCCCAACCCCCGACATAACTCTTTAGATTCATGAAACCCATTTGAAAGTGTAAGGTCATGTTTTATTTAATAATTTAAAAATATTTTATTATATGTATATCTAGGTGTATGTAGAGACATTAACACAGGGTTTAGGTAATTTCTTACATTACTTGCTTGCAGAATACCTCTAAGATAATTAAATTAGTAACATTTCAGTTTGATTCGTAAGAAATAATATGAAATACTTGAATAATGATGAATGAGAAAATATATAAATAAATACTGGGAGTCTGTTCAAAGTCATGCAGGTCTTGTCTGCTTCTGCCGTACCCCATATAACCACCCACAATGAAGTGTGCCTCTTTCTTTTTTCTATCACATGAATAACATCTGAGTCCAATAATCTGATCCCTACTTGATACAAAACTACCTGTCTCCACAAGTGAAAACTTAGGGACGCCAAATTACTGCTGTTGAAGTCCATGTTGAAGCTTTTGACCCCTCTGTTGCAACAAAGTCTGGTGTCATTACATGAGACATTATTTGTCTGCTCTGTGTAGAGTTCCTATCTGAGAATTTCTTACGTTCATTTTATATTAAAAGATCTTAAAAGGATCTCTGACCTGTATGATAAGTTAAAAAATAAAACAGTATTCTCTCAACTTTTATAACATTGTCAAAAGCCCTTTGAGATTCTAAAGTTACCTACAATCTACTGAGAATTCTTTCAGACAATGTCAGATGAGCAAGCTAATACGGAAGCAAAGTGACAAGCCTTACGATTTTCAAATTTGTCTCACTGACCCTTGTATTGATACCTTTGAACACTAAGGAGTTTTCCGTTTGGGTCTTCTTCAATTTAAGCTGCCAACTCTGAAGTCACTACACCATGGTCTCTCTGCTCCTTTTCTTTCATTTTAGTATTGAGAACACGTTCAGTAATGGTTGGTGATGGAAATAATTCCCTTTCCTGAGCACGAGAAGGTTAAAGGCATGTCTTTCCTCATCTTCTACCTTTTTAGATGAGAGTCAAGGTTTTTGATGTTTTATCAAGTCAAGCACAGGTCACTGGCTCATATTTAATCTTTTTGTGGAAGAGAATGTTTTGCCACATCACTTTTCTTTTAGTTTATCTAAGTTTTGTTCCCCAGAGAAATCTTATACAAATGTAATAATTAAATCAATTAGAGAGAAACATGCCAAGAACTATAGAAAGAATCCGCACAAAGGCACACCCTGAGGCATTTCACAGGATTTTCTTCCTGAAATAAGTTTTTGTTAGTTATCACACACACAAACACACACACACACACACACACACACACACACACACACACACACACTGTATTAGTGTTCATAAATATATAAATACATATGTTTACAAATGAAAAGCCAAAATTGTACCCCTTTCTCTCCTTAGTGAGGTGAATTAACAGGGATATTATGTAAAAACTTTTTGGAAAGTACTAATGAGTATATTTTTTTCTACTTCTTAATTTTAGGGACAGATCATTGCTAAATAGAGGAGTCTTGATATCAAGTCCCAATATTCAGGATTTTAAGAATATGACAACAAAGAAACTGAAGTTATTTCAACCTTGATTTTTCAATGGGACCAATATTAAGAACCACAGTAACTTTTCAGGTTTATTTTTTATATTAATGGAACATTCTTTAACATAAGAACATCCTTAATAAATATCTGACATGGTTTTTTAGACAGGACTCAATCATTCCTTATGCTTTAGGGAGATCGTCTGTGACAGAAAATAGCTTTCCGTAGGAAGTAAAATGAATAGCCCTATGACGAAAACATATTAATCACACATGTAATCATGAAAACAGATATTGGTGTTTGAAAGGAAGGTTAGAGTTAAAATAGTGGAGTTTAGAATGCTGCAGTAAGATAAATAGGAGGCCTTGCAACTAGGTATCAGCTTATCTGACTGATATCTGATATCCCCTTATCTGAGAAAAAAGGGGAGTTCTGCAAAGCAAGTTCCTAGTCAACAAGTTGGCTGTGCAGTTCCCATAAATCCTCAGAGAAATGGAAATTGTAGAATCACTGAAAGAGAAGGAAACATAATACTAGAGTATAAGATGAACAAAAGTGCCCAAGGCTAGAGACACCATGGCAGAAATGCCTTTCACATAAACATGGACAACCACAATGATAAAAGATGCTAAGCTTGTGGGAAGAATAAAGCATGAGCAAAATATGTAAAATAAATCAGAAAAGGGTCATATTTTAATAATATGACAATTATAAATCATATTCAAAGATAAGAAATGAACAAGTAATGGGAAATAGAGATTGCAGTAAAAATTGTTATCTAATATATTATAAACATGGTACTTAAGTAGGCTATGAAGATGAGAAATGCTGAGATGAGAAACTGTGTTTTCTACCAGATGGTTTTTCATTTATATCTATGTTTAAGCCACTGTCTCTAAGCTTTCAGGCTTTATCTTTCACCAGATCCTCTCCTTCAACACCAAACAGCTTTCTTTACAAAGTAACATTTACACAGATCTTCCTTTCTCTAAGCTCCAGTCAAGATAACTGTAGCAAAGTCGGTGTCACATAGACTAGATAGAAATTTTCTTTCTCTATAACTTCACATTTCTAAATTCTTTTTTTTTTTTGGTTCTTTTTTTCGGAGCTGGGGACCGAACCCAGGGCCTTGCGCTTCCTAGGTAAGCGCTCTACCACTGAGCTAAATCCCCAGCCCCCTAAATTCTATTAATTATAAAGATGAAAATCAGTTCTGAAAGCTTTATTTATTAATATGCTTTTGCCAAGGCCTCAAAGTTATACAAACACAATTTTACATATGCAAGTGTAATTAATTTTACATTGTATTATCTTTTTCATTTTAAAAATTCTTCTCACACATAGTATGTACTCACTGATAAGTGGATATTAGGAAAAAAGCTCAGAATACTCATGATACATCTTACAGACCATATGAAGGTCAAGAAAAAGGAAGACCAAAGTGTGGGTGCCAGGAATAGGTGTGGGAGGAGAGAGGAGGAGTCAGGAAATTGAACAGAGGTGTATAGCAATGGGGAATGGGGAACTGGGGGATAGCCACCAGAAAGTCCCAGATGCCAGAAAAGCAAGAGGCTCCCAAGACCCAACAGAGATGACATTAGCTGAAATACCCAACAAACGGAAGAGAGAACCTGTAGAGACCATATCCAGAAGTTAGGAACGGCCTCCAGTGGAGGGATGGGGTCACCCACCCTTTACAAAATTTTAACCCAGAATTGTTCCTGTCTAAAGGAAATAGAGTGACAAGGAGTGGAGCAGAGACTGAGGGAGGGGCGGTTCAGGGAATGTCCCACCTGGGGATCCATCCCAGTGCAGCCACCAAACACACACTTGTTGATGCAGGGAAGTGGGAAGTGCTTGCTGATATGGAAGTCTCCTGAGAGGCTCTGTCAGAGTCTTACTGATGCAGATGTGGATGCTTGCAGCCAAACATAGTCTGAGCATGGGAACCCCAATGAAGGAGTTGGGGAAGGACCCAGGGAGCTGAAGGGGTTTGCAACCCCATGAACAACAATATCAACCAACAAGATCCCTCAGAGCTCCCAGTGACTGAACTACCAACCAAAGAATACACATGGAGGGATCCACGGCTCCAGCAAAGGGAAAGAAAAATATCCAGGTCAGAGATCATTCATCACTGTAGTCCTAAGAAGTTTTATATCAAATTGACACAAGCTACACTTATCTGAAAGGACAAAACCTCAACTGAGATAATTTCTCCATAAGATCAGGCTGTAAGGCATTTTGCTAATCAGTAATTGAAAAGGAGGGCCCAGCCCATTGTGGGTTTTATCCTCCTGGGCTGGTAGTCCTGGGTACTATAAGAATGCAGGCTGAACAAGCTATGGCCAGCAAATCTGTAAATAGTACCCACTCATTTCCTCTGCATCAGATCCTGCCTCTAAGTTCTTGCTCTGTTTGAGTTTTTGTCTTGACTTCCTGTGATGATGAACAATACTGTGGAGAAATAAGCCAAATAAACCCTTTTCTCCTAGACTTGCTTTTGGTCATGATGTTTCATCACAGCAATAGTAACCTTAACCAAAACAACCGCCAAACTATTTCATTAGAGATAAGCAGGGAAATTTGAACTTGTATAAATTAATAACTGGTATTGATCATATAAATAGGCTCAAAGTTAAAAATTGCATTATCATCTTACTAGGCATAGAAAAGACTTTGACAAAACCCAACATCTCATAACATCCTTAAAAAGGGAGAAGATGAAGGGATTATACTTTAACATAATAAAAATTATGTATAACAAACCTATAGACAAGCTCATGCTACATGGAGAAAAACAAGAACTCTCACTAAGAACTGGAACAGTTCAAGGGTATTCTATCTCTTATTCCTTACTCTATAAAAATTTTGAAGCTAGAGCAATAAGAGAAGTAAATAATTTTATAAATAGCAAGAAAAAAATCCCTCAAAGTATCCCTACTTGTATACAACATGATTCTATATAAAAGAAACTCTGAACTCTTTACTTATATATCCTTAAAGCTGATAAGTATTTTAAGAAACATAGAAAGGTATAAAATTTAAGTACAGGAACCAGTACTCTTCCTATATAGGAACATACTGAAAAATAGGAATTATACTAAAAAAAATCAGAGGAACCATCCTATTCACAATAACCACAAACAAATAAACTATTCAGGAATCAAAATAATCAAAGAAATGAAATATATCTACAAAAAAATTTTGAGATATTGATAAAAGAACTTTATAAAACACTAGAAAATTGAAAGACCTTCTATACACATGGATTTAAGGAATTAGTCCTGTAAAAATGTTCATCTTACCACAAACAAACAAACATGGATGTGTAATCCCAAGCAAAGTGCAAAGGCATTTCTTCATAGTCATGGAAAACAACAAAGTCAATATTTATAGGGAAACAGAAAAGGCCAAGGACAACCAAGGCAATTCTTCATGAATTGAATACTACCAGAGGAATCATCATGCTTGACTTCAAGCTATGCTAGAGTCATAATTTTATAAAAGGAGCATGATACTAGAACAAAAATACCTCAGGTGGGTGGAAGAAACCCATGAGGCCTACCCACTGCTGTCAGACCAGCCCATAGCAAGAGCCAATATTATGTGTAAGTATGTGGCAGATATATTGGAGAGAAGGAGAAGTGAAATGGTTTGAGCACTGTGTAAAGAGGCAGAACTGGAGAGGTAAGGGTGTAGAGAAATAGCTTGCTGTGAGTAGCCTGCAATGACATCTGAAAACATACTGAAGTCCTGATCCATGTTGCCACTGAGAGCCATGTCTGGGTCTGTGGCCATGCAGTAGCACATGCTGTGTCAATGTCCATGTCTCATATCATCTTTAAAATTATGCAGATATCCCTGGTCAGGGATGCTACCTGAGACCATGTTAATATCCAAGGGCTGTTCACAGTGGCCTTCCCGCCAACCCCCCTCACTGACTGCAGCACTCAAGAAAGCAGGCCATGCACCTTGCTGGGGCAGCACAGTAGATCTGGCCCTGATGGCAGGGACTCAGTGAAGCTCAACCCATATGTGTGAGCAGGAGAGAGATGACTACCCCAACCCCTGCATCTGGTGTCCAGTGTTGTAAGCAAGGGAGAGATGCTTTCTCCCCCACCTCATGTCTTGCCACCTCTAACAGGTGGGAAAGCTGGCCCTAGATCATGAGAATGGGCAAGCTGGCTTCTCCCCTTGCCAGCTGCAACCCTTGGGAGAGTTGGCCTCTATACTTTGCCTGAGCAGCACAGTAGAGCTGAACTTAGTTACAGAAGCTCAGGTGAACCAGCCTGAGGTAATAAGAAGAGAAGGGTCTCTGACCCAAATCCCCAGGTGTAGGATTTGGTGAACCGGGGAGAGTTCTGTACAGAAAAGGAAACTGTCAGTCAAGTAAAGAATTGGTCCACAGATTTGGGAAAAAAAATCACCAACTCCATATCCAATAGAGGAATAATGTCTACAATATGCTAAAAACTAAGATAACTAAATTTCATGAAAGCATACCTATTAATAAAGTATCATGGAATGAACAGAAAATACTCAAAATGAGAGCTACACTTTAAAAGGTATCAGGTGACCTCGGGAGGAAGGAGGTTGGGAGGCCCCTCCAGAATGTACCAGAGACCTGGGAAGTGAGAGACTCTCGTGGCTGAAGGCGGGGAAGGGAGGCTTAGATAAAATGCCCCACAGTGGGGAGAGGAAACTTGTTGAGCCCACCTCCAGCAGAAAGACAGGGGCATCATGTGAGGGATGGGTTTGCCATCCATCCCACAGTCAAAACTCTGACCCATAATTCTTCCTGTCTGGAAGAAATGCAAGGATGGAAATGGAGAAGAGCCTGAGGAAAAGAAGGTCCAGGGACAGGCCCAAAGTGGGGTCCAGCTCAAGGGGAATTCCCACGAGCTAAGAACATTACTGAGGCTATGGGGTGCTCACAAAAAGGGACCTGTCATGGCTGCTTTCCAAAAGACCCAACAAGCAGCTGAAAAAGTCAGATGCAAATATGTGCACTCAATCAGTGAACAGAAGCTGCTGACCCCTCTGTTGACTTAGGGAAAAGCTGGAAGAAGCTGAGGAGGAGAGCAACCCTGTAAGAGGACCAGCAGTCTCAATTAACCTGGACCCCTGAGATCTCTCAGACACTGGATCACCAACCAGGCAGCATACACAGAGATGAGGTCCCCAACACATATACAGCAGAAGTCTCCCTGGTCTGAGTTCAGTCAGAGAAGATGCACCTAACTCTTAAGAGACTGGAGGTCCCAGGAAGTTTAGAGGTCTGGTGGTTGTGGAGGGTGGGGACATCCTCGTGGAGATTGGGGCACAGGGAGGAGGTATGGAATGTGGAACAGTTGGAGGGTGGACCAGGAAGGAAATAAAATCTGGAGTGTAAAGATAAATAAAAAAATTTTTAAAAAATAAATAAAACACAAAGAAAAAAGTATTCAATATCCCTAAACATCAAGACAAAGAGCTTAAAAGTATTCACACCCTAATCAAAATACCATCATCAGGAGTTAAAATGATAACAAATATTGGCATGTGTATGGTGGAGCAAGATTGGTTAGACACTGTTGCTGGGAACATAAACTAGTGCAGCTACTCGGAAAACAGGTCTGCAGGTTTCCCCAAGAATTAGCAAGAGAGAGCATGAAAAGTCACTCTTTCACTCTCAGGCATATATTCCAAACATTTGTATCTTACTATAGAGATATTAGCATGTCTGTTTTTATTGCCGCCCCATTCACAATGGGCAGGAAATGGAATAAACCTAGATGTCTCCAAACACATAAGTAATTAAACGTGACACATATACATGTGGTGTGTGCATGTGTGTGTGTGTGTGTGTGCATGTGCATGTGTCTATATGTATAAATATATATGGATATGAGAGTAATATATATATATATATGTTAGATATGTTTGTTATAAATGGGTTATTCATATATATGTATGTGTGCATGTCTGCATGTGTCTGTGTGTGTATGATTACTAGTCAGATGCACATAATCATAAAATTTGCAGGTAAATAGGGTCAGAGAAATTTATTCCAAGTTAGTTTATCCAAGCCCCCAGACACAATACCATGAATTTTCTTTCATATGTGCATATACCACCTTTGAGTACGTAGTTTTGTGTATTTAGCCACAGATAGAAATGGTCTAGTATGTGGGGAGATATATTTAGAGAAAAGGGTAGTAGAAAAAAATAAATAAAAATAGAGATGGGGATGCTTGGGAAAGAGGATTCAAGCAGGTAGCTGAGTGATAGGGGTAGGTAAATGAAGGGATAATGTGAGAGTTACTTGAACTGACAAGAAATCTCTGTAGGCTACTGGAAGAAAAGACAGCAATGCTCTTACTTATCTCTGGACCCTGAATGACACATTATTATCTGCCAGGCAAGATGTGCTTACTTCTGCAATGGTGGTAAGGCTGTTTATATGGATAACTAATCACTCTCCTGATTATACTTGAGGATGGCTTCAAAGGAAGGAGTTTTATTCCTGGTACCACAAAAACCATGACTGGAGAAGCCAAAGGCCCTAAAGGAGTACCTATTTATGTAGCTCTACTAAATGGTTGTGTTGTCAGATTCTATTCTACATATTTTGTGTGTTGTGCTCGGAATCTTTGTCAGAGAAGTCTTTTATTGCAGAGAGTTGTGGTTAATGCATAGACCCATAACTCGTCAACGTGTTGAAGATAATCACCTGTGAGTACACAGCCATAGAACAAACACCTATATAAATACTCTCCCACTCCCAAGATAAGAAATGACATTAAGATATCAAGATACAATACAATAAGATATTATAGGACACAATAGGGAGAGATCAGCTCAGCTCAAACCAGGAGAGGAACAAGGACCCTTGACATCTTTACCCTAATTGAGGAGTTACTGGCATTTCATGGTTTCTGGGGAAGAAAGTCATTTTTCTTTAGCAGTGGTCATTGCCTGCCTCCACAAATGACTCACACATGTACAGACTACATCACCACTAATTGGTCTCCGTATGTTATTAAAAAATAAACAATAAAAACACTATGAAGTTGAAAAGGAGAGAAGTAGGCACAACATATATGACAAAGAAATGTTGGGGGTTCTGACAAAAATAGGAAAGAGAGCATATGGAATTTAGGACCAAGAAAAAGTGGACATATGCATGAAATTTTTTAAGAAAAAGGGTAGTTTAAATAACTAATTTCATACATAATAGACACTATACCTTACTATTTCTATTTTATTCAAATCACTGTGATTTTTTAGTTTTTATTACACCTACATTTGTATATAAATGCCAAACATATACCTTAGTTGGGGCACTGTTTTAGCTAATTTGTCTTGAGTATTTTTAAACTTCTGCTATTGTCACATTTATAGATGAGATTCTAAAAAGTGGTCACACAACATATGTAGCACAGGTACATTTCTTAAAAGAGACTGGTTGATTGATTGATTGATTGATTGATTGATGTAATGTATGAGTGCTCTATCTGCAGGTATATCTGCATGCCAGAACAGGGCAACAGGTCACATTATTACTGGTAATGTGCCACCATGTGGTTGCTGGGAATTGAACTTCTGAAAGAGCAGCCTGTTGCTAACCATCTCTCCAGCACCCAGATATGTGTGCACTATTAATTAGACTACTGACTTTCATCAACCTATGCAGATCTATTAACTAGACTTGGGACTGGATGGCCTAAAAGAATAGAGCAAACTACAGTCTAGTGCTGCAGACAGCCGTACTTCAATTTTGATGTATTTCTATACATAAATAGAACAAAGAAAGCAATGATCCAAGGAAGGTATATTGACCTTTCATCAGAAAGGCATGATTAGAAAAATATGTAAATAAATGCCAGTGAGCACATATTAAATATTAACAGAGCTGCCATTTCTGAGAACTTTCTCAGGATAGACAGTTTTAAGCACAATTTTCTGGCAGGTCTTATAAATTATATCTGGGAAAGCACAAAAGCAAGGCAGATGGCTATATCCAGATTCTGTGTACTTTGAAACAACACTCAATATATCCTCTCATCAGATTGGGTTCAATCACTATGAATCCACAAGAATAAACATGGCTTATATATAGAATGCAAGTATTTGTCACAGAAGGCACAAAATCATGTCAAAGAAAAATCCAGGGAACAAAATGCCTTTTACCTGGCCCTCTGATTATGTTTTCCTGGTGCCCTTCTCAAAGTTACCCATTCTTTGTATCATTTTTGACTCTGTTCCAATGTTAGAGATAATCTAAAGTCATGTGAGAGGAAACGTTCTATTGATGCATTGCCTATATACGATTAACCTGCTGGCATGTCTGTGGGGAACTGTGTTCTCTTGCTCTGATAGTACACTCTGACCAAAAGTAATTTGGGGATAAAAGAGTTTATTTTACCTTACACTTCTAGGTCACAGTCTAACACAGATGAAAGTCAGGACAGAAATTAAGTCATAAACCAAAAAGCAGATCTTATTATTTCACATAACTATGAATGGATAAGTCACTCATAGCCAAGGAAGTAAAGCTAGAACCATGGAGGATGGCGTACTCTCACTCTCACTGTCACTCTCTCACCCCCTCTCTTTCCCTCTCCCTCTCCCTGTCTGTCTCCCCTGAACTCTGCTCTGCTTCCCCCTTCCCCTCCCCACCTCTCTCACCCTCTCTTACCTTTTTAATCCATTCCAGGACTGCCTATAGTGGCTGAGACCTCCTAGACAAATTAAGATAATCCAAAAGACATTTCAAAAGGCCAACCTAATAAAGAGAATTATGTAGTTGAGGTATTTTTCAAATATTTCTAAACTGGGTAAATTGATAATTAATGATAACTGGGATACATTGTCTTATTAATTGCTGTAGGAGGGCCCAGCCACTGTGGGCGGCACCATCCCTTTCCAGGTGTCCTGGACTATATGCAAAGCCAACTAAGCATAAACGTCTGAATGGAAGAACCAGCAAGTAAGCCAGCTAACATTATTCAGCGATGCACTCCATTCCAGGCTCCTGTCCTAACTTCCATCAGTGATTGAGTATTACTTGGAATTGAAATCCCAATAAATGCTTGATCCTTGTCCTAGTGTTTTATCATAGCAACCGAACAGTGTGGAAGAAAGCTATATAAAAGTAGCAGTAAAATTTAAGGGTTACACATAAAATCTTATATTTTGGAGCAGTACAGCTTATCAGAATAAAGGGTAGGGAGAAGTATATTAGGTGTGAGGTGTGCATCAGCAGTATTTTACAATCATTACTAATCCTCACTAATTGTCAAATACAGCCTTTATCCCGCACATGTTATGTTCCAGACTTCTAAAGACTTTTGAGTTCATGACCCCCAATTTAGAGCAGAAATGTATTCTGGTATCTTTGTTCTTCAAATTACCAATATTTTTTTAAATACTGCTATTCGAAATAATGATACAATGCATCATCACCAAAGATTAAAAAATCTTTACCATGCAGAGAAAGAAGGCAAGAAGTAAGCCTGCAAAAGGAAATATGATGAGATTCTTTCTGATATTCCTTGATGAACTGAAAGGGTAACTGTGGGAGTAAGAGAGTGTGGCTAGCCATGGAAAAATGTTTAAAGGGTACATGATAGATACCTCTCTCAGAAAACACCAGGAAAAAAAACTTGAATGCAGTAGAGGGAAAGCAAGACAGTAGTCTAAAACCAACACAAGTTTGGAAAGTAAAGGGACAGAAAAGGTGAGTGCTAAGGTGGGGACATGGGGAGCTTGGGGAACAGAGGTAACAGAGGTAGAAGGACTAGGCATGGTTTACATTGCTCAGGGCTTTGTGGACTTTAGCCATCAGATAATTCTTTCTTTTTGAGTCTATGGGAATGTCAAAAGAAATACTTGTCTTTGATTTCACCAAACTCAATTTACAGAAGTAAACACATGCAAATGCTGCTTATAGCTTGTAGGAAAAGAGCTTCCAAGATCTAAAGGACTGAAATGGAGTGCTGTTATGTGTGCATGAACATTTCTTTTCAGTCTTGTATTTTTCATTTCATTGTCTTCAAGATACAGTGAAAGATGGCAGGGGAAACACCCATGTCCAATAAATATCAATATTTTTAGAAGGAAACTTTAACAGTCTGTCATTGTCACAAAATTAAGCACACATTAGCACTGGAGAGATGACTGTTTGTAAGAGCATCCCTTGCTCTTACAGAAGGCCTAAGTTTAATTCCCAGCATATTTATGGTGGATCATAATCCATTTTGACCCCAGTTCCAGGCAATGTGGTGCCCTCTTCTACTATCAATGGGACCTGCATGAAAGTAGTGTAAAGAAACATGAAAGCAAACCAGAAACACATAAAAATAGTAAAATGTTTTTAGAAGTCAAAAGAGAAGCTTAAAAATGATGCACTTATACATACATGCACATTCAGAAAAACAGATATGTACATTTCTTTCGAAACTACTTATATTGCTAGAAAATCTCCTCTTACATAGCAATTCAACATAATAATCTGTCATAAAGTTTCATCAATGCAACAAATTGACCTTGAGATTTTATAGTTGAAAAAATTAAGCTGAAGAAAATCTTGAATCTTGGTGTGTACTTTACGTAAGGAGCACATGTTTGAAACAGGAGCCACTCCTAATTAAGGGATGGAATGTCACAATTAATCACAACTGATCCTTTTGAAATAGTTCCCGGGCCAATATTTTTGCTGCCATTGCATTTTTTTGTATTCTGCATAATGCCCTGGCAATTAACCTTATAAACTTATTTTCTAAGCAACTCTCTTAGTTGATAAATGCAGTTACGGACTAATTCCAGCTAGGTTATTGAATAACAATCAGTATATTCAGAATGAAAAATAACCTACCTCTTCTTGAAATAAGATATGAATAGGTTTTTCCCTGTAATTAATGTTGTTGCATTTTGTGTGAAGATGGCAAATTTTTCATTTAAATCCCATGTGTTAATTTTCCTTCATGGATAAGCCAAAACCTTCAAGGTCTTAAAACCTTTGACCCATCTTTCTGCACAGTATTCATTTATCTGGACTCCACACTTGAGATGGGTCATAAACAGTGGGAAATAATTACTTTATTTTCCACCACATCCAGATTTTAAAAGATACATGCATACCAAGTACTTTTCCTAATAGTAAAGCATGTGTCAAACAAGGAACTCAGGAAGCTCAATTTAATGAACACTAAGGACAAGTCTTTGGAGAGGAATGGTGGCTAGAAACAAGCAATGCCAAGACCTGGCATTCCACAGCAATCTTCCCAAGATGTAGTCTTTGGGAATCTCTTAATAATTCTGGACATTTAGTTAGAGACTTAGAATTCAGTTCAGTTCTGCACCTGGTTAGCAGAAAAACATTAAAACATCACATTAAGTTTGTGAGAACCTTGACTTCTTTATCTGCACAGAATAGAGATTTACCTTGAAAAATCCCTTTGTTCTACCTGAAACTAAAACATGTGAAAGTTTCGATTTTTTCAGTTTCTTTTTTTCTTTTGGATATCAAGTTACCTTATGTAGCACTGTTTGTGTAACATTGTTTACACTTTAATTGTTGGATTGCTACTTTCTATGCTAAATGTAGAGCAGTGTGATCCTGCAAAATCAAGCAATATATACTGAATCCAGGTATATTTCAGATAGGTATACTATAGTTTCACCCCAACCACTTTCTAAAATCCTTCCTTCTGCATCCTAGTATATTGAATTAAATTATGTTTCCTTAAAGGGATAGTCTATTTCTCTCTAGTGGCAAAAATCTATTTCATCACCTCTCGTGTGTCTCACTGATTTCTCTCAATCACCAAAAGACACGTCTAAACAGTACTTCCCCCCTGTCCTTTACAGGCTCCTGTTTACAATTATTAATCATCATGTCTGACTCAACATTAAGTAGGACTTATAATAATTTCTTGCTGGTACTTAGCACTGTGTGTTATATAAAAAATAGCAAGTATAGATGAAATTAAAATTCTTCGTCTTTGTGATTTGGGATGAAATTTTCTGTGTTGATTTTTTTTCTATTTACTTTAATAGACTAGATAGTGACTCTTTAACATAACGTGAATATATTATTGTCATGTTGTTGATTCATTACATAATATTTCTAACCTATGTATTGATTTTGCTAATATTTTAGACACTGTAGGATATGAACAACAATAAACATATGCTCAAATCAAAAGGCTTTTACAAGAGGAAGGACTTTTACTTCTTACATTGACTTACTCTACATTGCTACATCTGTTTCATCTTTGGGTTTTTAAAGATAATGCCCTTGAGTGCAGACTTTTAAGACGACACATTATTTTTCCTCTCCTTTCATTTTAAAGATATGTCTCTATGTCTTTCATCATTATTATCATTTATTAATTGTATAAACTAGTGTGTTTCAATATAACATATTGTAAGTGTACATAATATATTTTGATTATCTTAGGTTCTCTAATAATATTCTGCCCTCCTTACTACTGTTTCCTTCTCCTACCTCTACATCCTTCTACTTACAAAAAATATCTCTATTGGTTTCTTTAATTATTATTACATACATATATATATATACATACATAAATGTATAAATGCAACCATCTAAGTTCATTTGTGCTGCTAATATGTGTATGATTTTAGGACTAACTACTTAGTATTAGATAGCAACCAGAGAGATCATTCCTGAGAATACAGATTCACTCTCTCAGAGCTGTCACCTGTGTTTTACTGTGTCAGTTTTCATCTCAATTTTACAAATATACATTATTTTTATTCTTTTTCATATTTTGGCTAGGGGTCAATAAATCTGTTTATTTCTGCAACTAACCGATCTTTTATTTTAGTGATTCTAGATATAATTCCTTTTGTTTCCTTTCTGATCTAATATCTACAATTTTTTCCTATCTTCTGATTTGGGGATTCTCTGTATTTCTTCTAATTTTAAGTGCATCATTAAGTTATTTGAGATTTGCTCATTAGTTTTAATGGTATCAACTGGAAGCTATCAACTGCCCTCTTTCCACAGTTTTCATTATACTCCATGGGTTCTGGTATATATTTTTTATTTCCATTCAATTCTAATAATTTTTAAATTTCCCCTTTGATTTCTTTGATTAATCAGTCTCTATTTGATTGTTTATTATCCAAGCTCCATAAGTTTGTGTGTATTCTGTTGTTTCCCTTACTGTTGGTTATAATTTATATTATCAAATACAATATAAAATCCTGAGGAGTAAACCTAATCAAGGAGGTAAAAGATCTCTCCAGTAAGACATTACATAAAACAGTACAAAACTCACACATGCTCTGTGTCAAAAGAATATTGTGGAAAATGTCAATGTCAAAAATAGTTATCTACAGATCCTGAATAGCCAAAACAATACTACTCCAAATGAGGGATGATAAATATACCATAATATCCAACTGCAAATAATAATATATGGTAATAAAAAAATCAATATTATTCTTGCACAAAAGAAAGATTTAGACAAATGAAATACAATAGTTGACCAAGAAACAAACATTCCCATAGCTATAACTATTGTTTATAAAAGTACAAAAGTCAGACATAGATGAAATACAGCTTCTCCCACAAACAGGAAAATTAGATAAAGTTAGATATCCATGTATATAAGAACCAGATCATCTTCCCCTACAAAAATCAATTTTAAGTGATCAAAGACCTTAATTTGAGTTCTGAAACCCTAAACATCTAAAGGAGATCATAGCAAAAAATACTTTAATATAAATATAAGGACAAATACTTTTTTGCAAGGTAATCCAACAGAGTAGGACATAATTGCATGAATTGAGGAATGGAATCACACAAAATTGAAAAACTTCCACATAAAAGTACATAATTATAATAATAAAAAGATAGTCTATAGAGGAAAAATATTGATATTTTACATGACATTATATATAGAATTTATAAAGGAATTAAAATATTAGAAAACAAAAATAGTAATGAACTGATCAATAATTAAGAATAATGAACAAGTACATGAAATACATGACACATTGATCAATATTTCGCCATCAGGAAAATGCAAATAAGGTTCTGATAAACAAATTGAGCATGTTATCCCTCACATTAAGTATCTAGGCCTTAAAGTACATATATGGCCCGACAGTGTTAGGTAGTGTAACGCCCACCTCAGCCAGCAAGGAAGACACAACACTGTCAGATTCTTCTCAACAGCCTTTATTGCAGGAACACCTCATTATTGATATGGGGACCCTGAGCAGCAAAGGCACTAGCCTTATATACAAAACAGGCTAATGCTGTATATTTGTCCTCTAGGGATTGGTGGAGCATGAAATACCTCATTAGCATGAATATCACCCCAGCCTGATAGCTGCTGGAGAAATGCCAACACATGCGCTTTGTGGGTGTTTACCACAATCGAGTACCGGATGTTGGCGCCTTCTTTAGCCACTCCCTACAAGATAGGAGCTGTTTTAGAAACAGAACAACACCAGTGTGACAAGGGGGAGAGAGAAGAATGGTAATTGTGAATATGGTTAAATTACATGATAAATTTGTATGGAAAATCTGTCAGAAAACCCATTATTTCAAACAATAAATATAAAATATTGTTTTTTAAACTTTGGTTTCATAATTTATATCACATAGTAATAAACCAAATGTAGACACAAATTCTAAAAGTATAAAGCCTCTACAGAGGATTATATGGGGCAAAGTTTGTACTGTAAGTTAGATAAATACTTTTGTGACCTGTGGTTTTAATTATGTAAAATTCAACAAGAAAGAAACTTTTTATGATATTTACTTACTATCAGAGTCCTGTTTTTTGTAACCCATCAGGAGTATAGTACAAGAAACATTGAAGAGAATCACAACAATGTGTGATGTGAAGTATTATGCGTTTTCATTCTCTATCCATACCCTTTGTATAATGGCTTGAAATTGAAGCACAGTAATGCAGAGGATTAGATTAGTGGGAGGCAGCAGCCTCATATCATTGCAAATGTGTCTAGCTGCTCAAAAGTAATTTAAATAAGTACTTTATTGTGTAAACTTGTGTTTTGGCCATGAATTGATATAATCATGTGATCTTCCTTCTTAAGCTTGTTTATGCAATGGAGATTGAAATCATAACCTCCTACGTTATACAAGTGCTCTACTATTCAATTACAATCCCATCATAATAAATTCTCACTACTTATTGCAGGACCAGATGATTAGTATTGGCTTAGGGTGTTTTCTTTTAAGCAAGCCGGGGTCATGCCTCAGTATTTCTCAGCTATATGCCTCTCTCCTCTACATTTTTATTTCTTCTTCTGCACCCATAATGAGAAAATCAAAAGAAACCATGCAGTTACCAGTGTGATGGTCATTGACTTCCAAAAATGTTAGCAGCATAAAGCCCCTTTGTGTATAAATCACTAAGCCCTTGGTATTTTTGATAGTAATAAGTGAGTATTTCAAATGTATTTATAAGAATAAGTAGGGTTTTTCTCTTTTGTTTTACTTCTTTCTCCTCATCTTCCTTTTTCTTCTTTCTCTTTGCTTCTACCTCAAAGGTGCTTTCTTACATCTGAAACACACTATAGAAACTCAACATAATTGCCTTCATTCTTAAATTTTTATTACTTTTATTTTTTTTTACAGTCCAGTCATTGCCCCTTCCCAGTCTTCACTCCTACAGTTTCTCATCCCATTCCTCCTCTACTCTGTCTCCAAGAGGATGTGTCCAGACCTCCCCACTCCCTGGGTCCTCAAGTCTCTGAAGCCAAGAACCAGGCAGTCCTGTGCTGTATATGAGTGAGGGGTCTCAGACCAGCTAGTGTGTGCTGCTTAATTGGTGACTCAGTGTCTTGAGAGAACTCAGGGATCCAGGTGAGTTGAGACTGCTGGTCTTCCTATGGGGATGCCCTCCTCCTCAGCTTCTTCTAGCCTTTCTCTAATTTAATCACATGGGTCCCCAACTTCGGTCCAATGGCTGGGTGTAAGTATCTGTGTCTGTCTATCTCATTCAGCTGCTTGTTGGGCCTCTCAGAGGACAGCCATGCTAGGCTCCTGTCTGTAAGAATTCCATAGCATTAGTAATAGTGCCAGGCCTTGCAGCCTCCCCTTGAGATGGATTCCAAGTTAGGCTGATCACTGGACCATCTTTTCCTTAGTGTCTTCTCCATTTTTGTCCCTGCAGTGTTTGAAGACAAGAACAATCTTGGATAAGACTTTTTGACTGTAGGATGACCTCATCCCTCCACTTGATCCCCTCCCTATCTTTCTACTGGAGGTGAACTCTACACATCTCCTCTCCCCACTGATGGGCATTTCATGTAAGGTTCTTCCCTTTGAGTCCTGAGAGTGAGAACCTCTAAGATCTCTGGTACTTTCTACAGTCCCCATAACCCATCCCCTACCCCTCAAGGTTACATATTTCCATTCATTCTGCTGGCCCTCAGGGCTGGAGAGATGGCTCAGCTATTAAAGCCTAGGCTCACTACCAAAATATAATTACCTTCTTAAAAGTGTTAAAGGATACAGGAGTCATGTCCTGTGTAGCCTTGGTGATTTTGTTTTAGAAAACTGTTAAACTGCTATAACAAAATCCCATAAAGCTTAAAATCCCATTGTAGCTCAAAACATGTAATTGTTTTAAGTCTAGAGGATGTAAAAATCTAAAAGCAAGTTGCCACTGTCTTTAACACCTAATGAAGTTTAATTTTTTTCATAAATAGCTCATTAAAGTTTCTTCACTGTATTTTTCTTTTTCAAATCTGTGTGTGTATGTGTTTGTGTGTGTGTGTGTGTGTGTGTGTGTTTGCATCATCTCATGTATATATGCATATACATGTAGGGATATGCAGAGATCTGAGGCAAGAAGCTGATGTTGAGATTTCTCTTTTAATTATACTTTCTTTATATATAATAAAAATCAATGTTTTTACAACCCAGTCTTTGAAAAAGTCTTACTTGTTCCAATGTCAACTCAATTCTAACGTCTGTACATGAGTACTTCTTCTGAAGTCATACATATATGAAACTTTTTACTATGAATATACAAAATTAATGTTATGTTTCAAGACAAAAGGGGGCACAAAAATCAGTAGACAGTCTCAGAGCAACATGGAGAAGTAATAAAGAAGATATAAAGTAAACCCAACAGTGAATATGCTTAGTCTTGAGACTTAAAATAATCTTTGACCCAAATGTGCTGACTTTTGGACATGGGGAATATGAACTGGACAAAAAGCATTCACATAACCATGTCCTTCAGCAATTAGGCAGAGAGCATCACACACCCCAGCTCTCAGAACACGGACCAACTCGGTTCAAGTCATGCCAGCAATAACCTTTTCACAACTCAGGACAGTATGTTCAGAATTTCAGGGTAATATTTTAATCATTTATTGATATCCAATTACTCTACTCTTTGTTTGATAGAGTACTTAAAATGAAGGATGAGGTCTAGTCCCAGTGATCTCCAATCCTACCAACATTAAACAAGCATTCCACCACAATATATATTCCCATTCAAATCCCTATATTGATATATGATTTTAATTATCTTGGATATCTAACTTGGGAGAAAATGACAGACTGATTTGGCTTAGATATAGTAAACTTTTAAGAAAGTATACTTTAATCCAAAGATTTGTGTCATTTTGTGATGTGACAAGCCATGTGTAAAGGATTCTCACTGCTGTGTGGTTATATTTCTTTGGTGACTTGATTTAATATTCTTTTCATATGCTTAGGACTGGTTAAAAATTAGTCTTTTATGTAAAGTGTGCATATATTGCATACATTAAGTATTTCACATGTATGGGTTATTTGTTTCATCATTATTTCAAAGACTTATTGATATACTATTCGATATACACATTGTCAAAATTGTTGTCTACAAAGGGTTTTATTTCTAACCTCTCTTTCTAACTATTATACTTTTTGTATAAAAACCTTTGAAGATTCTATTCTATTAATTCTATAGTACTTTATAAATGTGTTAAGATTTGTGGGATACAGTTTCAAAGTTATGTGAAACCTGGGAGATTAAAAATGAATAAGTCCAATCCATTTCAACAATATAAAGCTGGACTCACCCCATAAACATTTTTAAATATTTTTAAATGAAATAAAATAAACCAATGAATGAAGTCAAGGCTGAGACTAAGTCTTCAATTTTGAAAGATCAAGAATAATAAAAGAGTACCTCACCATACCAGAGCAGAAACCTCTTCAAGAATGAATGAGAGATGGGAATACCTGAACTGGAATTGGTCTATCATTTTAGGATAGATGCTATAGTTCAAGCACTAAAAACTCCGGAAAGACATGTAACTGAGGGATTTGTCGAATCTTTTTCTTTCTTCAGAGTGTTCACATTGAAGATAACTTCTTTTTCTTCTTCTTCCCACTATTAATTTGACTTTTTATTTAGGTTATCTAGAACAGGTGGCCAGGCCTAATTTGGGTCACAGACTGGGACCTCCAAATTCCAGAAAAATGGTTACCATGAGGGGAAACAGAGCCCTTTTTAGGGGTGTTCTCCATGCACAGAGGGCTGGCCCTGGGGAGAAGAAAACCAGGAGTTAACACATCTCACTCTAGGGACATTTACTCTCTTTCCTTCAACAGCAGCACCTGAGCACCTGTTCTTTATCTCTACTCAAGATAACCATTAAAACATTTATACTTTGTTTCAACTTCTTAATGGCCATTTTACCAAAAGCAATCTACAGATTCAATGCAATCCCCATCAAAATACCAATCCAATTCTTCAAAGAGTTAGACAGAACAATTTGCAAATTCATCTGGAATAACAAAAAACCCAGGATAGCTAAAGCTATCCTCAACAATAGAAGGACTTCAGGGGGAATCACTATCCCTGAACTCAAGCAGTATTACAGAGCAATAGTGATAAAAACTGCATGGTATTGGTACAGAGACAGACAGATAGACCAATGGAATAGAATTGAAGACCCAGAAATAAACCCACACACCTATGGTCACTTGATTGTTGACAAAGGAGCCAAAACCATCCAATGGAAAAAAGAAAGCATTTTCAGCAAATGGTGCTGGTTCAACTGGACGGCAACATGTAGAAGAATGCAGATCGATCCATGCTCATCACCCTGTACAAAGCTTAAGTCCAAGTGGATCAAGGACCTCCACATCAAACCAGACACACTCAAACTAATAGAAGAAAAACTAGGGAAGCATCTGGAACACATGGGCACTGGAAAAAATTTCCTAAACAAAACACCAATGGCTTACGCTCTAAGATCAAGAATTGACAAATGGGATCTCATAAAACTGCAAAGCTTCTGTAAGGCAAAGGACACTGTGGTTAGGACAAAACGGCAACCAACAGATTGGGAAAAGATCTTTACCAATCCTACAACAGATAGAGGCCTTATATCCAAAATATACAAAGAACTCAAGAAGTTAGACCGCAGGGAAACAAATAACCCTATTAAAAAATGGGGTTCAGAGCTAAACAAAGAATTCACAGCTGAGGAATGCCGAATGGCTAATAAACACCTAAGGAAATGTTCAACATCTTTAGTCATAAGGGAAATGCAAATCAAAACAACCCTGAGATTTCACCTCACACCAGTGAGAATGGCTAAGATCAAAAACTCAGGGGACAACAGATGCTGGCGAGGATGTGGAGAAAGAGGAACACTCCTCCATTGTTGGTGGGATTGCAAACTGGTACAACCATTCTGGAAATCAGTCTGGAGGATCCTCAGAAAATTGGACATTGAACTGCCTGAGGATCCAGCTATACCTCTCTTGGGCATATACCCAAAAGATGCCCCAACATATAAAAAAAGACACGTGCTCCACTATGTTCATTGCAGCCTTATTTATAATAGCCAGAAGCTGGAAAGAACCCAGATGCCCTTCAACAGAGGATTGGATACAGAAAATGTGGTACATCTACACAATGGAATATTACTCAGCTATCAAAAACAACGAGTTTATGAAATTCGTAGGCAAATGGTTGGAACTGGAAAACATCATCCTGAGTGAGCTAACCCAATCACAGAAAGACATACATGGTATGCACTCATTGATAAGTGGCTATTAGCCCAAATGCTTGAATTACCCTAGATGCCTAGAACAAATGAAACTCAAGACGGATGATTAAAATGTGAACGCTTCACTCCTTCTTTAAATGAGGAAAAAGAATACCCTTGGCAGGGAAGGGAGAGGCAAAGATTAAAACAGAGACTGAAGGAACACCCATTCAGAGCCTGCCCCACATGTGGCCCATACATATACAGCCACCCAATTAGACAAGATGGATGAAGCAAAGAAGTGCAGACCGACAGGAGCCGGATGTAGATCGCTCCTGAGAGACACAGCCAGAATACAGCAAATACAGAGGCGAATGCCAGCAGCAAACCACTGAACTGAGAATAGGTCCCCCGTTGAAGGAATCAGAGAAAGAACTGGAAGAGCTTGAAGGGGCTCGAGACCCCAAAAGTACAACAATGTCAAGCAACCAGAGCTTCCAGGGACTAAGCCACTACCTAAAGACTATACATGGACTGACCCTGGACTGTGACCCCATAGGTAGCAATGAATATCCTAGTAAGAGCACTAGTGGAAGGGGAAGCTCTGGGTCCTGCTAAGACTGAACCCCCAGTAAACTAGACTATGGGGGGAGGGCGGCAATGGGGGGAGGGTTGGGAGGGGAACACCCATAAGGAAGGGGAGGGGGGAGGGGGATGTTTGCCCGGAAACCGGGAAAGGGAATAACACTTGAAATGTATATAAGAAATACTCAAGTTAATAAAAAAAAGAAAAAAAAGGGGGGGAACAAGAATACCCTTGGCAGGGAAGAGAGAGGCAAAGATTAAAACAGAGACTGAAGGAACACCCATTCAGAGCCTGCCCCACATGTGGCCCATACATATACAGCCACCCAATTAGACAAGATGGATGAAGCAAAGAAGTGCAGACCGACAGGAGCCGGATGTAGATCGCTCCTGAGAGACACAGCCAGAATACAGCAAATACAGAGGCGAATGCCAGCAGCAAACCACTGAACTGAGAATAGGACCCCCGTTGAAGGAATCAGAGAAAGAACTGGAAGAGCTTGAAGGGGCTCGAGACCCCATATGTACAACAATGCCAACAACCAGAGCTTCCAGGGACTAAGCCACTACCTAAAGACTATACATGGACTGACCCTGGACTCTGACCTCATAGGTAGCAATGAATATCCTAGTAAGAGCACCAGTGGAAGGGGAAGCCCTGGGTCCTGCCAAGACTGAACCCCCAGTGAACTAGACTGGTGGGGGGAGGGCGGCAATGGGGAGAGGGTTGGGAGGGTAACACCCATAAGGAAGGGGAGGGGGGAGGGGGATGTTTGCCGGGATACTCAAGTTAATAAAAAAAAAAGAAACTCTGATCTTTGGGAAGACTCTCAGGAGTTTTGCCTTCCTGTTTGCTTTTGGACTCTTACAAGCAATTTGAGGTCTTTTAGAGCCATTTAGGGAGTTGCCATCTGGTGACGGGCTTTGTCTTCTGGTATTTTCCCGTTGAGCAGTACTAGAGCAGTAAGACTCTATGGAAAATGTCGCGATCATGCTGGTGGAGCAGCATTAGGAATTTGACCATGACTGAGAGCAAGAGCTTCAGAAATAGGAAGCTGGGTTCTGCAGTTTCTGTCTTTTGGGATTTCATCAAGACACCCCATTGGTGCCCTCTGTCCCAGGTTAGCTTTCTGTCTGCTGTGACCTGTGTAGAAGGGACAAATGCTGCATCTCTTAAAGGGACAAACCCATAATTTAAGCATATGATATTTGCCATGTCTGTATGTAAGGTTTTTTGACCACATTTGAAGTTCTGTTGAAGTATTTGGAGCATCTACCATGTGGTGGGAAGGCTTGAGGCCCCCTTAATACATTGGGGCTCTGTTGAACCACTTCTCTATAAAGGCATTGAGATCTTTTGTGATTTATGAACAAATAAAAATATTAGGACTTTACAAACTTGTTATAGTAGTGGTGCAAAAACCAATCTCTATCCTTGTAGATCCTAAAAAGAAAACTCTACCCACTTCAGCCTTCGATTTTCCCCCTTAAACTGATAATCATGATTGGCAAGCCTTTATGAAATTATTGAGACTTTGAATATGTGAACACGTTTTGGATCATTTTGGAATAGATAAAATTAATTGCTCCTTTGTCTATTTTATGAAACTAAAATCCAAGGTTTCAGAAAAATTAAATTTAAGGAAAACAAATTGTTTTCTAGACTTTACCTCTGGCAGGTATATTTAAAATCAAGTGAAATACTGACTTTAAGCTTAGACTTAAAATGATTTGGGTTTTTTAGAGTTTTCAAATATTATTAAGGTAACTCAAATTGAGAGAAAGTTGGATTATAGAATTTAGGAGAGATAATCCAAACATATATTTTTATTAAGTTCTCAAAAATATGTGAGCTGCTTTTTTTGGGACAAACCGAAAATATAAAATCAAGTGATCAATTTCATTATTGACCCTTCACAGAGATACTTTTGCCATGGTCCATGTAAAATGTACATGTGTGACAATCCTAAGATGGGGTTTGCATTGAAATCATTGCTAAAGGATAATACACTGTGCTGCAAAGAAACCATTTTAATATCAAAGAGTGTTGCTAAGACTGCTTTGTCCTATTCTTAGTTTTCTTAATGAGGAATCTGGAAATTGAGCTCAGAAGGAAGCTCGAGGTACATTTAGTAAGAAGGGAAAGTGCTGGAGGGCTGGCAGTGGGATAAAGCGGGAGTGTTAGTGGTGCCTGGAGGTCCTACTGTCTGCAGCCTCCACCCAAACGAGTCAGTGTATTTGGAAAGCATATAGTTTTATTACAGTTCATGCTTGGGGAAATGGAATAGAAGCCTATGCAGCTACCAGTTTTGAAGTGGGATGTGGTCCCAGGAAGTTTCATGGAGAAAATAGATGAAAAAGCCAGGAGGTGCTTAGATGAATTCTGTATGCAATGCTCTGACTCTCCGGGAATTCTTTCCAGGCCCGGCAGCATTTTGCATCTGTATTGATATGCTGCACAAAGAGTGTGCCTCAGAAAGTCAGAAGTACTACATCTAAAGTGGCAAACGGTAAGAAGGCAGATGGTGGAACTGGCAGGGCTGTATTCATTTTCATATCAATACCTGAAGAAAGCTACTTGCTGCCTACTAAGGAAGAACTCCTGTACAGTTTTATTTCTATCTTGTATAAATTTTAATCTACTCTGTTAACAATGAAAAACAATACCATTCACAAGAGGGTAATATGAGCTCGAGAGTCTAGACTGTAGAGTCACTGGATTATTTAAAACTTGCCCTGTATTTTCTTCTTTTTTTTTATTTTAATCACCTGAACATTTCCTCAAATATTTTTTTTCAATTTGTTCAAATAATTCTGTTTCCTTGGAGACCTGGGATTTGTCCTTTGAAAACCCTGATCTTACCACAGACTGTGCTATATATTTTGTATATTTAAAATTTCAAGGCTCTGTCTTGTTTTGAAGCTGCTTATTAGGATGCTACTTGTAAACTCTTAATGTAAGGAAAAAAAGAGTAAAAGTTGCAGTTCGCATCTGTACATATGAGACATGACATTAATTGCTTAAGCTGCCCTAAAGCTCTTTCTGGAAAAATAAAAACCCTCAGTAGGGGTTCTGTTAATTGTTTAAAAACATCATTAGGGACTGAGGGTGATGAAACAGCCTGCCTTCTTCTTAGGTTTGAAATCCATCTTATATTAAAGAAAAACTAGACTCATTCTTGTTTATGATTAAATTTGTTTCTCAAGGATTTGGCTAGCCCCACCTATAACCTTAAGCCCAAATGGCTCTGTCTGACCTGTTCCAGGAAATGACTACCATGCCTTTATTTAAGAAGGTTATGGCCACTTTGTTGTGACTGACTGTTTTGTTAGGACTCTCTTGTTGTGACAACCTGGCAGCCATGTTTGTCTCAGGTTGCTATTACCAGCTTGTTACGCTTATGTTCCGTGTCTGTAACCCCACCTATCTGCCTGCCAAACTCCCAATTTGAAAACCCCCTCCCTACTCCTCAACTGTAAAAGCCTTTATCATCCTCTTGTCTGGTGATGATCTCTTAAACCCTACCTGGCAGTGGTCATGCCAGGAAAACTGCGTTCAGCAATGGAGCTTATGGAGAATGGCTCACTGGTTAGCAGAGCAGCACTGAGTGTACCTCTGAGCAGCAAAGTCCCAGGGGAACTGTGCCCAGAGTGCCCCTTGCTGCTGCTAAGCACTGTTCCTGCTTGGTGCTATTATGTTCTCCTAGCGTTTAGCATCGTGTGCTTATTTTATAAGAGACTCATACTCCTTTCTGGGTAATTTGCCTGTAGTACATAATAAAAGTGATGCTTTTTCCAAGGATAATACCCGTTAGTTAAATTAATCATTCAGTTGAATTTCTGAGACTTGTTTAAAAACATGAGTGGCTAAGGATTCTTATGGGGGATATAAAGAAGATAGCATGCAGGAAGACTAGAACATACCCTTTTGCCCACCTGGATGTGAAACTTACTGGGGATAGAGGATAAGAACAGAAAAGTGGGGGTTGGGGATTTAGCTCAGTGGTAGCGTGCTTGCCTAGCAAAGGCAAGGCCCTGGGTTCGGTCCCCAGCTCCGGAAAAAAAAAAGAAAAGAAAGAAAGAACAGAAAAGTGTCAGGCTTTTCTAGCCTACGGGTCTTGTGAGAGATAGGCCGTTGATCAAAGAGACTAATAACATTGCTGAAACTATGGTTAGGTTTGAGTCTCCTGATCATGTAGCTTACAGATCTAGTTACAGGGTTTTGTATGCACCTCAGGGGAAAAAAAAACAGTTATAAGAGCAAAATAAATGACACTACTAGGAGAGAAAGAAAGGGAAAGTAGTTGGTGAACTAAGCCAGCTCAGCAAGGCTTGTAGACTAGAACAAGAACAGTCTGCCACAATGTAACCACAAATGGTTGCCAGCCAGTACCACTAGCTGAAATATACTTTCCTCATATAAAGTATGTTAATCAATAATAAAAGAATTATTGCTTTGGGGTAAATATGTAATTATGAGAGGAAAAGTATGGAGGAAATTTTTAATGACATGTAAGCTTCGGAGGAAATTTGTTTTTAAAATGTGTGACTTGTGTTTATGAGGTGATTTCTTTCTGTGAAAAGACTTTTGTTCTAAGTAGTACACAAGGGATGAAAGGAAAAGTAAAGCAGAAGAGAATGAGAGAAAATATGAGCTTGCTTCAACCATAATACATCTGTGTGTCTTCTTATCGCCAACTCCACATTTCCTCTTCAAAGTCCAGACCTACTGGAGCTGGACTCCGCCTTTAAAGGGAGACATGTATGTACACGAACCTTTTGAAACACTTACTTTAACTGATTTCCTGCTCTAATTAATTTGGCCATGATTTGGGTAGTAGTCTTTCTCCTCACATCTGTGGGATTAACAAGGGAAAGAGAGACCAAGGACAAAAAGCAGAGAGGGAAAGAAGGGAACAAACACAGAGGAGCAAGCAGGACCCTCCAGACGTTCAGATGAGGAAGCATCTATGCTTGTTCATGTTTTCCTGCTCCTACTTTTCTCCACTGCATGGTGTGGAGCTGATGTAAGCTCTCAGTTATGGCTCTAGTATAATGCCTAACTGCCTGTTGCCACAACTCACCCTCTAAAAGTATAAGCAGTCGCCCAATTAAGTGCTTCTTTTTAGTTGCCTTATTTCTGGAGTCTCTTCATAGCAACAGAAAAGCAACTAAAACAGGTAACTACTAAAAGATAGTAATGGGCTTTTGGAGATGTTCCCAGGCTCTGTGAAAAAAAAATTTGAATGAATATGAGGACATGACTGTTCTAAGGTATTGTTGAACAGAGGGTTTTTTTATTTTTGATATCAAGAAGAATTCAGTCATAGGCATCTGAAAGAGTCTAGAGCAAAGTTATAGTGGATTGAACATGGCCAGAATAGACCAGGCCACAAGAGATTGAGAGAGAAAGAGAAAGAGAGGGACAAGAAGCCAGGAACTGATAACCAAGAGAGAGGGAGGGATAGAATAATCAAGAGGACAAAAAGAATGCATAGGTGAAATAGCAGGGTTTTACAGAAATCAGAATCTGGGAGAAGGTAAGAGAAACTCAATGGATGCAGAGGAAGGGGTGGGGGTAAGAAGTGCAGAGAGGCTGGAGACAACGTTCAGAAATGGCACCTCGCAGGGGAAGGAAAAGAAGGAAGAACAAATCATCAACCTTGGGCCTCAGGTGGCTGAAGGAGAAAATGTACTTGGTGTCTGCCACATCTTTGCATCTTTCAATGATACCTTTGTCCATGTTACTGATCTTTCTGGCAAGGAAACCATCTGCCGAGTAACTGGTGGAGTGAAGGTAAAGGCTGACTGAGATGAGTCCTCTCTGTATGCAGTCATGCTGGTTGCCGAGGATGTGGTCCAGAGGTGCAAGCAGCTGGACATCACTGCCTGCATATCAAACTCCGGGCCACAGGAGGAAACAGGACCAAGGCCCCTGGACCTGGAGCCCAGGCAGCCCTCAGAGCTCCTGCTCACGCTGGGATGAAGATTAGGCAGATTGAGGATGTCACCCCCAGCCCCTCTGACAGCACTTGAAGGAAGGGGGGGTCGTCGTGATCATCTTCTGTGAACAGGAATTCTCAAGTTATTTTCTGTTAATAAATTGCTTTGTGTGAGCTATAAAAGAAGTCCAGAGAGGAGCCAAAACTCCTTAACAGGTACTAGGGATGCTGAGAGAGCCTAGTGGCCAGTGCCTTGGTAAGTTCATAGATGCATTGGTTGGCAATGTATACTGAGTTTCCTTGGGACCTGACAGTTTCATTACCTGTTTAGAATAAAGCTGAACCCTTCATGTATTACAGATTTTAAAAAATGCTTCCGGGGTTGGGGATTTAGCTCAGTGGTAGAGCACTTGCCTAGGAAGCACAAGGCCCTGGGTTCGGTCCCCAGCTCCGAAAAAAAGAACCAAAAAAAAAAAAAAATGCTTCCAAAGCATCTCCTTTCTTATTTAATCTATTAAACCAAAGATTTTAAATTTTGCTTTAGAACTGGTTTCTATATAGTTCTTCTCTGTCACAAATACTAGTTGTTGTTGACTTTCTGTATAGATGCAACTTAAAATATATAAGCCTTCTAATGATTGACAGGTGTTAAGTGCTTGCAAGTCTGTGCATGACTATTTGATTTTCACTTTAATCTTGTTGGTTGGATTGATAGCTGCGTTACAGCCTTAAAGCTAACCGTTTGTTAACATCCTAAAGAGTGCAGCTCTGACAAAGGAATCTGAACATTTTTGAGATGTCTTCACATTACTCACCAACAGGATAAACAAAACTGACTTTAGGAATGCCTGACCTAAGAATCAGTCACTTAAATTTGTGATAAAGGAACTAGTGGCACTAACTCCTTGCCATATATGGGACCAAATTAGAACAACCTGGATAAATCATTCCCTGGCATTGTGGGAAAACAAAGAATGAATTATTAGATAGTTATTCATTGGTTTCTTCAGAGAATATTGTTCAAAGATGTAGCAAAAGGGGGGTTTTCAAAATGAAAATAAAATCATTCTGGATGTGATATTGCTTGCCTGTAATCCCAGAGACTTGGAAAGCTGAAACAGAAGGATCATAAGATGAAGGTCAGACTAAGTTTTACAATGAAACCGTGTCTCTAATGAAAGGGGTGGAGTAGCTTGTGCCAGCCCTTGCAAAAGCAACTGTAAGTTTGAAGAATGGTTCTTTTGAATAGCCACTTGGCACTAATAAAATGTCTTGTAACCTTTGTCCTTGCTTGCATTTTATTATGTTTGTTTCAGACACAGACATCATCCACCTCAAGACTGGAACAAACACAGAAAGCCGGGAATTGTAACAAGTTTGGCAGGAAAGATATTCCAGTGAAACACTTATATCTCATAAACTTACTATCAGAATACTGAAACAATGATGGGAAAGGAATGAGAGTTTATCCAGAAATCCCCTGGTGAGAGATTAAAGGGCACCAGCCAAAGATGAAACTTATCTTTTGAAAAGAGATTTCACACACGCCACCATATTGGATGAGACTAAAGCCCAGATAATGATGCATGATGGGAAGACATGACAAGACTATTTAGATACGCATATTCTTTTCCTCCTATTTCAACTCCCCCCCCCCATTTTTTACTATCACTTCAGGACCTGGAAAATGAACTTAATCGATTTGTTGGAACTCTTTGTCCCTCTCTTTGGCATGACCATATTGAATAAATCTCTTTTTTATATTTTCCACCAAAAAGAAAAAAATACCAAGTTCTTCAGAGATACCCATTTATAACCAATGTCCTAACTACCAGGAGATTTAGTCACATTTTCATGGTAGATACCGACAAAATGTCATCTCAGTCAGGTGAGAAACATGGCATAGAAAACAGAAAATTCTGTCCTTATGAGATGGAGGACAGCATTGTTGAATTGTATTTGTACCCGAGTTTCTTGTGGAATATGGAACTTGGGAACAATAAGTTGGTGAAACTTCTGAGTAGATTAGTACGATGCAAATTAGCTCCTAATGCATCATATATAACCAGATAAATGATTAGAAATGGAATATTTAATATAAAGCAAAACAAAGAATTAACATTTTGAGTGAATTCAGGTTGAAGAAATGAGTGTATACAAGCAGTAGAGAAAACAAATGGGTGTATGCAGATAGATAATGCCGGTATAGAACTAAATAATGGATCTGCATCTCAACAGAAGACAAGACTGAAAGTTCCTCCAAGCATTCAGAAATGACTGAGTCTGTATCCTTCCAGTCAGAGAACTTGTGTGTGGGAACTGAGTAAGTAGGAAGTTCTTTTCTCTGCATTCTAACAGTGTTCTGTGGATGATCTATTTGAGGCTCTACTGGGCCCTGTGGGGACAGGAGATCAATATCTGCTAAGTCAGTAGATAAAGTGAGAATATGTAAGACTTAGCAGTGTCCACCTGATCCTAGTAACAATCACAGACCTAAAAATAAATAGATTCCAACTTCAAAGCTTATAATGTCATGCAGAGGTGAATGTATTACTGGCTTTTGGATGAGAAAAATTGTGAGATGTACTTATACAGGAAGTGGTTTACTGCATGCCTTTGATGTACATTTCCACAAGCAAAGAGCAGGAGATATCTCAGAAGTGACCTTTCACATATTGTTGGCGTCTTTGTCTTCAAGACCTGCTAACATATAATTTTATTGACTATTTTAAAACCATTAGATAGCATTCTAAAAAATTGCTAAAATATGAAGGGAGAAGGGAAGAAGAGATACATAGTGTCTCATAACCTCAAGAACACAGATCTGCCTCTGCATCTGTTTTTCTCACTCTTCATTTTCAGGACTCCAAACACAAATGGGTAAACAAATTGTAGAATATTCAAAAATAAAATATTATCTCATCTTTTTTCAGAAACAAATTTTAATTAATTGTAAACTTAAGTCTGATGAAGTTCGTTATATTTCTATTCTAAGTCAATGGAAAAGAAAGCACGTATGAGGGCATGGCACTATTACAATCCAATTTTGAAACATAGTCTAGTGGAATTTCTTATAAGGAAATAAAATTATTGAAATAAGAAAAATTCTGACTTTGTGATTTGATTTAACTAAGAAAATGTGATTGAACTACATTGTCCTCGTGCCAAATATATGTTTCAAAAATTCATTAGAGGGGTTGGGGATTTAGCTCAGTGGTAGAGCGCTTGCCTAGGAAGCGCAAGGCCCTGGGTTCGGTCCCCAGCTCCGGAAAAAAAAAATTCATTAGAACACTCTGTAAGCTCTTAGAAATCTACTTTATGATACAAAAATAGCCCAACCTAAGATATTGAAAGAAAACATAAGGCAGGAAGAGATAAGGTCATAAAAACTGTTTGTCCTAGCTATCATAAAACAAAAAAGGGCCCAACAGGCCCTTTGTGAGTCACAGACATATGACCACATCCTGTAAGACATTCCATTGTTTTGGTAGAATGTTATGTAGATATGTTAGGTCCATCCGATTTATGATATTATTTCACTCTACAGTCTTTCTTATTTTTCATCTAAATAATCTGTCTATTGGTGAGTTTGGGATACAGAAATAATTCTCTATTAATCATGTTGTTAGGGTTAATATGTTATTCTAGATTTAAAAGTGTTTCTTCTATGAAGTTGGGTGCTTTGTAAATGTTTAGTGCATAAATGTTTAGACTTGTTATAGCATCTTAATACAGCACTTTTCATTTCATGAGTACATAATATCCTTTTGTGTTTCATCTGAATAATTTTGATTTGTATTTGTTTTTCCTGATATTAGAATTGCTATGTATCTTGTTTATTACATTTACTTAGAATATTTTTCTTCATCCTTTAAGCTCGTATTTGTATTTAGTTAGGAGGTGTGTTTCTTGGAAGTGAGAGATAGAAATATCCATCTTTGTAATGCAGTCTGTTAGTCTTTGTCATTTATTGAGGGAATTGAGAGCGTTATAGAACAATATTTATTAATTCTTGTTCTTATGTTTTTTCATGATTTTCTTAGTTTTTTTTGTCTGTCTTATTTTTTTGGTTAACAGTTCTGGGATTATTCTTTGTGTTCAGTTGAGTCTGCCAATCTTCCCTTAAGATTGAGTATTCCTACTAGTATCCCCTGTAGAGCTGACTTGGTGGACATACATTCTTTAAATTGATTTTTTGTCAATAAATATCTTCCTTTCTTCTTTGATTATAACTGGTAGTTTTGTTTTGTTTTTTCTAGACATAGTACTATGGTACATTTCCCTTACAGTTTTCAGTATTTTTCTTGAATACTTCGAATGTTCTATTTTTCAGAGGTTTCTTTTCTGGACCTCTTTATTTGTTGTTCTGTATATTCTTACAACATGATGGGCACACCTTTCTTTAGTTTAGGAAATCTCCTATAATTGTGTTGAAAATATTATCTGCGCATTTGATCTGGATTTCTTATCCTTCATCCATATTTGTAGGTTGTGTCTTTCACAGTGTCTCCAATTTCCTGAATGTTTTATGTCTGGACTTTTTTATAGTTAACACTTTCTCTGACATTTTTTCTACCTTATTTTCTGCACATGATATTCTCTTCTACTTAGTCCATTGTTTGTCCTCATGTTGTAGTGACCCTGACCTATGAATTGTTATTTAAATATTGGTATTTTCTGATATTTGGGGTGGGAGGATTTGCAAACTATGGGTTATCAACCAATCTTTTGGTGAAGATTCTCTCTGAGCATTTTTTCTTGACTTGCTTTCATTTTGAATTTTATTTCAGTCTTGTTTTTCTTTAGACATTCTCTTTACTAAATTCTATTTTTATGCTTTGAATAGTTTCATTAAATTTTGTTTATTTGCATCTTCTTTAAGTCCCTTAGACATGCTTGTAATTGCTATTTCTGTCTTGTGGATCAGTTAACTTTCTCTTCTTGGAAGTGCCAATTTCTAGAGGAGGAATCTTGTTTATGTTTGTGCTTTTGTCCTGGAATCTAGGCATCTGGAGTTAGGATGTTTGTGGCCTTCTTTAGTATGAATATTTTGTCTTACCTTTTTGTCTTACCTTTGTTCAGTGGGTGTTTTGATCCTTGTTTGATCTCCCAGCTTTTGAGGGTATCAACCAAATGAATACTTGGTTTTCAGTATGGAGGTTACTCTGGGCTTTGCAAGTTAAGACTCCACAGGGTCACAGAAAGGCAAGCTAGAAAGTGGAATGGATGGGACTGGTACTAGAAAGCTTTAACTAGTTATCTGGGTCAGTTTCCATATAATCAGCAGCCCAACAGTGGACATGGTGGCTATCAGTTCAGAGGATAGATGAATTGACTCTGGGATGGTTTACATGGTGGTACGAACTGGGACTGAGAGGTGGGGTCCATCTTAGAGATCCAGTTCAGATTCTAGGTTTAGGCTCCAAACTGTCTTAGATGAGCATGGTGGGTAGGGTGGCTGTTAAGATAGTACACTGAGAGGCAGGGACTCCAGTTCAAAATGTTTACATACTGCTTTACACTAATTTAATGCAACAAGTTTTGGCCTTTGGTGAATTGGTCATCTCTCACTCATTTAATTTTTTATTAGGATAAGCTATCTGTTTCTACTATACACTGAACAAACTAATCACTTCATAAAAGAAAAGCACATTTAACACGAATCTTGATTTCACTGAACCTCCATAAGGTCTTCTATTTTAGAGCTACTCACCAAGTTAGTACTAAAACCTGGAGCAAAAGAACTACCAACCTACTTTCCCAAATAAATATAACTACAAAATAGTTTTGTTGGTTCTACAAAGGATAATTAAGATTTAATATCACCTTATAGTTTGAACTTTTATTGACCTTATCTTAGCATGGAACACAGAGCTATTTCTTCATAATATGAAAATGTTTTGCTTCTCCTAACATTTTTTTCAACTTGGGCATTCATTTTGTTCTTACAGACAATGTGTTGATAACACCCTTACTATTTAAACCATTTTAACTTTATTAAATAAATCTGTACTCTGTCAGTCCTTTTGCACCAAACATTAAAGAGAATCTTTTCCTTTGTTTTGAATATCCTGGCAACCTTATACTTATTTACACAGTATTGACAGATTTCATTTCTGCTTCAAACCACGAGCATCTATAAATTATAGCAAGCATAGATATGCTGAGAAAGAGGATCTTTAATATAAAATCAAAAAGATTTTGCTCAGAAAATCAGGCCAAGCATTTATATTTCAAAAGGCAATAAACACTTTCCTAAAGCCCTAAATAGATTAAGCTATACTTTCTCTTAAATTTTCACTCTACCGTTTTATTGTCTTAAATCAAATGCTCAGCTACAAAATATTAAGTCAAAAGCTACATTAAATTCTGTTTTCTTTTGCTTTAAGAGGTTTCTTATATATGTATGTGGTCAAAGAAAAAAAATCAAACACTGCAATGTAATCTTGAGCCAGAGTTTTTATAATCTTCATATCTTAGAATTTCTTTCCTCTGTAAATTAACTGAGTAGTGTATTCATGATATCATATATAACAGATTCTACTACAGTATAAATTCATTTTTACAGTATGTGTAATGTTGAGTCCATTTTAAACCATGTCTTTATGGTAGAAAAGCAACACAGAGGTAATGAATAAGTATAAAAGTAAATAAATAAAAAATAAATTATTAATGAGATTCTAAAAGCCAATAAACCTCATGCACAAAACAGGTCAAAAAATTTTTGAAAACGTTTGGAGATGGTAGCATAAATCAACCTACAAGTAGCTTTAAAAGCATCTTTATAATACAAGTATTGTAATTTGTAAATACAAATAAAGACCATGAAATACATAAGCAGTGCCTCTTAATTAGAAGTTGTTAACAGTATAAACAAACATTAATAATACTGTTCTGCTCTGGCAGAATTGGAAGACTCAGATTACTCTTATGTGGTTACAATGAATGCATATTCATCTTACTTAAACCCATAGATTTCACTGCACAGAAATATTCATGACTATAAAAATATGCAATTAAATGTATCTAAAGTTCAAAATAAGTTCAATTTTATAATAATGAGAATTCAGATTGGTTTTTGCTTTTAAACAACTAGTATATTTGAATGAATAATGGAACTAATTAAATGTGATTTTAGATTAATAATTCACTAGATTTGCTATATTAATAGTTAATCGCTACTCACTTACTTCAGAGATTCCCATCTATCAGTAGTGTGCCTGGTCAGTGCTGTCTCTAATCTCAAATGTTATTTTGCTATTGGAATGTGACAGCCGTTAGTGTTAAATGTTCCTTTCAAAATAAGGTCCAACAATGCATGTCCATCTATGTATCAAATTATTGCAGGTTTTCTGGCTATATTATTATTGCCCTACTAGTCTTGAAGCAGTCTATTTTATAATATAAATTGTTTTTACATAGCCAACTTCTTAAGTTTGAGTAATGACTCGGATTTAACCTCATACATCATTAACTCAATTTACTCATGTATGGGCAGACTCTTATTTGTGATGTACTGTGTTAAATACAGTCGGGGTATTCAAGAGCAAATGATACAGTGTCAACACTTATGAAGAACAGTTTTCTGAAAATATATTAATCCTTTGCATTTGTTTTCTAAATGTAATTTAAAAGTAATTAGTATTAAGCAAATAATATTTATTATTATTAAAAAGTGAAATAAAAGTATCATGTTCATATTTCCAGCAATTGAAACCTGCAGAATTGATTTCATGAATATAAAAGAAAAAGATTATATATAACACTATTAATAATACCCTGTGATTATTAGTGTTGATATTCAGCTCGACAGGATCTGGAATGACAAGCCTCAAGGAACATCTGTGAATAATTATATATATTTGGTTAGTTTCCAGGTATGTCTATGACAGGTTCCCCTAATCAAGTTAATTGAGGCAGTAAGATCCACCCTAGAATTGGACAGCATCATTGCCTGGTCTAAAGCCTTAGATTGCATTAAAAGGAGAAATTTATTTAAGTAGAAGTATTCACTGCTCACTGTGTCCTGACTGCAGAGGCAATGAAACTGCTTGTTTTAATCTTCTATTGTCTTTACAACCATAGTGAACAGTAATCTCTAAATATGAGCCAAGGATATACCTTTTCTACCATAAGTTAGTTTTTTTTTTCAGAATATCTTACCAAAGCAACTGAAAAAAATCTAAGCTAGTACATTTACTAGTAAAAGACTGAAATTATATTAATTAAGCATATTGTTGATAAGTTCACAGAAAAGAGCCTTCTGATGATGTGTATAAAGAGAACATTAATAGACTGCTTTATATGTATGCTCAGTTTTTCAATATAATAAATATTTTCTGTAACAATGAATGGAAACATTGATATATGATTTGTAACCCACAATTCAAAATATAGCATATGAGAAGAGATACTAGAAAAAGACTCATTATATTATCTTCCATGATGAGACCACAGATTTGTTTCTTCTCTTCTTTCTTCTGCATATCCTATGAAGAAGAAGTCTGGGAAAAAGGAAATCAGACTACACTTCACATGGATTTACGTTTAGTTGATATGGGCCGATTCTTCTGGCAATGTCAAAAATGGCAAAAAAAAAACAAAATGATTTCAGGTGGAAATTTTCTTACTTAAATGCATGCAGTATTTTACAATTTTGGGTTTTTTTCTATTTCAACAATCATTGTTAGAATTGAACCACACTATTGCTATGTATTTTTCAGCAACTGCAAACAATATATTATTTTGATTTATAGTCAGAAAATCTGACTCAAGCTGAATTATTGGTCACTGACCAAAGAGTTGGTCAATATTAGCCTCAGATTCACATTTGACTTTTACTCACATTGCTTTATATTATATGAGGAATCGCTGACTTCTTATTTATTTGGGGCAAGTTGTTTGTCTAAAGAAAATGTTTTAAAAACTAGTCTATGAACAAAGTTTTTTTCTAGTTATACTTATTAATTTAAAAGCAAAATGTCTTGGATATTTATTAAAATAATATAGGGAAGAAACCATAAATTAATGTTCAATACCAAATGGTCACCCCTAAAAATACACAGATAATAACATTATACAAATTTAGCAGTTTATATTTAGTAACACACACACACACACACACACACACACACACACACTTATATAACAATTAAAGAAAAAGGAAGTGATGCCAAGCATCCTGAAGGCACTATTTGACAACATTCTAGTGCTTATACAATCTGGACTGACCCTTCAGTGCCCTTGATGAATATTCACAGCACACATTTTGCTACACTTATGCTTCTTATTCTTAAAGGTCTCTCTCCAAACTGGGATAACAAAAAGCTAGTGGAAACAAGAATGAAATTAATGAAAATTTCCTGGGGAAAAAAAGGTATGCAATAATTTGAGTCTTTCCCTAGAAGTTATTACTTAAATAAACGTTTAGATCACATAGGCGAACGCCATCATTAAACCACTGAACTGAGAACGAGACTCCCGTTGAAGGAATCTTAGAAAGGACTGAAAGAGCTTGAAGGGGCTTGAGACCCCATATGAACAGCAATGCCAACCAACCAGAGCTTCCACATGGACTGACTCTGGGCTCCAACTGCATGCGTAGCAATGAATAGCCTAGTAAGAGCACCAGTGGAAGGGGGAGCCCTTGGTCCTGCCAAGACTGACCCCCCAGTGAACCTGATTGTCGGCAGGAGGGCGGTAATGGGGGGGGGGAGGGAACACCCATAGAGAAGGGGAGGGGGCGGGGTTAGGGGGATGTTGGCCGGGAAACCAGGAAGGGGAATAACAATTGAAATGTAAATAAGAGTTAATAAAGGAGGGGGGAGTATTTTTAGTAAGCATGAGATAGAGGATTTGAGAAGAATTATTAAAGAAGAAAAATTTAGGAAAAATTTTGAAACTGACAAGCTGTAATTGACTTGCTAGGTTTTTAATGTTCAACTTTAGAAACAAGGAACTTTTATGTATAGGAAGAGATTTTGATCACGCAAGAGTATGACAAGACTTGGTATCTTCCTAAAAGAAAAAGTAAGTAGGTTTAGAAACCCTGATGTTCTTCTATTCTTTACAGAATTGTAATAAAGACAAGAATCATATTGAAACAAGGGTTCAAGACAGAGACACAGAGGATGGCATCATGACTCAGTGAACTATCTGCCTTACTGAAAGACTGCTTTACTGATAGACTGTCCTTGCTTAAGCAAAGGGTCTGCACAATATTTTAACAATCAGGAAAAAAAGAACACTGGTCTTCTACCAAATATAAAAGAAATATAGAGGAAGAAAAGGAAGAATTAAATAAGGGTTAGAGATTGAACTTCTACAGAAAGTTAAGTTTGATATAATAGGTGGTAGGAAATAACTTTTCATCTATTAATCTTATGTCAAACTGAAACAAAATCAAATTCAAATAGAGCCATTCTGTCTAGAATTTCTGTAACCACAAGGCTTTATGACACCAATCTTACGGAAGAAGATATTGAGTTTAAAGAAAATTGATTTTATCACAATGTTAAATTTTAGTTCTCATAAAATTTCCATTTGCTCGCTTTGTTCCTTTTTCAATATCCTTATGTAATCAGGGAAAACTTTAGAAGAAAATATATTTAGAAAAGCTGTGTAATCAGTGAATAAAATTTCTGAGGAAATGATTTCATGTATAAATAAGGCTCAAAGGAGACAAAGGTTGTCAGAGTAGGAAAAGCCATCCCAAGATATGCTTTCTCTGTCCTGTCTCTCACGAAGTGAATGATGGCCCATATCTGATTCTTCCTTCCCTTTACCTCTCTTGCATTTACCCTTCCCCAAGGCCTGCCCTCAGCTGAGGCTGGTCCCTGGCAAAGGAGGCCAGAATGTGAAAGAGAGCAAAGAGGGGAATTATGAGAGGCTTCATAAAAGGGGAAAATTATATAATTAAATAACAATTTCAGAAATAATAAAATAATAAATATACACCCAATCTTCAAATGAACAAAACTTTCTGAGGTATTTAAAGGTCTTAAATACTTTCTATTTTCCCATCCACGTGTGGGCTAAAATTCTTTCCTCTGTTACCCTAGGACAATAATGTGAATATAAGAAAGGCACAGAAATATAAATTGTAAAGGTCAAGAATGATGTCATAACTAACTTTGAAGTTCAACTTTGTAGAAAATATATAGAAACTACACCATCATTCCTTTAATTCTGAAGAGGATAATTTTCCAGAATATTTATAAAACCATTCATTTTGAGATCTTCTAATTACTTCTTTATCTGCATGTCCTTATGCCTAGGTGAAATCTGTTAACTAATTTAAATCATATACATATAGTTGATGGGTACCCAAATAGGGATAACTAGCTGACTGATTTTTAGAACTTTATCTCTAATAGTGATTATTAATTATTTCAGAAAAAAGACCAACATAACACATATATGATAGAAACAAAAATCTCAACCATTAATTGCTTTTACAAACTTTATTGGAATAGCATTGATTCAGGGTACAAATGGAAGACATTATGCAGAAAGCTAGTTGGTAGTCTTGCAGGCTTGTAGATCCAGTATGCACCTTCTGCTTCATCCTGACTTACATTTGACTGTGGCCCACACATTTTCTGTTACTTCCCTACAAATCCTCTTCTATCCCCCCACTCCTTACAATCAAAGGACGACAGTAATCAGGTGTCATGTTTCACAAATTCAAATTTGCTCTTTTCCAAGCCACATTTGTGACTATATTTTTCTCTTTCTGAGTTGTTTCATCACTTTCTGAAGATCAGTGTTCTTGTTACTAAATGGTGATCTACCTTTTCTTGATGCCTGTATTAGAGTTCTCTAGTCACAGAATTTATGGAATATCTGTCTATATAAAGTGAATTTATTGTAATGACTCACAGTGTGTAGTCCAACAAACCCAACAGCTGTGTACGAGAAGGTGTGATCTTGCCTTGTCCCAGATGACCTTGAACTCAGAGATCTGCTTGCTTACCTCAGTCTCCTGGGATTAAAAGCTTGTACTACCTTGCCTGGGCCTAAACTATTCATGGCCACTATCCTTCAAGATCTCCACATGTGGCCCAGACATATACAGTCACCCAATTAGATAAGATGGATGAAGCAAAGAAGTGCAGGCTGACAGGAACTGGGTGTAGATCTCTCCTGAGAGACACAGCCAGAATACAGCAAATACATAGGCGAATGCCAGCAGCAAACCACTGAACTGAGAAGAGGACCCCCGTTGAAGGAATCAGAGAATGGACTGGAAGAGCTTGAAGGGGCTCAAGACCCCATATGTACAACAATGCCAAGCAACCAGAGCTTCCAGGGACTAAGCCACTACCCAAAGACTATACATGGACTGACCCTGGCCTCCAACCTCATAGGTAGCAATGAATAGCCTAGTAAGAGCACCAGTGGAAGGGGAAGCCCTTGGTCCTGCCAAGACTGAACCCCCAGTGAACATGATTGTTGGGGGGAGGGCGGTAATGGGGGGAGGATGAGGAGGGGAGCACCCATAGAGAAGGGGACTGGGAGGGGTTAGGGGGATGTTGGCCTGGAAACTGGGAAGGGGAAAAACAATCGAAATGTAAGTAAGAAATACTCAAGTTAATAAAGATGGAAAAAAAATCTCCATGTCAAGATCCAGTCAGAAACCTGTGTCTTCTAGTCTCAAGATCTGGATCACAGGTCTGCCTTCCATTTCTAGATTGTAGTTCATTCCAGATGTAGTCAACTTTATAATCAGGAATTTCTATCACAATACCTGATGCTACACTTTAGAGTCTTAGGAATCCCTTTAAATACTCTTCCCCACCACCTCTTTCTCCTTCATTAGTGAACTTATGAACAGCCTTCTAAAAGTGTCTTTACCTAGAAGGGCTCAGATAACTATGGGTGGCACCATACCTGGGCAAGACATCTGGATTGCATAAGAAATCAGGATGAACAAGCCGTGAAGAGGCCAGTAAGCAGTACTCCTCCATAGTCTCTGTATCAGTTTATGCCGCCATCTTTCTGCCTTGAGTACCCCTGATTTCCTCAATGAGCTGAACTGAACTGAACTTAATATGAACTGAAAGTTGTAAAGTAAATCTTTTTTTCCCCAAGTTGCATTAGACCAATTCTCTGTTTCATCAGAACAATAGAAATTCTAAGACAAAAACTGACAGTTGCTTCTAGATAACATAACCATGATGTTCTGAATCACTATAGGCTCAAAGCAGTACTTTCAAGTGATCTTGATTTGAAATCATGAGCCGTCATGAAACTTTTCTGTTACATATTTGACTAAGTATGTTATTTTTACACAGTAGGAAGAAACTCACTGAATTTTGTTTTCTGCTGTTTTAATAGACAAAAGCACCTTGAGTGAGAGGATTTATTTGGGTTGCAGTTCATTGATGAGAGGCAGTCAAGGTAGCAAATTCTTAGAGCATCTGTCACACATGGAAGCTTGTACTAGCTTACCTTCTCCACTCTTACACACTTCAGAAATTTCTAGGGAATAGTGTCAATGCAATTAATGTAATCACAATAATCCCCCATAGACATGCTCATATGCCAAACTAATCTAGATAATTCCTCATTGATTTCCTTTCTTGGTGATTTTATAGTTGTATCAATCTGACAAACAAAATTAACCATCTCAAGCATGTACTGTAAAAGCAAAACTGGCTAAAAGACACTTCTGGGGAAAAGTTAACGAAACTTTTAAATATATTAAATGATGCTCACACTTAGGGAATGAATCAAAACCAGAATTTCAAAAATGAGGAGACTGACAATGTCTTTTTAGTCCATGAGATGACTATATGTTGCAGGTACTAGACTGATTTAACTTGGGTAAGATCTTTTGAAATATTTTAGTAATATCAAAGCAAATGTACCATAGCTAAAAATAGTTCTAGTTTTCCTTAACTATATTCCTGACAGAAATATTTGCAAATCTTCACAAAAGAAATATAAAGTGGTGTTTGAAAAAGCACTGGTTATAGTAACAATCTACTGTTAGCCTAAGAGGTGAAGAATATGACAAAATCAGAGCTTATCCTAGAAATTTCCTTGAGTATATCAGATTTTTTTATTATAGCATTAACCAAAGTACAAAATTTAATGAGATCAAATGTGAACTCTTGACTTTCATCATTATTACCACTAGAGATGGTCTCCATGAGGAACTACAGAAAAAGATGTTGACTAATTATTTTAAGATTTATATTACAATGCTATTATATTTTTGAAGGGACATTATCTAATAAAATAATCTTGTATGTTCATAAATTCTGATACATCCAAGATCTCAGGTAGAAACTGTTCCATAATTAATTACATGTGTAATTACATATACAGGTCACATGTGTGCTACTAGGAGGTTTATAGCCTCACTGTTCATAAGTAAAGCAAAATTTAGTTAAAAATAAAAAGCAAAAATAATTAAGAATGGTCAATATATAAGGATTATAATTACAGTTCAGTTTTCTAATGAGTTGTATACAGTCCAGTTTATTTAAACCACCTAACATTAAGCAATATGCCTCTGTATACATTTCATACAATTTCATACAATTCCAAACCTTTGCTAAACCTCTCAGGTATATGAGTGACTTACAGGTACTACAATGATGATATAAACATGCTCAAAAGGTTGGTTTTATTTCAGCTAGATCTCATATTGGAAGACCATTGTCTGGTAAGTGAAGCAAGTGGAATTTTCTAAAACTGAAGTTTTGGACACATGCTTTTGTGTTTATGTGGTTAAATCTTCAATAGTATTCATCTTATTGTTGCCAATGCCTTATGTGAATGTCCATTCTTATGCCTGCTCCAATTTCTCTTTCAAATCAAAGTCTTTGAAAAAAGTTTTATTTCTATGAGAATTTATTTATGTTTTGATCATATTTGTTCCATGCAATTCTTCCCATATTTAGCCTCCTTCCTTAACCACTCAATCTCTCTCTCTCTCTCTCTCTCTCTCTCTCTCTCTCTCTCTCTCTCTCTCTCTCTCTTTCTTCCGCCCTCTTTTCATCAAGACCAATTTGGGTAGCCAAAAGTTTTTGATGTATAGTATTTTTCTGGAGTGTAGTCAACATTCTTATTAAAATTTACTATCTCTCTTCTAGCAGCTATTAGTTTTAAATAGCTCTTATGCTACAGGTTAAAATTCATGTCCAATTGCTCTTTCTATCCTGGAATTTGTTTGGCTTGTGCTTGCACTGATCTTCAGCAAGTGCTTTGAGTTCATATGGGCAACTGCCATGCAGTTTCTAGAAAACTACTGTTTCTTTGTAATTGTCAACCATCTCTGGCCCTTACGTTCTTTCTGACTCCTCTTCTACAATGAGCATTGAGAGGCAGAAGTGGGCTATATATTTTTAATTTTCTAATAAACATTCTTCATACTCTTAATCTACATACTGTAAACAGATGTAAACCTCTATGCTAATCACCATCTACTTCAACTAGAAGTTTCTTTGACACTAGTTGATAGGAGCACTAAACTATGGGTATAATGGTAAATCATAAGGAGTTAGCTTTGTACTATATCAATCTAGCAAATAATAGTGGTAGGTTCTTCCCTAAGGTCTATGTCCTGCTTACTTATATGTTCTTGGCACAGTAAAGTGCCAGATACGGGTTACATCTTGTGGATTAGGACTTAAACCTAACCAGAATATGGTTGCTTTTACTTATGATGTCAATTCAACTAATCCATCCATCAGCAGGCATGTGTTTCCAGGACAGACATCACTGAAGCTAACAGGGTTCACAGGTGGGTAGGTAGGACAGATGACAGTTTACTCCTCTGGTAGCTTTCATATTACCTTCCATCTTTATGAATTTCAGCTTAAATTCTTGAATTAAAACATGTATATTTAAATTCTATTGGATTTGTACAAAACTGGCATTTGAATTACAATATGACATATATCCTGTCACCATTGAAACTAACCTTTCCACAATATTCTAAACTTACTAATAAGCATAGTTGGCACTTTTGAACTTCAAAAGTATGTAACACTATGAATATTCATTTTGCAGAAACGACTATCAACTAGCCTCACACTATTTTTTAAATTTATTTTTTTCATTTATTTATTTACTCATTTGATTTACATCCTGCTCACTGCCCCTCCCAGTCACCTCACCTACAATTCTTCCCCCCTTCCCATCCCTTTCTCTTCTGATTGGGTGCCCCGTGGGTGAATTCCAACACTGACACATCGACTGTCTGAGCCTCATTCTACTTTGATAGACTATCTTTCCTCAATGTTTTGTTAGCTAATCCTCACTTATCTGAAATTCTTGTTTTTCAGCGTTCTATACTTAATATTTTTGTGGTGTCATTCTGTGACTGCCCCTGGAAACAGTCATCCATAGTCATGACTTCATTTATTTTCATGCCATTTATAAAATTAAGCTTGTATCTCTTATGTCTATAAAAGACCATAGATTTGATAACATAGGGAAAAGGCCCATATTTTACATAGTTTGAGACTGATGAGTCTAATATCAAAGCTTTGCCATTTGCTAATAGGATTCTTGCTTTTTCTAACATGATAGTGAGAATCATAGAACAGAAAAAATATACTTCTTGTTATTCTTTATATTATCATTCCTTCATATATAGTCTCAGTATATAAATTTTATGTCTTATTAATAAGTGGGTTTAACATGCTTTTTCTGTGTTTATCCATGTTCCCCCCGGCCTTAATTATTGCTTAACTCTACAATTATAATCCAACTGAATGTGCATTGACACTGAATGAATACCAATTCATGTCAATTGAACGAATACTATAAACAATTTATGTACACTTGAGACAATGTTTTTTCTTCCTTAAGCCGGCACTCCACCAGAAAGCATATTCTAAATCTAGTTTATCATAGTTTGAAAAGCCACCCTTCTAATCCTTTATTCTGAAAAGTTCAAAGCTTCATGTGGCAGCAATTCATATATACCTTACCATTTAAAAGTAGTTTGATGAGAATTCTGGAACAAAGGAATATACTCAAAACCAATGTTTTACCAACTGTCTTAGGGTTTCTATTTCTGCATGAACATCACGGCTAAGAAGCAAGTTGTGGAGGGAAGCATTTATTCGGGTTACACTTCCCACATTGCTGCTCATCACCAAAGATAGGACTGGAACTCAAGCAGGAGCTGATGCAGTGACCATGGAGGGCTGTTACTTACTGGCTTACTTCCCCTGGCTTGTTCAGTTTGCTTTCTTATAGAATGCAAGGCCACCAGCCCAGGAATGGCACCACCCACTATGGGCTGGACCTCCCTTGATCACCAGTTGAGAAAATGTCCTACAGCCTGGTCTCGTGATGAGGCTCCTTTCTCTGTGATATTTTGAGCTTGTGTCAAGTTGACACACAAACCAGCCAGTACACCAACATAAAATTTTAAATAACTTTCTACTATCCACCAAATATCTCCCCTCTCCCTCTCCCCCTCCCCCTTCTTCTTCCCCTCCTCCTCCCCCTCCCCTTCTTCCTCTCCCTCTCCCTCTCCCTTTCCCTCTCCCTTCCTACCCCCCTCTCTCTTTCTCTCTCTGTCAGGTTTTGTGTGTGTGTGTGTGTGTGTGTGTGTGTGTGTATGTACATGTGTGTGTAAAAACACCCCAAGTTTCTTAAATTTCAAAGGTGTAGCATACTTCTTAATACAAAATTGAAGTTATTTAAGAGTTTTATTCAGCTATAATATAAATGAAATATTCTCTATTATTTTTGCAAAACTCTTGACAAAATCATAGCATTCCATGCTTTATGTATTATACTTCATGGAGTTTTGAGTAGTGTCAAAAAGTCATTATGTTCTAACAGTCAATTTAATGGATTTGTTAAAACATAAACTTCTATAAATAATTTCATGTAAAAACAATAAATGTCTGCCATAAACCTCTTAAAAATTGCATATCACAGATGAATGTAGTACTCCAGATATTATAATATTAATTGGAGCCATTGTTAGACAAAATTAATCAGACCCCTTCTGACAGCTGTCAGTTTGTCAAAGAGTCCTGTAGATATCATTCATTGCTGGGATAGTCTCTCTAATTGATTGCTCTAAATGGCAACCACCTTTATGACTTCAACACAGGAAATAGTGCACGTGTCAAAATAAGCATTCTCCTTTTCTTATTTGACTTTTTATCAAGAAAACTGTAAAATTACTATATGTAATTTGTAAAGTAATTACAAAAATTACTAAATATCTATACATGTGTTTCTATGTTTCAGAATTGGTTACATGTATGTGGGGGGGTGGGTGTGGGGGGGTGTGGTGTAATTTTTGAACTTACTTCTTGAGAACTAATGCTCTGTAGTCTTTTGACTTTCTGAAGAAGCAGACAGGTAGGTAAGTTAAATAACACTCTGGAACTATGGTGTTTAGAATGATCTTTCGATGACCTTTCATTACGATCCTATTACTGGTGCCCATTTATCACACAAGATACTGAGCTTGTTTGAACAATAAAATAAAAGCATTTTTAAAAAAATATATCTATAATCTACTTGCTTATCTTCTGTTTCCAATATTATTCATTGGATCAATTTAATTTCCTTCTTCCATAACTGCTGAGGCTCATAAACTCCTCAGTTCAGTGAGAGAATTCTTATTCTCTTATATCAATTACACAATTATTTTATCACACTTAGAATACTATCATCATTCATTTCCCTTTTTATTGGCTTTTTATTTTTTAAAGAATTTTATGAATGAGAATCATGTTTATATCATCTCTGCACTTCTGTCTGTAGAGACACCCTACAACTTCTCCGACATCTCTCTCTCAAGTTCATGCCCTTTTTTCTTTCAGCTATTGTTAAAACAAGCACACATACATCTTACTGAGCTCATTTGGTGTTGCTCATATGTACTCTGCTTAGGGATGAATACTTAAAACTAGATAAAGTAGTGGTATTGTCCTAAAATGCTTCTGTACAGCAAAATAATCAATCTAATGAAGGAGAAACCCAAAAAGTGAGAGAATTTTGGCACCTATATATTTAATAGAGCATTAATACTTAAAAATGCAAAGAACTAAAAATAGTAATGAATCAAAAGCAAGTGACATATTTACAAAATGGGTTATGGATCTAAACAATGAGTTTTCAAAAGAAAAAGAAAAATGGCTAAGAAATTTTCTAAAAGGTATTCAACATCATTTACCAATTAGAGAAATGCAAATTAAAACTATTTTGAGATTTCATCTTGTCAATCAAAATAAATAAGGTCAAGAAAAAAAAAACAGCTGACAACAAATGCTGGTGAGGATGTGAGGAAAGAGAATCCTCACTTGTGGTTAGTATGATTGAGAACTGACTGGTACAATCACTAAAAAATCAGAGTGAAGACTTCTCAGAGAGTTTAAGATAGCCCTACCATCAGTCCTTGACATATGACTAAAGGACTAGACATCCTGTTCAACAAACACTGCTAGTCTATTCACATAAACTAGAAAATAGAAACAATCAAAATTATTCAGTCAAAAAGTAGTTGAAAGATGATAATATATACATTGGGATACTATACAGTGTCAGATGCCTGCTCCAGCTAGGGAATGAACTGAGTTGCAACACAGTCAGACAAAGGTTAAAGACTGATGATCCATAGCCTTATAATCTTACTATTTGTAGTTTAATAACATCTGGTTTCTTTATCTGTAACTCTTTTTTTACTTGTGCTTTAATAAGCATTAGTTTCTTTTCTCTCTTGCTTAAGAACCTCATGCTTACTAGGTAAGAGGCTAGGAACTCATTAACTCATTGAAAACCAGAGAAAAAAGAAAGAAAAACAATTAAAATCTTTTACACAGGCAATATGCACAGGCACATACACATTCTGGCTGCCACTGACCACCTGTCTCATTAATTCCACAAATGTTCACACATACTTACATACACACAGCCATATTTGGTGGATGGAGCAAGAGTCCCCACAAGCAAGTTACATTGAATAAGCACCTATGCAAAAAGAACGCTCTTATTCTGGATGAAAAAAATCTCCAACCTTTATTGCTTAGAGAAAATATTCTATCTTTTTGTTGCTGAAAGTAATAAAAGCCCCTAAGTAAAAAAAAATGCCCTGTCTATTAGTGAAAAAAGAAAAAAAAAGCCTCTTCTTCTTTATTGATGAAAGAAAAAAGTCCCTTATTGTAGTTCTTGGTTTTTACACTTTCTCTCAATAAATTATCACATGGTTTTCCAAGCATCATTGCACTCTAAGAGTTCATAGAAAGTTTAAGACACTAATTCAATTCATAAGTGAATAAGGAGTTACAGTAGAATTGTTTACATGTTTTTCCATTAAGAGTAGTACCTAACTCAACGTTCATTATCTACCTCTTTCATCCAGAAGTTCATTAAAAGTTCAAAACAATAATTCTTATGTCATAAGTTATCATGGTTTTGTCAAGAAGCAAATCATCAGCCTTGCTTCTCATTAGTTTTGAAGTGTTGTGTAGATAAATCCAGTCAATGTTTTATTTTCTGTCCTTGCACTTACGATAAATTGTCCATTCCCTGTTTATGGCTTTTAGTTATCATATAATTGTTTCACGGGTAGCCTAGAAGGAATGTTTTCCGTGATTGTAAATTTGTTCCAGGCTTGCTCTCTCCTATCCTAGGGCAATTAACCCTTGACACACAAAGCTTTACAGAGCTCTAATTGCATCTTTTATACTATAGAGGATTCAAAATTACTTGTATACATTTACAAATTCTATAGAATCATTATTAGGAATTATGAAACCATCAATTTGTCTTCATAGGATTACTACAAGAGAGTTTATCTTCGTTAAGCTGTGAAAATCTGCCTAAGAGGGTGTGCTAATGCCCAGAAATCATTAAAATATATAATAATGACAGGAAAGGCATGTCAACAATGAGAATCAATCCTGAGATGAGATCCCTAAAGTCCCTGCAATTTAGCATTTAGCCATGTCAGTCATGCAAAACTATGAGTAATCTCCAGAAAAGTCACTTGCATACCTTTAGACTTTCTGAGATGGCTGCTGAAAATATAGCCATAAGAAAAAATAATCATTAAATTTTTAGCGAAATGTATGAACTAGAAAATACGTGAGGTAAGTCAGACCCCAAAACAAAGGCTACACATTCTCTCTCACTTGGAGATGCTATTGATTAATTTTCATATTTGAGTACATAACCTAAAATAACTGAAGGACTCAGGACCATAGAAAAGAACCATAGAGTGTGGCTTCTCTAGAAAGTAGAGTAATAGGAACTATACATGTACTAGGTACTATAAAGTAGTAAAGAAGAAGAAAGAGGGATGACTCTAGCTATGAACAGGTAAGGAGAGTAATATAGAGGGGGGGAAGGAGAGATAAATAACATTAATGATGCTTGAATAAAACCACATAGAAACATCATTGTACAAGCTTAGTTTTATAATATATATATGTGTGTGTGTGTGTGTGTGTGTGTGTGTGTGTGTGTGTATCATACATGTCAGATATGTATGTCACATATATGACCCATATATCATATAACATTTGTCTTATGTTTTTATTTATATATAAAGTATATTATTAATTTTATATTGTTTAAAACTAACATAAATGTCAGTTGCAAGTATGGGAATCCTCTATTTGAATTGCTAATCAGGGGATTCTAAGATAATCCTAAAGTGATATAAAAAGCAATATAGGCTATTGCCACTGCCCTTGCTTACTCCCAAGCACTTGAAAGTAACACTATTGTAACCAAACACTCAGACAGACAATTTGTGAGAATTGAGTTGGAACTGAAAAAAAACTGCAAACCAAAACCTAAACTCTGCCTTTTCACTATTGCTCTGTAATACTGCTTAAGGTCAGGGATGGTGATTTCCCCCAGAAGTTCTTTTATTGTTGAGAATAGTTTTCACTATCCTGAGTTTTTTGTTATGCCAAATGAATTTGCAAATTGCTCTTTCTAACTCTATGAAGAATTGAGTTGAAATTTTGATGATTGAATTGAATCTATAGATTGCTTTTGGCAACATGGCAATTTTTACTGTATTTATCCTGCCAATCCATGAGCATGGGAGTCATCTTTGATATCTATCTTCAGAGATTTGAAGTTCTTGTCATACAGATCTTTCACTAGTATGGGTGGAGTCACACCAAGGTATTTTATATTATTTGGGACTATTGTGAAGGGTGTCCTGTACTTAATTTCTTTTTCAGCCTATTTATCCTTTGAGTAGAGGTAGACAAGTGATTCGTTTGAATTCATTTTATATCCAGCCACTTGGCTGAAGTTGTTTATTAGGTTTAGGAGATCTCTAATGGAACTTTTGGGGTTGCTTAAATATATTATCATATCTTCTGCAAATGGTGATATTTTTAATTTTTTATTAGATCTACTTCTTTATTTACATTTCAAATGTTATTCCCCTTCCCGGTTTCCTGTCCAGAAGCCCCCATCCCATCCCCTCCATCCTCCCCCATATGGATATTCCCCCCATACATCCGCCTTACTGCCCCCCATATTTCCCTGCAATGGGGGTCCAACCTTGGCAGAACCAAGAGCTTCCCTTTCCACTGGTGTGCCAACAAGGCTATTCTCAGCTACAAAAGCAGTTGAAACTGTGGGTCAATCCCTGTATAGTCTTTCGGTAGTGGTTTAGTCCCTGGAAGCTCTGGTTGGTTGGCATTGTTGTTTTTATGGGGTTGCAAGCTCTTTCAACTTTTTCAGTACTTCCTCTAATTCCCACCAAGGGGGTCCTGTTTTCAGTTCAGTGGTTTGATGCTATCATTGACCACTCTATTAGACGTGCTCTGGATGTGTCTCTCAGGAGAGATCTATATCAGGTACTTTTCAGCAAGCATTTTTTAGCTTCATCAATCTTATCTAGTTTGGTGGCTGTATATATATGGGCCACATGTGGGGCAGGCTCTGAATGGCCTTTCCTTGAGTCACTGCTCTAAACTTTGCTTCTATATCCCCTCCTATGGATATTTTCTCCCCTTTTAAGAAGGAGAGGGAGCATCCGCATTTTGGTCATCCTTCTTCTTGAGCTTCCTGTGGTCTGTAGATTGTATCTTGACTTCCTTTTAGCAAGGCAAGATGAAAAATTTCAATGAATTTAATTATTATTATGAAAAACGTTTAGTGTAAAAATTCTCTTTTAGGGGTTGGGATTTTGCTCAGTGGTAGAGCACTTGCCTAGCAAGCGCAAGGCCCTGGGTTCGGTCCCCAGCTCCGAGAAAAAAAAAAAAGGAAAAAAAAGTTCTCTTTTAAAATTATCTGCCTGCAGAAATTATTTTTTAATGCAGTTAAAGATTTTTTAAATGTCCGAAACATACTGATTTTCATATTTTGGGCTGCAATATTTTCTGATACAAATTATAGCTCCATGTCTTTAAAAATAGAACATAGAAAAAATAATAGGTTCTACTATGATGAACATAAAATGTGTTATATCATAAAAATTGCTACTGTATCCCTGTAATTTATGCCTTTCTTCCCTGCCAAGGTCTTTAAGTTTTAAGGAAGAAACTAAAGACATGGAAGAAAATCTCAAAAATGTCAATCTAACCCAAATATAATGATATACTTTTATGAAAATATTTCTCAACCCATAAAAGACTATACTTTTGATAGACTTCACAGAATAGTTAATAATAATCCTTAAGATCATTTAAGACCATGTACTTACATGCCATTCTACTATGTTCTCACCCATTTTAAGTTTAATCTGCTGTGAAGAAAAGAATATAACCAACTTTATTGTATCTTGGATTTCCCATATATTCAGCTTTTAAAACCCAAGTTTTATGACAACATAATTTTAATTATAAATTAAGTACTATTCCATGGCTCTGATGCAAAATAATATTTGTGTGTATTGTGGTAATCATTTGCTGAAAGCAGTCAACAGTTTAGAACAAGCCTTACATAATAAATATCTGTCACAAATCTTGATAGTAACCTGTGGATATTGTTTGATACTATAGGTTTACAGTACTAAATATTTTAGGCCATCTGGGGGACAATAAGGTTACTTTTCATCTGTAAAAATCTGTAAAAGATGTCTGTGAAGAACACCCCATCCATTTCCCATGTCATTTTTCTGTGCTATTTAATAAATAAAGAACAAAGCCCATTGTTAGAGTCAGACACAAACAAAACACTTGCACTCACATACATACATACAGAGTGGGTGGGAGGAGAAAGAGGAAGAAGGAAAGGGAGAAGGAGAGAGGGGAAGAAGCAAAGACGGAGGGAGGGATGACAGACAGGAAATGACTACAAATACTGGAAGAGAACATTGGAATTCAAACTGGTTTGTCTCTGGGTCAAGTTATTTCATCAGGAAGAGTGTTTTGTTTTCTTAATTGACATTAGCATTGACAGGTTTTGATGCCTCTCGCATTATCTTCCATGAGTGAAGCCATACATCTAACAGCAGCAAGTGTTCTCCATCCCAATATCTGAAAATTTCACTTGTGTAAATGAACTGCTTCTGTGGTGAGGATTTTCTCTTCATTAAGAGAAGCTTTCATTCAGAAATATATTGAGTATCCGAGAAAAACAATGTAGAGCTAACGTTAACCTGAGAATCTCGAGGAGGAAAGGCCAAATCCTCGATTGTACAGTTAAAGAAAGCTGTTATTTGGGGTGCAGTCAACTGCCACACGCTAAATGGGGATTTGTGGACTGAAAGATCCTGAAGGGGCTTGAGATCCCATATGAACAACAATGCCAACCAACCAGAGCTTCCAGGGACTAAGCTACTACCCAAAGACTATATACATGGACTGACCCTGGGCTCCAACCTCATAGGTAGCAATGAATAGCCTAGTAAGGGCACCAGTGGAAGGGGAAGCCCTTGCTCTTGCCAAGACTGAATCCCCAGTGAGCGGGATTGTTTTGGGGAGGTCGGTAATGGGGGGAGGATGGGGAGGGGAACACATATATAGAAGGGGAGGGGAAAGGGTTAGGGCGATGTTTGCCTGGAAACCGGGAAAGAGAATAACATTCGAAAGGGTTTCTTTTTCTCTTTTTTTTTTCTCCATGTTTATTAAATTGGGTATTTCTTATTTACATTTCGAATGTTATTCTCTTTCCCTTTCGCAGGAGTGATAAGGGGTGAAAGAGCACTTCCATAGGACAAGTACTTTTTCACTCTCATTTTAGAGAATAAATTAAAATCCAAAAAATCTAAAAATAAATAAGTAAGTGTTCCAAATCTAATAAACTATAATAAGTTCCAGCAAGATCGGTGTGCTCCTGTGTTTGGTCAACTTGACACAGTCTGGAATTTGTATATATTGCCAGAAAGATAGAAGGAAAGAGAAGAAATGAGATTAAATATATAAATCATGTGACTGGGGTTGCAAGCAGTTTACATGAGATCTAAGAAACGGAAACTTATTCTTATTTACCTAGGAGTCTTAATTGCAAGGACTTAGCCTATAACAAATAGAAAGTTTTTCTTGGCTGTGTTCACTGCAAACAAAACCTGCAAGGTACATTTTTCTTATTTTGGTTTCCCATTAGCTTGCAAGGTATATTGCTTTGACTTTGGTTTTACACAAATTATATTTTCTGGATTTCCTAATAGATAACTGAAGAGTGTTTCCCACATGTCAATATGGCATGATCTCCTCAGAAAACATTTTAATAATAATCTTGGAAGAGATGTTGTAAGTGTAAAAACTTGAAGATAATGTCATGCCTCCTTGGAAATATTTCCCTTCCTGGATACCTTGTCTCCACTTCTGGTGTTCTATACCAATCTTACTTTTTCACTCTCAGTCTCACTCCCAGATTCTTGTTTATATTAACCTTGTTTGACCCCCTACAATGAGTATCTAAAAAGTCACAAAACAAAAACCCAAATGCCAATGACAAGAGTCATCTAGAGAGTTGAAACACATTTTCTACAAATGAAACACTTTGTCATTCATCATTCTGATTTTTATGATCTGAGGTGCAAGGAATTAAAGCAAAATATTATTATGTAAAGGGACCTGCACTCAGTCCAGTGTTCCTTTCCAGAGCCCAACTTTCACAAGCCACATCCAAACAATTATTTTCACATAGAGATTCTTCATTAAGCATTAAAGAAAGGTAAACTGGATGATATTTGATTCATATAGAACAGATCTTGCAGGAGTGATTTTTAAGAGGAAAAAAGAAGGGTTCTGTATTAGAATGGGCTAGGATATTGTAGTATGTTTTGATTAGGTCTATTAATTATAATAGCCAAAGAGGGGATTTTGATTTCTGGACTTCAGTACTTTAATAGTTGGAATTAGGTAATCAGCCTTAGGAATGAGTCTAGCATAAGAAACTGTATAAATAAAAAAAAATCCAGGATGGCAAAAATTATACTCAACAATAAAAGAACTTCTGGGGGAATAACCATCCCTGATATCAAGCAGTATTAGGGAGCAATGGTGATTAAAAACTGCATGGTATTGGTGCAGAGACAGACAGGTAGATCAGTGGAATAGAATTCAAGATCCAAAAATGAACCCACACACCTATGGTCACTTGATCTTTGACAAAGGAGCTAAAACCATCCAGTCGAAAAAAGATGGCATTTTCAACAAATGGTTCTGGTTCAACTGGAGGTCAGCATGTAGAAGAATGCAAATGGATCTATTCTTATTGCCCTGTAAATACCTTAAGTCGAATTGGATCAAGGACCTCCACATCAAACCAGGCACACTCAAACTAATAGAAGAAAAAGTGGGGAAGAGTCTTGATCACATGGGCACTGGAGAAAATTTCCAGGACAAAACACTGATGGCTTATGCTCTAAGATCAAAAATCGACAAATGGGATCTCATAAAACTGCAAAGCTTCTTTAAGGCAAAGAACACAGTCATTAGGACAAAACAGCAATCAACAGATTGGAAAAAGATCTTTACAATTCTATGTCTGATAGAGGGCTAATATCCAAAATATACAAAGAACTCAGAAAAAACTTCAGAGAGTTACATAATCCTATTAAAAATGGGGTACAGAGCTAAAATTCTCAACTGAGGAATATTGAATGGCAGAGAAATACCTAAAGAAACGCTCAACATCTTTAGTCATCAGGAAAATGCAAATCAAAACAACCCTGAGATTCTACCTCACACCAGTCAGAATGGCTAAGATCAAAAACCCAGGTGACAACAGACGGTGGCAAGGATGTGGAGAAAGAGGAACACTCCTCCATTATTAGTGGGATTGTAAACAGGTACAACCACTCTGGAAATCAGTCTGGAGGTTCCTCAGAAAATTGGACATTGAACTACCTGAGGACCCAGCTATACCTTTCCTGGGCATATACCCAAAAGATGCTCCAGCATTCAACAAAGACACATGCTCCACTATGTTTATATCAGCCTTATTTATAATAGCTAGAAGCTGGAAATAACCGAGACGCCCTTCAACAGAGGAATGGATACAGAATATGTGGTACATCTACACAGTGGAGTACTATTCAGCTATCAAAAACACTGACTTCATGAAATTCATAGGCAAACGTATTGAACTAGAAAATAACATCCTGAGTGAGGTAACCCCATCACAGAAAAACACATATGGTATGCCCTCACTGATAAGTGAATATTAGCCCAAAAGCTTGAATTACCCAGAAACCACTTTGTCCTAATGACAATGCCCTTTGCCTTACAGAAGCTTTGCAGTTTTACGAGATCCCATTTGTCAATTCTTGATCTTAGAGTGTAAACCATTCATGTTTTGTTCAGAAAATTTTCCTCAGTGCCCGTTTGCTTTTCCCTACTTTTTCTTCTATTAGATTGAGTACATCTGGTGTTATGTGGAGGTCCTTTATTCACTTGAACTTAGGCTTTGAACAGAGCAAAATAAATGGGTAGATCTAAGTTCTTCTACATGCTGACCATTAGTTAAACCAGTACCATTTGCTGAACATGCTATCTTTCTTCCACTGGATGATTTTACCTCTTTTGTCAAAACTCAACTGGCTATATGTGTGTAGGGTCATTTCTGGGTCTTCAATTACATTCCATTGATCTACCTGCCTGTCTCTGTACCAATACAATACAGTTTTTATCACTATTGCTCTCAAATACAGCTTGAGGTCAAGAACGGTGATTCCACCAGTAGTTCTATTATCATTGAGGATACTTTTGCTATTCTGCATTTTTTGTTACTCCAAATGAATTTGCAAATTTCTCTTTCTAACTCTATGAAGAAGTGAGTCAGAAATTTGATGGAGATTGCATGGAATCTGTAGATTACTTTGGAAAAATGGCCATTTTTAGTAATGGCCAATCTATAAACATGAAAGGTCTTTCCATATTCTAAGATTTTCTTCAATTTCTTTCTTCAGAGACTTGAAGTTCTTATGATACAGATCTTCCACTTGCTTGGTGAGAGTCACACTGAGGTACATTTGTTTTTTGTGACTACTGTGAATAGTATCATTTCCTTAATTTCTTTCTCAGCCATTTATCCTTTGAGTAGAGAAAGACTACTGATTTGTTTGAGTTAATTTTATTCCCAGCCAATTTGCTGAACTTGTTTATCAGGCTTAGTAGTTCTCTTGTGGAACTTTGGGGATCACTTAAGTATACTATCATATCATCTGCAAATAGCGGTATTTGGACTTCTTCCAATTTATATCCCTTTGACCTCCTTTTGTTTTCTGATTCCTCTGGCTAGGACTTCAAGCAGTATATTGAATAAGAAGGGAGAGAGTGGGCAGCCTTGTCTAGTCCCTGATTTTAGTGGGATTGCTTCAAGTTTCTCTCCATTTAGATTACTGTTGGCTACTGCTTTGATTTATATTGCTTTTACTATGTTTCTGTATGGGCCTTGAATTCCTGATCTTTCCAAGACTTTTAACATGAAGGAGTGTTGAATTTTGTCGAATGCTTTCTAGGCATCTAATGAAATGACTCAAGTTTTTTCTTTGAGTTTGTTTTCATAGTGGATTACATTGATGGATTTCTGTATGTTGAACCATCATTGCAACCCTGGAATGAAGTCTACTTGATCATGATGGATGATCATTTTGATGTGTTCTTGGATTCTGTTTGTGAGAATTTTATTGAGTATTTTTGCATTGATATTCATAAGGGAAATTGGTCTGAAGTCCTATTACTTTGTTGGGTCTTTGTGTGCTTTAAGAATAAGAATAGTTGGGTTGGGGATTTAGCTCAGTTGTAGAGTGCTTGCCTAGCAAGCGCAAGGCCCAGGGTTCGGTCCCCAGCTGTGAAAAAAAAGAAAAGAAAAAAAAAGAATAAGAATAGTTGTGACTTCCTAAAAGGAAGTGGGTAGTGTTCCTTCTGTTTTTTGGTTTTGTTTGTTTGTTTGTTTGTTTGTTTGTTTGTTTGTTTGTTTTGCAGAATAGTTTGAAGAGTATTGGTATGGGGTCTTCTATGAAGGTCTGATAGAATTCTGCACTATAAACCCATCTGGTCCTGAGCTTTTTTTGGTTGGGAGACTTTAATAAATGCTTCTATTTCTTTAGGAATTACGGGATGGTTTAGATGGCTTATCTGATCCTGATTTAACTTTGGTACCTGGTAAGTGTATAGAAAAATATCCAGTTCCTCAAGATTTTCCAGTTTTAATAAATATAGGTTTTTATAGTAGGATCTGATGAGTTTTTTGAATTTCCTCTGATTCTGTTGTAATGTCTCCCTTTTCATTTCTGATTTTGTTAATTTGGAAACACTCTCCGTGCCCTCTAGTTAGTCTGGCTAAGGGTTTATCTATCTTGTTGATTTTCTCAAAGAACCAGCATTTGGTTCTGTTGATTCTTTGTATAGTCCTTTTTGTTTCTACTTGGTTATTTCAACCCTGAGATTGATTATTTTCTACATTCTACTCCTCTTGGGTGTATTTTCCTCTTATTGTTCTAAAGCTTTTAGATGTACTGTCAAGTTGCTAATATATCCTCTTTCCTGTTCCTTTTTGGAGACACTCAGAACTATGAGTTTTCCTCTTAGCACTGCTTTCATGGTGTCTCACAAGTTTGGGTATGTTGGGCCTTCATTTTCATTAAATTCTAAAAAGTCTTTATTTATTTCTTCCTTGACCAAGTTATCATTGAGTAGAACATTGTTCAACTTCCATGTATATGTAGACTTTCTGTCATTTTGTTGTTATTCAAAACCAACCTTAGTCAGTGGTGATCTGATAGGATGCATGTGATTATTTCAATCTTCTTCTATCTGTTGAGGACTGTTTTATGACTGACTATATGGTCAATTTTGGAAAAGGAACCATGAGGTGCTGTGAAAAAGGTATATTCTTTTGTTGGTTTCTCTATGTGTCTGTTTAGTTTCTGTTTCCATGATCTGTCCATTGATGAGAGCGGGGTGTTGAAATCTCCCACTTTTATTGTGTTAAGTACAATGTGTGCTTTTAGCTTTAGTAAGGTTTCTTTTATAGATGTAAGGGCCCTTGCATTTGGAGCATAGATATTCAGGATTAAGAGTTCATCTTGGTGGATTTTTCCTTTGATGAATAGGAAGTGTCCTTCCTTATCTTTTTTGATAACTTTTGGTTGAAAGTTGATTTTATTCAATTTGCAAATGAATACTCCAGCTTGTTTCTTGGGACCATTTGCTTGAAGGTTTGTTTCCAGCCTTTTACTCTGAGGTAGCATCTGTCACTGAGGTGTGTTTCCGGTAGGCATAAAAATGCTGGGTTCTCTTTATGTAACCAGTCTGTTAGTCTATATCTTTTTATTGGGGAATTGAATCCATTAATGTTAAGAGATATTAAGGAAGAGTGATTGTCCTTTCCTGTTATTTTTGTTGTTAGAAGTGGAATTATATTTTTGTGGCTCTCATCTTTTGGTTCCCTTAGAAGGAGATTACTTTCTTGCATTTTCTACTGTGTAGTTTCCCTCCTTGTGTTGGAGTTTTCCATCTATTATCCTTAGTAAGACTGGATTTGTGCAAAGATATCATGCAAATTTGTTCGGTCATGGCATCTCTTGCTTTCTCCATCTATGTCAATTGATAATTTTGCTGGATATAATAGCCTAGGCTGACATTTCTGTTCTCTTAGATTCTATATGACATCTCCCCAGGATCTTCTGGCTTTCATAGTCTCTGGTGAGAAGTCTGGTGTAATTCTGATAGGTGTGCCTTTATATGTTACTTGTCCTTTTTCCTTTACTGCTTTTAATATTCTTTCTTTGTTTTGTGCATTTGTTGTTCTGACTTTTATGTGATGGGAGGAATTTCTTTTCTTGTCCAATCTATTTGGAGTTATGTATGCTTCTTGTATGTTTATGAGCATCTCTTAAAAGAAAGAAAGAGAGAAAGAAAGAAAGAAAGAAAGAAAAGAAAAGAAAAGAAAAAACACTATAAATACATACACACATGCACGCATGCATGCACGCACACACGCACATGCACACACACATACCATAATAACACAAAAATTCAGAAACCATAATATACAGGTAAGAGACAGTAAGGTAAAATAAAAATGCCCAAACAAAGCAATATGAGTCCCTCAACTGCCCCCCAAATAAAAACCCTACAAAAATACCACTGAGTTCATTCTTTTTTGGCTATCTACTGCTGAAAATATGGTCTCTAAGAGTGGTTTGTACACTCAGTGTGAACCTGTTGGCAAATCTTAATTATTCATTTGTGAGTAGTTTTGATAGAAGACAGCTTCTTGGTTAGGGATGTGGGCTTGTGTCCACTTTCCTTCTCAGTGTTTAGATCCTGACAGGTTTAGATCTGTGCTGACCCTGTGTATGCTGCCACAATCTCTTTAAGTTTATATGTGCATCTGCTTGCTGTGTTTAGAAGACCTTGTTTCCTTAGTGTTCTTCATCACCTCTGGCTCTTACAATCTTGATTTCTTCTATTCTGTGGTATTTCCTGATCCTTGAGGAAGGGAATTGATAGAGACCTCCCTTTAAGACTGAGTGTTGTAAGCCTCTCATGATTTTTACATTGTCTATTTGTGTGTATCTGTACTTGTTTCCAAAGTACCGCAAAGGAAGCTTATTTGATGGTGACTGAGCAAGCCAGAAATCTATGAGTATAGCAGAATGTCATGACAAATCATTTTATTGTATGTTCTTTTATCAGAATAGTAGGGTTTAGTTTTCTCCTAGGCAAATAACCTATCTAGTCTCAGATTCTTGGCTACTTGAACAGTGTCAGGTATGGTATCCATCTCATGGAGGGAGCCTTAAATCCAATCAGCTGTTGATTGTTTGATATTTACACCACTATTGTACTAGCATACTATGCAGCCAGGTCACCATTACAGATTGAAGAGTTTGTAACTTGCCTGTTGTTTAGTTTTATCCTCTGGTAGTTTGCAGAGTAACTTTCAGTAGCATCAACACTTTGCACTAGGCTCTAGTTAGGTACAGGCTTGAGATCTTCATGTTTGATAGGATATGTAAATGTGATAGGGTTGCCATCAATTTCTAGATAGCAACAAATAGCCTTTGAGGTAGTCTGCATTGTTTAGTGGTTTCTATAAGATCTTTTGGAAAACAATTCTATGAAATGTAACCTATTCCTTGCTCTGAAGATTTCACTTGGAAGCAAAAGATATCTAGTTTCTCTCCCCTGTCATTTGATGACTATATTTCAGTTTCTTTAGATGACAGATAGATATATGGTTAGATAGATAGATAGATAGATAGATAGATAGATAGATAGATAGATGATAGATAGATAGATAGATAGATTATAGTATTTCTGTATAACAGCTCTCATTGTATATGCAAATTCTTTAAAAGAAGTTCCCACTGTAGTAAGTTTGCATATAATAGCTCAAATGGCTCTTAATATTAGTTCTTCCTCCTCATAGTCTAACCCTTCCTATCTAAATCTTTTTTTTTAAAATCTGAATCTTTAGAATAGGGAATCCATTATACAAAAATCAAACCAATCAAAATTTAGAGTTGTGGAACCCAGCTAAAAGAGATAAATTTACAAAGCATTCCATATCCATAGCACAGGAAACACTGTGAAAGAGGGGAAGAAAAAAGCATAAGATCCAGAAGAGCATGGATGTAGAACTGTTTCGTAGTTCTTTGTGTAGCTCTTTGTATTACCAATGCTAATAATCTTCCTCAAAACCTTTTTTTACCGGAGAGTGTCTGCAAATAGCTTCTGGGAACCTGCCCCCAGTTGGTTCTGATTGGCAAATAAAGATGAGAATACCCAGTAGCTGGGGAGCACAGACAGAAGTGGGATTTTAGGATTTCTCAGGCTTTGGAAAAAGAGGAAGGAGAAGATTGGCCATACCTGAGAAGAGTGCAAGACAGAGAGGCAGAGTAGCGCAATGTACAGAGTGTGAGAGAGCACAACCCACAGGGATACTCAATTGGGTCAGAAGTGGCCAAGATGGAACATGTAAATTAGTAAGTAGTAACTCTGAATTATTGGCAGGACATAGATTCTAACAACATAGAGGCTAGGCAGCTGCCCAGATATTGTGCTGCATAGACATGTTAAAATAAAAAAACTGTGTGTGTCTTTCATTCAGGAACATGGAGGCAGATAACAGGCTCACTCTGGGATTTATTAATGAATAATTATTTCAACAAACAATATCTAATGTGAGCAAGAACTCAGTTTTAAAAATTAAATGAAGATTCCCCAATAGAAAACGCATAAGATTTTTAAGATTAGGAGGCAGGAAGAATTAGTTTCTTAGCTGAGAGCTTAAGCCATGGATGCTGACAGCTACTGCTGGGAGAAGGCAGGCTGCAGAGAGCAGGCTTGAATAAGATGGAAATGGAAAATTTGATAGAAATTTAAGAAGTCAATGCTTCAGAAACAACCGAATTCTTTGAATGCTTGGGAATTCTGGGATAGCTTAGCATGACATTCATCCATAAATCAGCCTAAAAATAGGCTTACACAGAAAATAGAAGTGAGCTTAATGGAAGTTATATACATAGGAAAGGATGTCAATCCAAGCTATATAAAGAGAAAGGGGATATAATTATATAACTATACTAATCTCTGGGAGAACACATGAGAGAAGGAAGGAATAAAGGTAAATTGCATTGTTTCAAGAACAGAAGGGAGAAATAGTGATAATTGCTTTATGTATTTTTAAGTATACATGGAAAAATAAAGAAACCCAGGCCTTTGATCTCGAATGTAGGAGACAAAGGCATGGATAAAGAAAGAAACCCTATCTCAACAAATAATATTAATTGTTGTAAATTGTTTTAAAAAGATATTTATCTCCATAGAAGGGAGGAATAAAGGAAAATTGCACTGTTTTAAGGATAGAGGGGAGAAAGAGCGGTAATGGTTTGTTTTTAAGTATACCTGGAAGAATAAAGAAATAGAGGTCTCTGATCTCAAATATAGGAAACAAAGACACAGAGATAGAGAGAAACCCTATCTCAACAGATAACAATTGTTTTAAATTGTTTTAATTTCTTGAATCATTTTAATCACCAAAAAGAAGGTGGTTGTAAGTTTGGAGGTATTAATGATATTACTAATCCGCTGGGAGAGAGTTCAGAGTAGAACAGGCTCTAAGAAATAAGGCGTTGCTAAATTGAGCCAATCTATTTCAAGTTGCCAGACAAAAGACATGCTATTTTGGGAAAGGGGCTCTGTATTTGTGTTCACAGGAAAGGAATAAAAGGATTTGGACCCCTACCAAAGAAATATGGATCAGATATGATAGGAGAACATCCCTGAAAATCTTGACTGCAGATAGGAAAGAAATTTGAAGATGACCAAACAGGACAGGTAACATGAATTGCTGATCCCCCCACATGGGCACAGCCCTGAAATTGGCTTAGACAGAAAAGTGTCTCTAACCAAAACTTTGACTAAAACTAGCCAATAAATCTCATTGATTACAGAATCCTTAAAATTCATCATGATATCCTTCACATGGCATGAATGAAGATTTATTACAATTGGTTATTGATCAAACTAACTCATAAAAAAGATAGTTACCTTTCAGCTGCTCAAACAAGTAGAATTCATCCTTACCTGATCTGTGAACCTTCCACAATTCAGACAAATATCTTATAGAACTAAAAATTTGTTTATAAGATTCATATATTACAGGATGGAACACCAAGATACAGCTCTGACAAGATTCAACCTCATGGATGCTAAGATAACTTGCTATTCCACCTCCCTAAGTGATTCTGCCTCACCTGATGCTGTTTCTAGAGACTTGCTTCCATAGTGACTTCAAAAATGTCTGTTGATTTCTGATGGTCTCAGATCATCCAGATTTTCTGAAGGTTCTAGACAGGACTTCAGTTAAACCCTGAATGGTTTAAACAAACACAGGCTGGATAATAAATGCTAAAGCTAGCATTCTTAAACAATTGTTCTAATTTTTCTACCTTCCTTACTCCCTAAAAAATTATTTGCCCCAATTCAGCAGGAAGGAGTTAGCTATCCTAGTTCCTTGGACTTAGTTGTCTGGTTATGGTTATTTTATAAATTCTAGATAGCTTGTCATTTTAAGAGATAATTTGAAAATGGTCAGAATTTTTGACAGGGAAAAAACAAAATAGAGAATTTAGACTCTGGGATTTCTATCTTTCATTTCCTCTTCTCTATCCTTTCTTTCTTAGATAAAGGGAAGGACATTAAAAAGAAAAAAGGGGATAGAGTATCTGTATAAGAAATTAGATATATGGGGATGGATTACAAAATTTAATCTTAAGCAAAACATTCTATAGTCACAGTCATACATTGGTATAAACCTTTACATTTTGATGGACAATTGAAGTTATATTTTCTTACATTGGCACAGAATTTATATATTGATAATACAGGTTTAAGGTTCTCATTGACATAAGTCTTTTTATATTCAAAAATTTAAATTAAGTTTGTTATTTTTAGACATTGTGTCTATACAACTAATTTAAAAATGCAAGGCTTAGACCTAGTTCTTCTAATACCTGCTATTACAAACTGTTTAGGATGATTAAGTAATAAAAGTTAAAGTTCAGATAACATATCCAGAGATTAGCCATGGCCTCTTGTTGAGGGATGGGGCTACCCACCCATCTCAAAAGTATTAACCTAGAATTACTCTGTCTAATGGAAATACAGGGACAAAGAGTCGAGCAGAGACTATCCAGAGACTGCCACACTGGGGCATCCATCCCATATGCAAACACTAAACCCAGTCGCCATTACTGAGGCCAAGAAGTGCTTGCTGATAGGAGCTTAATATAGCTGTCTCCTGAGAGGCTCTGCCACAGCCTAACCAATACAAATGTGGACACTTGTATGTATCCCAATGGAGTAGTAAGGGGAAGGACTGAAGGAGTTGATAGGGTTTCCAACGCCATAGGAAGAACAACAATATCAACCAACCAGACCCCCAAGAGTTTTCAGGGACTAAACTACCAACCAAAGAGTAAACATGGAGGGACCCATGGCTCCCACTGCATTTGTGGCAAAGGATGGCCACGTATCATTGGGAGGGGAGAGCCTGGGTCCTATGAAGGATTGATGCCCCAGCAGGGAATATTGGGCAGTGAGGCAGGAGTGAGTGGATGTATGGGGAAGGACCCTGATAGAAACAAGGGGAAGAGGAGGTGGGATAAGGGATTTGCAGAGGGAAAACTGGGAAGGAAGATAACTTTGAAATGTAAATAAATAAAATAACCAGTAAAAAATAAATTTCAGATAGTAAAATAATAGTTATATTAGCTTCTGATTTAATTACAATAATTTATATTCAAAATTATTCAAAAAGTAAACAACTAACATTAATCAATATTTAACAATCATTTACACTGCATAAAGATAGCTGGTCTTTAAAAGCATCAGAAGTCCACAGAATAGGGCATTTAAAATCATTTCACGGCTGCCGCCGCAGAGAGCTCATAGGCAGCACCCCACGAGCAAACTTGAGCCTCGGGACCACTGGTAAAGACCAACTTTTCTGCTGCAAGAGACCTGCCTGGTGAACTCAGGACACACGGAGGCAAAATTCCTCTAGTACCGGGCACTTCCTGTGTTTACCGGGAGTCCCAAACCCTCGGATCCCTGCCCCTAGCAGCTCTCTGCTGGCAAACCCCGTGGGAGAGAGACCTCACCGCCTGGTCAGGTGGGCACTCCTGAGGCTACAGAGCAGAAGAGATCACCAACACTGCCCACCCCTGAGAACATCCCTGGCCCAAGAGGAAACTGTATATGGCCTCTGGGTTCCCGTGGGGGAGGGCCCAGGAGCGGCAGGACCCCTGCGCCTAAGACACCGCCGGAACCTGAAGGAAACAGACCAGATAAACAGTTCTCTGCACCCAAATCCCTTGTGAGGGAGAGCTAAACCTACAGAGAGGCAGACACGCCTGGGAAACCGGAAGAGACTGCAATCTGCACACATCTCTGACGCCAGAGGAAAACACCAATTGCCATCTGGAACCCTGGTGCACGGAGGCTCCCGGAAAGGGTGGCACAGATCTTCCTGGTTGCTGCCACCGTGGAGAGCTCGTAGACAGCACCCCACTAGCAAACTTGAGCCTTGAGACCACAGGTAAGACCAACTTTTCTGCTGCAAGTGACCTGCCTGATAAACACCAGACACAGGCCCACAGGAACAGCTGAAGACCTGTAGAGAGGAAAAACTACACGCCCGAAAGCAGAACACTCTGTCCCCATAACTGGCTAAAAGAAAACAGGAAAACAGGTCTACAGCACTCCTGACACACAGGCTTATATAGGACAGTCTAGCCACTGTCAGAAATAGCAGAACAAAGTAACACTAGAGATAATCTGATGGCGACAGGCAAGCGCAGGAACCCAAGCAACAGAAACCAAGACTACATGGCATCATCGGAGCCCAATTCTCCCACCAAAGCAAACACGGAATATCCAAACACACCAGAAAAGCAAGATCTAGTTTCAAAATCATATTTGATCATGATGTTGGAGGACTTCAAGAAAGACGTGAAGACCTCCCTTAGAGAACAAGTAGAAGCCCATAGAGAGGAGTCACAAAAATCCCTGAAAGAATTCCATGAAATCATAAATAAACAAGTAGAAGCCCATAGAGAGGAGTCACAAAAATCCCTGAAAGAATTCCAGGAAAACACAATCAAACAGTTGAAGGAATTAAAAATGGAAATAGAAGCAATCAAGAAAGAACACATGGAAACAACCCTGGATATAGAAAACCAAAAGAAGAGACAAGGAGCTGTAGATACGAGCTTCACCAACAGAATACAAGAGATGGAAGAGAGAATCTCAGGAGCAGAAGATTCCATAGAAATCATTGACTCAACTGTCAAAGATAATGTAAAGCGGAAAAAGCTACTGGTCCAAAACATACAGGAAATCCAGGACTCAATGAAAAGATCAAACCTAAGGATAATAGGTATAGAAGAGAGTGAAGACTCCCAGCTCAAAGGACCAGTAAATATCTTCAACAAAATCATAGAAGAATACTTCCCTAACCTAAAAAAAGAGATACCCATAAGCATACAAGAAGCCTACAGAACTCCAAATAGATTGGACCAGAAAAGAAACACCTCCCGTCACATAATAGTCAAAACACCAAACGCACAATATAAGAAAGAATATGAAAAGCAGTAAGGGAAAAAGGTCAAGTAAAATATAAAGGCAGACCTATCAGAATTACACCAGACATTTCGCCAGAAACTATGAAAGCCAGAAGATCCTGGACAGATGTCATACAGACCCTAAGAGAACACAAATGCCAGCCCAGGTTACTGTATCCTGCAAAACTCTCAATTAACATAGATGGAGAAAACAAGATATTCCATGACAAAACCAAATTTACACAATATCTTTCTACAAATCCATCCCTACAAAGGATAATAAATGGTAAAGCCCAACATAAGGAGGGAAGCTATACCCTAGAAGAAGCAAGAAACTAATCGTCTTGGCAACAAAACAAAGAGAAGAAAGCACACAAACATAACCTCACATCCAAATATGAATATAACAGGAAGCAATAATCGCTATTCCTTAATATCTCTCAACATCAATGGCCTCAACTCCCCAATAAAAAGACATAGATTAACAAACTGGATATGCAATAAGTACCCTGCATTCTGCTGCCTACAGGAAACACACCTCAGAGACAAAGACAGACACTACCTCAGAGTGAAAGGCTGGAAAACAACTTTCCAAGCAAATGGTCAGAAGAAGCAAGCTGGAGTAGCCATTTTAATACCAAATAAAATCAATTTTCAATTAAAAGTCATCAAAAAAGATAAGGAAGGACACTTCATATCCATCAAAGGAAAAATCCACCAAGATGAACTCTCAATCCTAAATATCTATGCCCCAAATACAAGGGCACCCACATACATAAAAGAAACCTTACTAAAGCTCAAAACACACATTGCACCTCACACAATAATAGTAGGAGACTTCAACACCCCACTCTCATCAATGGACAGATCATGGAAACAGAAATTAAACAAAGACGTAGACAGACTAAGAGAAGTCATGAGCCAAATGGACTTAACAGATATTTATAGAACATTCTACCCTAAAGCAAAAGGATATACCTTCTTCTCAGCTCCTCATGGTACTTTCTCCAAAATTGACCATATAATTGGTCAAAAAACGGGCCACAACAGGTACAGAAAGATAGAAATAATCCCATTCGTGCTATCGGACCACCACGGCCTAAAACTGGTCTTCAATAACAATAAGGGAAGAATGCCCACATATACATGGAAATTGAACAATGCTCTACTCAATGATAACCTGGTCAAGGAAGAAAAAAGAAAGAAATTAAAGACTTTTTAGAATTTAATGAAAATGAAGGTACAACATACCCAAACTTATGGGACACAATGAAAGTTGTGCTAAGAGGAAAACTCATAGCGCTGAGTGCCTGCAGAAAGAAACAGGAAAGAGCATATGTCAGCACCTTGACAGCACACCTAAAAGCTCTACAACAAAAAGAAGCAAATACACCCAGGAGGAGTAGAAGTCAGGAAATTATCAAACTCAGAGCTGAAATCAACCAAGTAGAAACAAAAAGGACCATAGAAAGAATCAAAAGAACCAAAAGTTGGTTCTTTGAGAAAATCAACAAGATAGATAAACCCTTAGCCAGACTAACGAGAGGACACAGAAGTGTATCCAAATTAACAAAATCAGAAATGAAAAGGGAGACATAACTACAGATTCAGAGGAAATTCAAAAAATCATCAGATCTTACTATAAAAGCCTATATTCAACAAAACTTGAAAATCTTCAGGAAATGGACAATTTCCTAGACAGATACCAGGTACCGAAGTTAAATCAGGAACAGATAAACCAGTTAAACAACCCCATAACTCCTAAGGAAATAGAAGCAGTCATTAAAGGTCTCCCAACCAAAAAGAGCCCAGGTCCAGACAGGTTTAGTGCAGAATTCTATCAGACCTTCATAGAAGACCTCATACCAATATTATCCAAACTATTCCACAAAATTGAAACAGATGGAGCACTACTGAATTCCTTCTATGAAGTCACAATTACTCTTATACCTAAACCACACAAAGACACAACAAAGAAAGAGAACTTCAGACCAATTTCCCTTATGAATATCGACGCAAAAATACTCAATAAAATTCTGGCAAACCGAATCCAAGAGCACATAAACCATCATCCACCATGATCAAGTAGGCTTCATCCCAGGCATGCAGGGATGGTTTAATATACGGAAAACCATCAACGTGATCCATTATATAAACAAACTGAAAGAACAGAACCACATGATCATTTCATTAGATGCTGAGAAAGCATTTGACAAAATTCAACACCCCTTCATGATAAAAGTCCTGGAAAGAATAGGAATTCAAGGTCCATACCTAAACATAATAAAAGCTATATACAGCAAACCAGTTGCTAACATTAAACTAAATGGAGAGAAACTTGAAGCAATCCCACTAAAATCAGGGACTAGACAAGGCTGCCCACTCTCTCCCTACTTACTCAATATAGTTCTTGAAGTTCTAGCCAGAGCAATCAGACAACAAAAGGACGTCAAGGGGATACAGATCGGAAAAGAAGAAGTCAAAATATCACTATTTGCAGATGATATAATAGTATATTTAAGTGATCCCAAAAGTTCCACCAGAGAACTACTAGAGCTGATAAACAACTTCAGCAAACTGGCTGGGTATAAAGTTAACTCAAATAAATCAGTAGCCTTCCTCTACACAAAAGAGAAACAAGCCGAGAAAGAAATTAGGGAAACGACACCCTTCATAATAGAACCAAATAATATAAAGTACCTCCGTGTGACTTTAACCAAGCAAGTAAAAGATTTGTACAATAAGAACTTCAAGACTCTGAAGAAAGAAATTGAATAAGTCCTCAGAAGATGGAAAGATCTCCCATGCTCATGGATTGGCAGGATTAATATAGTAAAAATGGCCATTGTACCAAAAGCGATCTACAGATTCAATGCAATCCCCATCAAAATACCAATCCAATTCTTCAAAGAGTTAGACAGAACAATTTGCAAATTCATCTGGAATAACAAAAAACCCAGGATAGCTAAAACTATCCTCAACAATAAAAGGACTTCAGGGGGAATCACTATCCCTGAAATCAAGCAGTATTACAGAGCAATAGTGATAAAAACTGCGAGGTATTGGTACAGAGACAGACAGATAGACCAATGGAACAGAATTGAAAACCCGGAAATGAACCCACACACCTATGGGCACTTGATTTTTGACAAAGGAGCCAAAACCATCAAATGGAAAAAAGATAGCACTTTCACCAAATGGTGCTGGTTCAACTGGAGGTCAACATGTAGAAGAATGCAGATCGATCCATGCCTATCACCCTGTACAAAGCTTAAGTCCAAGTGGATCAAGGACCTCCACATCAAACCAGATACACTCAAACTAATAGAAGAAAAACTAGGGAAGCATCTGGAACACATGGGCACTGGAAAAAATTTCCTGAACAAAACACCAATGGCTTATGCTTAAGATTAAGAATCGACAAATTGGATCTCATAAAACTGCAAAGCTTCTGTAAGGCAAAGGACACTATGGTTAGGACAAAATGGCAACCAACAGATTGAGAAAAGATCTTTACCAATCCTACAACAGATAGAGGCCTTATATCCAAAATATACAAAGAACTCAAGAAGTTAGACCGCAGGGAGACAAATAACCCTATTAAAAAATGGGGTTCAGAGCTAAACAAAGAATTCACAGCTGAGGAATGCCGAATGGCTGAGAAACACCTAAAGAAATGCTCAACATCTTTAGTCATAAGGGAAATGCAAATCAAAACAACCCTGAGATTCCACCTCACACCAGTGAGAATGGCTAAGATCAAAAACTCAGGTGACAGCAGATGCTCGTGAGGATGCAGAGAAAGAGGATCTCTCCTCCATTGTTGGTGGGGTGGCAGACTGGTACAACCATTCTGGAAATCAGTCTGGAGGTTCCTCAGAAAATTGGACATTGAACTGCCTGAGGATCCAGCTATACCTCTCTTGGGCATATACCCAAAAGATGCCCCAACATATAAAAAGACACGTGCTCCACTATGTTCATCGCAGCCTTATTTATCATAGCCAGAAGCTGGAAAGAACCCAGATGCCCTTCAACAGAGGAATGGATACAGAAAATGTGGTACATCTACACAATGGAATATTACTCAGCTATCAAAAACAATGACTTTATGAAATTCGTAGGCAAATGGTCGGAACTGGAAAATATCATCCTGAGTAAGGTAACCCAATCACAGAAAAACACACATGGTATGCACTCATTGATAAGTGGCTATTAGCCCAAATGCTTGAATTACCCTAGATGCCTAGAACAAATGAAACTCAAGACGGATGATCAAAATGTGAATGCTTCACTCCTTCTTTAAAAGGGGAACAAGAATACCCTTGGCAGGGAATAGAGAGGCAAAGATTAATACAGACACAGAAGGAACACCCATTCAGAGCCTGCCCCACATGTGGCCCATGCATATACAGCCATCCAATTAGACAAGATGGATGAAGCAAAGAAGTGCAGGCCGACAGGAGCCGGATGTAGATCTCTCCCGAGAGACACTGCCAGAATACAGCAAACACAGGTATGCCAGCAGCAAACCACTGAATTGAGAGTAGGACCCCCGTTGACAGAATCAGAGAAAGAACTGGAAGAGCTTGAAGGGGCTCGAGACCCCATATGTACAACAATGCCAAGCAACCAGAGCTTCCAGGGACTAAGCCACTACCTAAAGACTATACATGGACTGACCCTGGACTCTGACCTCATAGGTAGCAATGAATATCCTAGTAAGAGCACCAGTGGAAGGGGAAGCCCTGGGTCCTGCTATGACTGAACCCCCAGTGAACTAGATTGTTGGGGGGAGGGCGGCAAGGGGGGAGGATGGGGAGGGGAACACCCATAAAGAAGGGGAGGGGGAGGGGGATGTTTGCCCAGAAACCGGGAAAGGGAATAACACTCGAAATGTATATAAGAAATACTCAAGTTAATAAAAAAAAAATCATTTCACTACTAATAGATCTTTTGATTAGGAGACATGTCTGCTCTTGACAGTGCCCCTATCTATCCCACTTACAAGAAGATATTGAACATCATTACCTGCACTGGAGTCACTTCAATTGTGGCAAGCTAGCCATTGAGTAAGAAGTGCCCTATTTTATCTATAGACCAAATACTGGGAGCATAGAGAGAAAATACTAGACAAAAGCAAAACTAAAACCTGTCAGGCCAAACTCCACAGTCTGCTTCTTCATATCCAAAGTCAATAATTATTTCCCAATGTGATGTTCAGATATCCAGCTCTTTCTAGCTTTGTTGACTACAACACATGTTTCTCCCTTAGAATGGTCCCATACCCTGTCTCCAACTTTCCTTGTCGGGTGTCCCATGACTCTGGCATCTTCAACATTCACAGCTTTATGCAATGGTTTCTCTGAGCCTCCATGCAAGAACACCTCTGACACACACATGGCCTCATCAACTTTCTTTAGCTTTGAAGGGAGATTCTATAACCTCTCTCTGATCCATGACACTAAAGTCAAAACTACCCCAGTGGCTGGTGGCTAAAGCTTCCAAAACTGCTGCTTGTTGAGGCTCAAACCTGGCCCTCTCTTTCAATTACATTTGCATTAGCTATTTGCTGTTGATAGTGGTCTTCACTAATTATTCTCGCTAACTCTTTTTCACAAGTTAGAAGCTAAACTGGGTTGGGTCCGGTCCCAAGTTCTCCACTCCCTTTATTCCATTTACTATCAGGCTTTTCTTTAAACTATTTCTTTGAGCACCAGATTCAGCTCAAACACCACATGTCCTAGTGTTCATTTTCTCCTCAAGCTGTATATTTTGTAATTTTCCTTACCTAGCTTGTTCCTGTATATATAGATTGTATAAAAGTGATGACTGAAAAGTGATACAACACTGTCAGTACAATGCCTCCACACAGGGACACCCCTGACACATCAGAGCTTTTTATTAGTTGAGGAGTAATAGTCTCTGTAACCCCATTCTTCTATCTTAGACTCTAAATCCAAAACCACACAGCTAAAGGTGCTAAGTTCTGCTACTTGCCGAGGCTACAACACAGCCCTTTGTTGAATTACATACTCATTATCTTTCTGTTTTCACAGGATTCCTTCGCTGTCTATGCTTGACAGTCCTGGACCTTACCTGTAGACCAGGATGACCTTAAACTCAGAGATCTGTCTGCCTCCAGAGTGTTTGAGATTAAAGTTATGTACCACCATACCTGGCTCTGAGATTTTTTTTTTAAATTCTATTTCACAATTTGAAAGCTTAGCTGGGTGGGATCTTGTGCTGAAATCACCACTTTCTTTATTCCACTTAGCATCAGGCTTTTCTTTAACCTGTTCATGTACATGAACACAGGGTTTAGCTCCATTCTACTTTCTGGTGCCTCAAAGTTTACAATTTATACTTTCTCTTGGTCAACTACTTCCTTCTCACTATAGATCTTCACAAATACCCACAAGAAAGAGTCATTACCAGGCTATTTTGAAATTTCCTTTGCCAACATAATGAATCCAAACTCCAGTTTAACTTCTGGCCCATTCTTAGACAAGGATAGAAAGCAGCCACATTCTTCCCCCAGATCTCACAGGAACATTTAACATGCTAACCACATGCTAACATTCTTCTCCTCTGAAAGCTCTTGAGCCAGGTACCCACAGTTAAAATCGCCCTAAACACCATTGCCTTCCATGTCCCTACTTGGATGGCCTACTTCAAGCAACACTTAAATTGCTCAACTCCATTTCTAACCCAAGTCTCAAAGTTCTCATTCCTCTAAATAAAAGGATGGTGAGGATTATCACAGCATCATTCAACTCCTGGTACCAGCTTCTTCCTCTATTAGGATTTCTATTGCTGTGAAGAGATAACATGACTATGGCAACTCTTACAAAGGCAAACATTTAAATAGAGATGATGGCTTACAGTTCAGCAGTTTAATCCATGTCTTCATGGAGGGAAGCCTAGTGCATTGAGCAGACATGGTGCTGGAAAAGGAAGAGAGAGACTCTGGACTTGGAATGGGTTTTTAAAACTTCAACACCCAATCATAGTGACATACTCCCTCCAATAAGGCCATGAATCCTAATCCTTTTATTCCCTTCAAATAGTGCAGTGCCTGGTAACTAAGCATTTAAAAATGCCGGCCTATAGGGCCATTTTCTTTCAAACCACCATATTAAACTACCATAGGCTTGTAGCCACATAATAACCCAAAACTGCATTCAGCTTTAAAAGTCACCATAGTCTTTGACAGTCTCGTACTTGTTTGAAGTTCACAGTGTCTTTGGAGATTCAAGCAATCTCTTAATTATAATCTATAAAATAAAAACAAAAAGCATATCATATACTTTTGACATGTAATTGCACAAGCTATACATTACCATTCAAAAAAATGAGGAAGGGGAGATTTGTTCACTGCAAGACACTTTTTTTTTCTTTTTTTTTTTTTTAAAGATTTATTTATTTATTATATATAAGTACACTGTAGCTGTCTTCAGATACACCAGAAGAGGGCATCAGATCTCTTTACAGATGGTTGTGAGCCACCATGTGGTTGCTGGGAATTGAACTCATGACCTCTGGAAGAGCAGTCGGGTGCTCTTAACCGCTGAGCCATCTCTCCAGCCCACTTTTTTTTTCTTAAACTCATTTCACTCCCTCTTCAAAGCTCTCCTTCACAGATATCCCACAGTTCTAGTATCTCCAACATTTTAGAGTCTAGTTTCATTCTCACTGCTATGATAAAAGACTGACAAAAAGTAACTTTTGTTTAACAGTTCAGGGTCCACCTCATCACTGAACGGAAATCCAGGCAGAGACTAAGAGTGGTTAGTCATATTATATCAACAAAGAGAAAACAGAGAAATAAACTGATGTATACTGAGTACTTATTTTCCTTTCTCTACTTTTACACAGTCCATGGCTCCTAGCTTTCAGGATGTATCTTCCCATATCATCTATATCAATCAAGATGATTTCTTGATGAGCACAGATATGCCCATAGGCCAACCGGATCTAGAAAATCCCTGATTGAAAATCTCTTCTAACATAATTGTATACTTTACAAAGTTGAAAATTAATACTAATGACCACAGCTTTCTATTTTTGTTCAATTGACATATATGGCTCTTTTTGTACCATTATTTTGCTGATTTTTGGCTTTAATAACTTCAGATTGAGCATGACAATGCTGTTTGTGTTATTCTTTTTGGTTAAAAATGTTCTGGTTATCTAGATTGTTTTGTGTTTCCATATTAATTTCGATGTTACCACTTCTATTTTTGTGAAAAATAACACTAAGATTTTACTCCATTAGTAAATAGCTTTTGGTAGAATATTCACTTTTATAATGTTAATTTTGACAGTTTAATTCATGAGCATGGAAGTCATTTCTGTTTTCTAGTAACATCTTTTATTTCTTTATAATTTAAACTTCATTTTAGAGATTTTTCAACCCTTGGTTGTATTTTGTCTGAGGATATTTTTTATTGTTTTTGTTTGGTTGTTTTCTTATTTTCTTTTTTAGGTGCTTGTTATTGATATGTAAAAATGCTACTGAATTTTGTATGCTACTGTTGTATCATGCCACTTGGTTTTATGTGTTAATTAGTTCTAGGTGCTTTTTGATAGAGTTTTATTTTTTATAAACAGCTTTATGTCTTTGGTAAACAGGGTATCTCCTTTATTTCCTTCTTTTGTTCTGTTCTTATTTGTATGTACTTAAGTCTGGATCTTTTTCCAAGTTTTGTTTTTATTGCTGTGATAAAGCTCTGATAGAAAGCAACTTAGTGAAAAAAGAATAAACTGACTAAAAAAATGCTGATGAGGATGTAAAGAAAGAGATCCTAAGTCACTGTTGATGTGACCGCATACAGGTGTAGACCTATTGACATCTCATTAGAATTTCAAATACTATATTGAATATGTGTAAAGACACTGATGGTCCTGTCTTAGTCTTGATCTTAATGAAAGGGTGTCAACATTTTTGTCCATTTAGTATTAACACTGATTGGATTTTGTCAGTCCTTTGGTGCACCTACTTTCTCCACACTGCTATAGTGTGGTTATCAATTGTTTGAGGCTGTTTTATCACAAAATGTTTTTTTTTTCTTTTTCCCTTTTTCAATTTTGATGGAAAATGTGAATGTTAAAGTAGTCTGGCTTTATATCTATTCTCTTAAACACTAGAATAACGTTGCTCTAATCATTTCTGGCATTTAAAGTCTCCAAGAAGAAGTTAGTTTTTGTTCTGATGATATGTACCCTCTCACTATTTTTACTACCCAATACCTTTTCTTTAATCTATATGTTGGTGTTTTAACTATAACATGTGTTGGTGATGGGGGTTCTTTTCTGATCCTGCCTATTTGGTGTTTGGTTATACAAATTGGATTCAAGTTATATTATTAAACAAACAAATACACAAAACCCTCAAAGTTGGGTAGTAAGAAAGGAGAGATATGGAAGTTTTGGGAGAGGTAAATGTGACCAAAACACATTGAAAGGAGGGACACATCCAGAGCATGTCCAATACAGTGCTCGCAGCAAACCACTGAACTGAGAACAGGACCCACTGGGGAGGAATTAGAGGAAGTATTGAAATAGTTGAAGGAACTTGCAACCCCATAAGAACAACAATGCCAACCAACCAGAGCTTCCAGGGACTAAACCACTACCGAAAGACTACACATGAACTGACCCAGGGCTCCAACTGCATATGTAGCAGAGAATAGCCTTGTTGGGGCACCAGTGGAAGGGGAAACCCTTGGTCCTGCCATGGTTGGATCCTCAGTGCAGGGGAATATGGGGAGTGGGCAGTAAGGGGGATGTATGGGTGGAATACCAGTATGGGGGAAGGCGAGGGGAGGGTATGAGGGCTCATGGACAGGAAACTGGGAAGGGGAAAAATATTTGAAATGTAACTAAAGAAATATATCTAATAAAAATTTAAAAAATAAAAATTAAAAAAAAGAATTAATAAAATACGAAAACCTAACTCAATCAAAGTCTTCATTAACAGAATGGATAATAAAGAAAGCAAACCATTAGGGCATGCAGTACAATAAAGAACATTGGACAACCGCTCAATGAAACTTATACATTAGAGGTGAAAATAGAAACAGAATCTACAGGAACCCTGGAAAACTGGAAAACTGAATTTTGTGGACAAATGAAGATTTTTCAGGACACAGACTTATGAGAAATTTTTAGTAAAAATGTGGTATAATGGTTTCTATTGCAGTGATTTCAAAAGCCAAAACGCTACTTTGGGGAACATTTCAATATATATTTCTGTTTCACAGAATGTCATCAAAGGAAGTTAAGGCAAGAACTCAAGGCAAGTAAGTCAAGAGCATAGAAGCATGAAATGAAATAAAGGCTATGAAGAAGTACTGGTTACTGGCTTGTTCTCCATAGTTTATTCAACTTGTTTTCTTATATTATCCAAGGGAGGCACCACATACAGTGAGCTGGGCCTTTCCCTATCAATCATCAACCAAGAAAAATCCCTACATACTTGCCTTTGGAGGCATTTTCACCATTATGATTAATTCTTCCCACATAATACTAGCTTGTGTCAAGTTGACATAAAAACAGAAGCAGCACACCATAGAAGAAAACATCTCAAATGTAAGGAGGTTAGTCTTACAAAGTTATAAGAGGAATATGCACTAAAATGTGGTTTACCTATGAGGGGCCAAACAATTAGAGAAAAGTTAACTCCCCACCCCCCACAAGGAAGCTAACACTTGCCAAAAGCTCCTTAGATAAGAATGAGACTTTTTGACTCCCTCCTTACTCCTCCCCTCATGCTGCAATTTTGTCTACCCTGATCTTGTGCAGGTCTTGTATATGTTGTAGCAATCATTGAGTTTATAAATGAGACTCTTCTTTTGTATTTAAAAAAAACAGTTTCCTTGTAATCCTCTACCCTGAAGTGAAAATTTCTAGTTATGTCTTGTTATGCAGACTTGTGATGTTTTGCTGAAGCAGACTCACCCAATGTTTTGCTGAAGCAAGACCTGGGAGAGGACATGTGATGTTTGATGAGAGAGAATAAGTAGGACCCAACAGACAACAACAGGGTACTTGCACTACAATTTATGCAACACTTCCTTAGTCATGTGTCTTCACTGATCTTCACTTCATTGAGATAGAAATAACAGAGATCTTCTCCTTGTTTGCCCTCACTGACTTATGCTGATTCAGCAGAGGCCTGGCTGTTTCTGCTAGATCATGCTCCCACTGCTGCTGATTCAGGTTTTGTAAAGTAGAATGTTCATATTCTGACACTACTGAACTGGACTGCTGGCATCTTGACAACTGAGATTGGAATCACCCAAAGAACTACTTCTAAACAGGTCCACATCCCCTTGTCCAATTTACTGTCTTTTCTCCCCCACCTTTGGATGGTAAGCTAGAAGGGGGAGGGGGTATTATAGCGTTTAAGAACACTTATCAAGTAGGTTTTGAAACATCTAAACCTATATAATACCCCTATGACTTTTATAACTCTTTCTGCCTCTTCTTTTGTGATAATTCATCACCTTTTGATGGATTTGGGCATATATGCCCAATGTAGACGATAAGAGACCATGGGTGTGAAAAAGACACATATATGTTTAAAAGTTTGCATTAAACAAACCTGAAAAATCTAAACGAAATGGACTAATTTCTAGATTCACATTACCTATCTATATTAAGTCAAGATTAAGTAAATAACTTAAATAGACACATAATTCTCAATGACATAGAAGAAGTGATTAAAAATAAAAAATAGAAAAACTCAGACTCCAGGACTGGATACACTCAGCACAACATTCTGCCAGATCTTCAAAGAAGAATTAAAAGCAACATTCCTAAAATTATTTTATAAAATCAAAATGGCAGAAACATTTCAGAATACTTGTTATAAAGCCAGAATTACCCTGATATCAAAATTAGACAATGGGCCAGAAAAAATATGGAATAATATTGCTGATAAACATAAATTCAGAAATATGTGATTCAATAAATGTAATCTACTATGTAAATAGACTCAAAGGCAAAACCTTATGATCATCTCATACAGAGATGCCTTTTACAAAATCTAAAAGGCATCCTTTCAGGATAAAAGTACTATAAAGTCTACTCACACAAAGAACATATTTCACCATGATAAAGACAAAATAAGCAACCCCACAGTCAACATCATACTAAACAGAAAAAGGATAAAAATCAAGAACAAAGCAATGATGTCATCTCTTTCCTCTCATTCAGTATAGTGCTTGAAGTCATAGCTAGAGTAAAAGACAGGGGAAAGAGTTAAACAAGATAAAAATAGTGAAGAATAAACTCAAAGCTATTTCCAAATAATATGACTATATTAGTTGGGGTTCTCTAGAGTCACAGAACTTAGAGAATGTCTCTGTATATTAAGGGAATTTATTGTGATGACTTACAGTCAGTAACCCAACTAACCCAACAATGGCAGCTGTGTATGTGAATTCCAATAATCTAGTAGTTCAGTCCCACAAGGTTAGTTGTTTAAACTGCTCATCTGTAAAAGTAGGTTCCAACAGATGTGTTAGCAAGTAAGTGCAAGCAGTTAAAAGAAAAAGTGAATTTTCCATGATAAACTGTTCATCAAACAATCACAAATGCATTTTTGTATTTTGAATAGGTCAATGTCACTTGGGAATATTCTTTTAGTGTCTCAACTTAAATACATATTAATGTTAAATTGGAAGAAAGTATAAATATCTATACAAATCTATTAACAAAATAAAACAGAAGCATCTGTACTATTTTATAAGGCAAATTTACAATTAACTACTCCAGTAAGTACAAAACATTGTCTTTTCCATGGAGGAAGTGGTCCAATGTAGTCAACCTGCTACCAGGTTGCTGACTGGTCATCGCGAGGTCACCATGCCATATCTGGGGCTCAGTGTTAGTCTCTGCTGTTGGCCAATCTGGCATTCAGCTGCAGCTGTATTCAGGTCAGCCTTGGTGAATGAAAGTCCATGTTGTTGAGCCCCAGCATAGCCCCCATCTCAGCCACCATGGTCACTTTGTTCACGTGCCCAATGAACAGTGACAAGGATGGCTGAGGAAAGAGGCTGCCTATCCACAGAATGGGTCATTTTATTTACTTGTTTATTGAACTCCTCTTCAACTGAAGTCACCTTTTGGTGAGCATTTACATGTGACACAAGTATCTTCACATCCTTTGCCCATTTGGAGAGATTTATCCATATACTTCCCCAGATGACTTTCTCACAAATTTTCGAATCGTGTTCTTTTCAAGCCCCTTAACATCCAGCCAATTCATTGGCTACAGCCCATCATAAGTCAGCAAACAATCATACACCTGGTCATTTCTTCTTCCAAATAAACTATAACACCATGTGTACTGCCCAAAGTTCTGCCCACTGTGAAAATTTTCTTTCACTCATATCTTTCAGGACTGTCTCAGAAAGGGGTTGTAGTGTTACAGCTGTCCACTTCTGGGTGGTATCTAGAACTGTCAGTAAATCAGCTCCTAGTCTTCCCTTCTTCACTCAACCCATGACAGGGAATACACCATGTGGCTATAGGTTCATGCTTGGCAGCAGATGACATTGAAACAGGCATAGAAATCAAAAGCATTTGAGTAACTTTTTCATGTAACTTGCTTGTGCCTTCAGACCTTCTCAACCTGATCGCATACATCACACTTCCTTTTGATAATAGACTGCTGCTGCTGTGCATGTCCTACTTTTGACTTGGAGAGTCTGATAACACTCAGCTCATGATGGGCAGTTCAGGTCTCATGGTAACTTGGTGTCCTATTGTCAAACGTTCAGTTTCCATTAAGACCCAATAGTAGGGCAAGAGCAGTTTTTCAAAGGGAGAAAAGTTGACTGCAGAGGAGAGTAGAGCTTTGCTACAAAATTCTAAAAGACTCGTCTCTGATTCACCTACAGGGGCCTCCAGAGGCTCCAAACAGCATCACTATCTGCCACCAACACACCAAGAACCATTGGGTCTGCTGGATCATATGATCCAAGTGGTAGAGCAGCCTGCACAGCAGCCTGAACCTGTTGAAATTTTCTCCTGTTCCAGGCCCCACACAAAACTAGCAGCCTTGGGAGTCATGTGGTAAATGGGCTGGAGTAACACACCCAAGTGAGGAATGTGCTGTCTCGGGAATCCAACTAGACCCACTAAACAATGTGCTTCTTTCTTGGTGGTGGAGGGGCCAGGTGCAATAACTTATCTTTCACCTTAGAAGGAATATCTCAGATTCAATAGGGTCCTCCCACACATCCCCATACCAAGTTATAGGATCCCACTCATTTCCATCTAATGCTGGAAACTTTAACTGCTGACACCCTCTGAGGCTGAGACTTGAATTCTCACTGTAATTCAGCCAACCTTATAATGGGGGCTTTCGTTTGATTTTCTGCAAATTGAGCTCTATGGCTGCTAGAAAGATTTTCTTCAAGGGCACACTTAGAAACCTTTAGATTATTTATTTGCATCTGGAGCCATTCAATTTTATCATACAGTTCATTCTTTTCCTTCCTCAATTTGTACAGAGATATTAAGAGCAACAAGCCAGCAAAATTATTTTCTCTTTTTCTCTCAAATTGCAGAAATTTTTCTATACCAGGTCACCTAATTTATTGCCGTTACAATTGATGGATCAAGATTATCAAAGGCATTCGCTTCTTTAAAGTTTGAAATATAGTTTTCACCATGGACTTTCAATATTCTCCGAGCTCCCAGAAAAGAGAGTACTTGAAGAGGTTTCAGTAGTGGAATGTGCTGGCTAATTAAAAGATGCTGGTGAATTATTAAGCCAATTCCAGAGTCTTAAGAGTCATCCTTATACTACTGCTCCTCTAGAAAAACTTCTAGAGGAGATAAGAGTTCTACATCTTCATGTTCAGGCTACAAGGAGACTACTGACTTCCAAGCAGCTAGGACAAGGGTATTAAGGCCCACACCCACAGAGACACACCTACTCCAAAAAGGCTATACTTCTTAAAAGTGCCATTCCCTCGGTCAAGCATATATAAACCATCACAATGACTCTATACATAAAATTCTCAATGACTCCACCAGAATCCTACAATTACAAACACATTCCACAATGTAGCTGGATACAAAATTAAACAAATGAATAAAAAATCTACAATATTCAGTGACAAATGTTTCAAGAAAGAGATCAGGGAAAAAATTCTATTCATAACAGCTTTAAAATAATCTTGGAATAAGTTCTACCAAGAAAGTTAACAATGAAAACTTTAGAACACCATTCCCCCCAAATAGATACCAAAACAAGAAGAAGACATTGTAAGATAAAAATACTTGTGCTCATTGATTTGGGGGGATGGTTTTGTACACTGTGTATTCAGATGCTGATTTTTATGCCTAGATATCTGATTGCAGTCTGGATTATGGCATGGTTAAGCATCTCCAGTCTTCATGCTACGTAAAAAAATGTTTCTATCACATCTGATTGGTCAATAAAGAACTGACCAGCCAATTAACTGGTTAGAGAGAATAAGGTTGAATTTGTGGTCCAAGTTAAGGGGTCAGAGAGAGAGAGAGAGTGAGAGAGAGAGAGAGAGAGAGAGAGAGAGAGAGAGAGAGAGAGAGAAACTAAACTAAAGAAGGACCACAAGAGGAATAAGGTATGGAAAAACAATGTGGAAAGAGCAGGAGGATTTGCCCTGAGGTTGGTGAGGTTGGGATGAGATAAGGACATACATGGATCAGAATGAAGCAAGGCAAGACTCAGATGCAGGTAAAGGACCATTTTACTACATAGTAGTTTCTGAGACAGGTTAGACTAGACCAGAATTTTCCCAGTTATTATTGCATAAAGCTTGTTAATAAAAATGCCAGATCTCTGTTAAAATTATTCGGGAGCTATAATTTGGCAAGAGAATTTGGTAGAGAATGCCCTGTCATTATTTGGGAGCAAATGGGATGAAGAAATTTACATTTACAGAATATATTTACACATGGGTTCATAAGATTAATTACTATAAAAGAGCAATCCTCCTAAAAATCAATCTACAGATTCAATGCAGTCTGCCTCAAAATTTCAATGAATTTATATGCACAGAAATTGATAAAGCAATATTAAAAATCATATTAAAGAATAAAAAGAACAAAGAAAGGCAAAACAATCATGACAAATGCAGGGTGAGGAAGAGAAGACAAAAAAGAACACAAAGAAGAAGAGGAAGGAGGAGGAGAACTAATTCTGAAGATATCATCATCCTAGATATCATGATATACCACAGAAATATGGGGAAATGGAAATGACAAAGTACTTATAAATGACACTTAAAAACAGATGAACCTAGTTATAAGACCACACTACTATAGCCACATGATTTTTGACAAAAAAGCTGACAATACAGAATTGAGATACACACAGAGTACCTTCAAGAAATCATTCTGTGTGAAATAAGATATTTGGAGGTAAAGTAATGAAACTAGAACTATATCATCAAACCTACTCAACTCAAAATAGGTAAGGATCTCAACATAAGACTTGATATCATGAATATTAAATGTGGGAATGTTCTTGAACTTACAGGAACATAAAACATCTTTCAGACCAAGACCCGTGTAGCAGAGTGTTTAAAACTAATATTTGACAAATGGGGATTCATAAAACTAAAGTGTTTTTATACACCAAAAGTCACCAGAGTTAAAATGAAAAGCCACTCTATAAACCATGAAAAATTCTTTGCCATTTATCCTAGTGAAAGAGGGTTAATATCTAGAATATATAAAAAACTCATGAAACTAATCACCAACAAAATAACCAAACAATGGAACATTAAATAAAACAAGACGTTTTCCAAAGTTGAAAAAAGAAGTATCAGAGAAATGGTTTATTGAAGCAGTAAATGGTTAATCCACTCTTTTTTTTTATCTTTATTAACTTGAATATTTCTTATTTACATTTTGATTGTTATTTCCCTTCCCAGTTTCCCAGTCAACATCCCCCTAGCCCCTCCCCCCCTCTATATGGGCTTCCCCTCCTCATACTCCCCGCATTACCACCCTCCCCCCAACAATCACGTTCACTGGGGGATTCAGTCTCGGCAGGACCAAGGGCTTCCCCTTCCACTGATGATCTTACTAGGCTATTCATTGCTACCTATGAGGTTGGAGCCCAGGGTCAGTCCATGTATAGTCTTTGGGTAGTGGCTTAGTCACTGGAAGCTCTGGTTGGTTGGCATTGTTGTTCATATGGGGTCTCGGGCCCCTTCAAGCTCTTCCAGTCCTTTCTCTGATTTCTTCAAGGAGGGCCCGGTCTCAGTTCAGTGGTTTGTTGCTGGCATTCGCCTCTGTATTTGCTGTATTCTGGGTGTGTCTCTCAGGAGAGATCTACATCCGGTTCCTGTCAGCCTGCACTTCTTTGCTTCATCCATCTTATCTAGTTTGGTGGCTGTATATGTATATGTATGGGCCACATGGGGCAGGCTCTGAATGGGTGTTCCTTCTGCCTCTGTTCTAAACTTTGCCTCCCTATTCCCTGCCAAGGGTATTCTTGTTCCCCTTTTAAAGAAAGAGTGAAGCATTCACATTTTGGTCATCCTTCTTGAGTTTCATGTGTTCTGTGCATCTAGGGTAATTCAAGCAATTGGGCTAATAGCCACTTATCAATGAGTGCATACCATGTGTGTTTTTCTGTAATTGGGTTACCTCACTCAGGTTGATATTTTCCAGTTCCATCCATTTGCCTATGAATTTCATAAAGTCGTTGTTTTTGATAGCTGAGTAATATTCCATTGTGTAGATGTACCACATTTTCTGTATCTATTCCTCTGTTGAAGGGCATCTTGGTTCTTTCCAGCTTCTGGCTATTATAAATAAGGCTGCTATGAACATAGTGGAGCATGTGTCTTTGTTGTATGTTGGAGCATCTTTTGGGTATATGCCCAAGAGTGGTATAGCTGGGTCCTCAGGTAGTTCAATGTCCAATTTTCTGAGGAACCTCGAGACTGATTTCCAGAATGGTTGTACAAGTCTGCAATCCCACCAACAATGGAGGAGTGTTCCTCTTTCTCCGCATCCTCGCCAGCATCTGCTGTCACCTGAGTTTTTGATCTTAGTCATTCTCACTGGTGTGAGGTGAAATCTCAGGGTTGTTTTGATTTGCATTTCCCTTATGACTAAAGATGTTGAACATTTCTTTAGGTGTTTCTCAGCCATTCGGCATTCCTCAGCTGTGAATTCTTTGTTTAGCTCTGAATCCCATTTTTAATAAGGTTATTTGTCTCCCTGCGGTCTAACTTCTTGAGTTCTTTGTATATTTTGGATATAAGGCCTCTATCTGTTGTAGGATTGGTAAAGATCTTTTCCCAATCTGTTAGTTGTCGTTTTGTCCTAACAACAGTGTCCTTTGCCTTACAGAAGCTTTGCAGTTTTATGAGATCCCATTTGTCGATTCTTGATCTTAGAGCATAAGCCATTGGTGTTTTGCTCAGGAAATTTTCTCCAGTGCTCATGTGTTCGAGATGCTTCCCCACTTTTTCTTCTATTAGTTTGAGTGTATCTGGTTTGATGTGGAAGTCAGTGGGTGTACCACACGCACTTCTCGCCACCCGACAGATGTTTTGGATACCTGAAACACATACACATGCAGCCTTATTTTTAAGATGCCCTAAGCAGCTCAATGGCTGGGCTGCTTCCTAACCTCCACTCGATTGACACAGAGTCCCCACCAATATTCCTGAGTTAATACTTTCTAAATCTGTATTTTATCCTGCTGTCCTGGACCCTAGTCTGTCTCCTATGCCCAATCATGACAGGATCCCCTCTTCCTCCTCCTAGGTCCCTTCCAGAGAGCCTGAGATTTGGAGTTGTTGTTGTTGTTGTTGTTGTTGTTGTTGTTATTGTTGTTGTTGGTTTGGTTTGGTTTGGGTGTTTTATTTGTTTGGTTGGTTGGTTTGATTTTTCAGTTTGAAAATTATACAATGAGTCTCTACTCTAATGAAAAAGAGATACAAAAATACTATTTCTGAATTCAGATAGAAACTATAGCAAAACAAAATAAATGACTTAAAATGTTGCTAAAGTTACCTCTGATAATCTCCAAAAAATGACAGGGATGTTTGCATTTTTGTGCAGGTGTTTAAATCTCAAGTACTTCACAGATTTTTTTTTTACTCGAAATAAATATCATGCAATTTTCTCATGTTGGTGAATTTAATTAATTTTACCACAAAGAATGACAAGAAAATATGGTAAGTTTAGGCCAGCCATACTGTCTTTGCCTGTTATCAGGAAGAACCAGTGTTCTACTGCCTATAATACAATTCTGGTACGTGCAGAATTGTTTGTTCCCAATTTAGCTTCTGTCCTTTGAACAGTGTTTATATTCGTTGGCAGCTATAATGTTTTCCTAGGATTTGAGTATCAGCATTTACTAAGTCACTGCCAAAACTCTCTCATTGACAATCTGAACAAGGACAACTATTCCCTTAAGGAAGCTTCTCACTAGTAGACACATGAGTTCAAGAAGGAATTGATCGTGATAGTCCATCTGACAAACCCAGGCAACATTTTGTCACTAAATGTGGCTTTTATGTAGCTGATTCTCCTGACCACATGTTAAATATTTGTTCATGATGAAATTTTTCTGTATATTAAGAATAAGGGAATGGGTATAAAAAGACACACAAAATTATTGTGAATTTCAGTGTATGGTTAATCTGATTATCTGATTGGAGTGGCTTATTGAATAATCAGATTTATGAACCTGCCTTAGAAGACACAAACTGAAGTAGGCAATAAAACATTGGATTTTTTTTGTAATTCACACAATTTAAAATCTGAATATAAAGATTTTTAATTAATATTTTGTTTGTAATGAAAATAGATTCTTCTCTATACAATATATACTAACCACAGATTTTCTTCTACTCTTTCCAGCTGCTCCACTCATTTTCTCTATTCATCAGATCACTCTCCTTTTGTTTCTCTTCAGAAAAGAGCAGGACTCCAAGGCACAACAGCTGACCACTACAGAACAAAATACAATAAAACAGGACAAAATCTCATATCAAGGCTGGAGAAGGCAACACAATAGGAGGAAGAGAGTCTTAAGAGCAGGCAAAAGAGACAGAGACACACTGTTCCCACGGTAAGGAGTTCTCAAAAAATATCAAGATAACAGCCATAACATAAACGCAGAAGAGAGACCCAGGCATGTCCCAGGCTTGCTGTTTTAGTCTCTGTAAGCTCCACCCCACCCCTACCCCTCAGTGAAATGATTCCTAATGGCATTTTACTACACTCAAAGATTTTTAACAAGTCACCAGAAAGACTTCTTCCAGCAGCAGATGGGAGCTGGGGCAGAAATGTACAGCCAGATTTTGTGCAGACAAGCTAATTGAAAGTCTGTATTGGGTCCCACCTTCGGAGCTCAGAGTAGTCCGTGGAAGAGGGTTAAGAAAGGACTGAAAGAGCTTGAAGGGGCACTGTTGAGCTATGAACAATAACGCCAACCAACCAGAGCTTCCAGGACTAAGCCACTACCCAAAGGCTATATATGGACTGACATGGGGCTCCAACCTCATAGGTAGCAATGAATAGCCTAGTAAGAGCACCAGTGGATGGGGAAGCCCTTGGTCCTGCCAACATTGAACCCCCAGTGAACGGAATTGTTGGGGGAGGGTGGTAATGGGGGGAAGATGGGGAGGGGAACACCCATATAAAAGGGGAGGGGAGAGGATGGGGGATGTTGGCCTGGAAACCGGGAAAGGGAATAACAATCGAAATGTAAATAAGAAATACTCAAGTTAATAAAGATGGGGGAAAAATTAATAAAGCAAATAATTCATTAATAAGATTAAAAAAAGAAAGATTGTATGAATCAATAGGAATGGAGTATACCAGAAGAACATGGTCAAATTGAATCAATATTCCTATATTATTATTTATTATTAGAACGAGTTCCAGTCAGTGAGCCAAAAATATTGAATTCTTAATTACAAATGGAATATGGGTGCTCCTATGACTGAGACCTTTTCTGAATTGAAGGAATTTTAAAAAAATTTCTGAAATAATGAAATTGTAAATTCTGGTGGCAAGCCATATTTACATACAATTGTAAGAAGCATGTAAAGATAGAGATATGTTGGTAAAGAAGGAAAAGGTCATCAACAGCGATTTCTTTAGAATCCTTTGTCATGTGTGCTATTAGCAACATCTTTTTTAATTGCTTTATTAAAGTACTCAGCTTCTGTTGTTATGTCTCCATTTTCATTCTTGATTTTGTTAATTTGGTTACTGTGTCTGTTCTCTTTAGTTTCGCTAAGAGTTTATCAATCTTGCTCTTTTTCTCAAAGACCTAGCTCCTGGTTTTGTTGATTCTTTGTATAGTTCTCTTTATTTCAAATTGGTTGATTTCAGCCCTGAGATTGATTATTTTCTGCTGCCTACTCCTCTTGGATGTTTTTGCTTCTTTTTGTTCTAGGGCTTTCAACTGTGCTGTTGTGTTGCTACTGGAGTATCTCTCCAGTTTCTTTACAAGGCACGGATTGCTATGACTTCTCCTCTGTTCCATAAGTTTGAGTATGCTGTGTCTTCATTTTCATTGAATTCTATAGTGTTTTTAATTTCATTATTTCCTCCTTTTGTCTTTTTATTGGGGAATTAAGGCTACTGATGTTGAGAGATATTAAAGACATGATTATTTCCTGTTATGCTTGTTGTTGGAGATGGATTTCGTGTATGTGATTCTCTCCTTTTCGTTTTGTTGTGACATGACTAATTTCTTGTTTTATCTTTGGTGTAGATACTCCCCTTGTTTTGGAGTTTTCTTCTAGAATCCTCTGTAGGGCTGGATTAATAGATATATATATATTTTAATTTGATTTTTTCATGGAGTATTTTGGTTTTCCTATCTATGATGACTGAGAGTTATGCTGAGTATAGTAGCCTGGGCTGGCATTTCTGTTCTATTAATGTCTGCATGACCTCTGTCCAGGATCTTCCGGCTTTTAGTATCTGTTGAGAAGTCTGGTGTAATTCTGCCAGGTCTGCCTTTATATGTTACTTGGCCTTTTACCCTTACAGCTTTTAATATTCTTTGTTTTGTGCATTTAGTGTTTTGATTATTGTGTGATGGGGGATTTCTTTTCTGCTCCAATCTGTGGTGCTGTACATTTATGGCCACCTCTTTTTTAGGTTGGTGAAGTTTTCTTCTGTTATTCTGTTGAAGATATCTTCTGGTCTTTTGAGCTGTGCTGGGGATAGCATACAATGACAGGGACTGACTGCCAGCAGTAGGGCGGGATGGAGACATCTCAGAAGCCCGAGGCAGCTCCTTGGAAAGTAGGGTGGCCTCTGGGACCCTGAGAAGCAGGGACACATCCCTCTAGGGGACCTGCCATCTGAAATAAGAGGCTGTCTACAGTAGGCTGGGATGGAGACATCTCAGTAGCCCGCAGCAGCTCTTTGTAAAAACTGGTTGTTCCCATTTCTCCTAACCTTAGCCCTGGACAACAGCTGTATAGACTTCATTTGTGCGTGACTGCCTTTCAGTTGGCCTTGGTATGCATGATTATTCTATTATATCTGAATTTCCTACTTCTTTCTCCTTCTGCTCTGGTGAATTCTGTAAGACTAGATGTTCCTTGATGTTATGATTCTTAAATAATCAGAAATTGAGGCATAGGGGCACAGCACAGCACAGCCCTAATGGCTCAGGTGCATGTTATGTGTTATCATTGCACAATAGTAGTTCCAGATTAATGCTTGACTTACAAAGAAACTTTAAAGAAATTATTAGAAAATGAATTAGAGCCAACATTGGGATCTTAAGAAAGGAAAGAGTTATTCAAGTTAGGAATTAAGTTTTACATAACATTTGAGAGTGGTTCCTGGATAAGGAAGTATAGAATATATGAAATTATATACTAGTAAAACTATGTCAAAATACTGGGACTCTTAGGAGAGTCTTTATGTGCAAGGAGCAAAAAGTTAGTGGAACCACTGAGTTAAGGGTTAACTTGATTCTTTCTGGCCACTGCCTGGCAGCTTTGTCCATGTCATTTATCATTAGAGCTTCACAGGAAAATGCATAATAAGTTAAAAGTTAAAGTTTAAATAATGATAAGTTTACAATTATTATTATTTTGGCCACAGGCCTGGGAATAGGGGAAGCTTGAAACTTTGGGGAACAATTTAATTCTTAGTTCTTTGTGGGATGTGGTTATTCTTTTGAATTTGATTTGGCAATGGTTATACAATGTCTTTTTTCTACCTGCTTTTGAATTATCAATAAAAGACTGGGGCAAGAGAAAGGCTAGAGATATGTGAAGAGTGAATGAGAGAGCACATGAGGGAGCGAATGAGAGAGAGAGTCTGAGAACAAATGTGAGAACAAATGAGAGAGCATGAGAAGAGAATGTGAAGAGTGAATGAAGAGAGAATGTGAGGTGTGTATGAAGATTGTGTGTGTGAGTGAAAGGAGAGTGGATGTGGTGTGTCTGAGATATGTGCGAGATGTGTATGAAGAGTGTGTGTAAGAATGAAAGGGTAGACCCGCGGATCCCGGCCCGCAGCAGCTCTCTGCTCCCAGACCCGGTGAGAGAGAGACCCAACCGCCTGGTCAGGTGGGCACTCCTGAGGCTGCAGAGCGGAAGAGACCACCAACACTGCTCACCCCTGCCCACATCCCTGGCCCAAGAGGAAACTGTATAAGGCCTCTGGGCTCCCGTGGGGGAGCGGCAGGACCCCTGCCAGAGACACCGCCGGACCCTGAAGGAAACAGACCGGATAAACAGTTCTCTGCACCCAAATCCCGTGGGAGGGAGAGCTAAACCTTCAGAGAGGCAGACAAGCCTGGGAAACCAGAAGAGACTGCTCCCTGCACACACATCTCGGACGCCAGAGGAAAAAGCCAAAGACCATCTGGAACCCTGGTGCACTGAAGCTCCCGGAAGGGGCGACACAGGTCTTCCTGGTTGCTGCCGCTGCAGAGAGCCCCTGTGCAGCACCCCACAAGCAAACCTGAGCCTCGGGACCACAGGTAAGACCAAATTTTCTGCTGCAAGAAAGCTGCCTGGTGAACTCAAGACACAGGCCCACAGGAACAGCTGAAGACCTGTAGAGAGGAAAAACTACACGCCCGAAAGCAGAACACTCTGTCCCCATAACTGACTGAAAGAGAGGAAAACAGGTCTACAGCACTCCTGACACACAGGCTTATAGGACAGTCTAGCCACTGTCAGAAATAGCAGAACAAAATAACACTAGAGATAATCTGATGGCGAGAGGCAAGCGCAGGAACCCAAGCAACAGAAACCAAGACTACATGCCATCATCGGAGCCCAATTCTCCCACCAAAACAAACATGGAATATCCAAACACACCAGAAAAGCAAGATCTAGTTTCAAAATCATAGTTGATCATGATGCTGGAGGACTTCAAGAAAGACATGAACACACTTAAGGAAGCACAGGAAAACATTAATAAACAAGTAAAAGCCTACAGAGAGGAATCGCAAAAATCCCTGAAAGAATTCCAGGAAAACACAATCAAACAGTTGAAGGAATTAAAAATGGAAATAGAAGCAATCAAGAAAGAACACATGGAAACAACCCTGGATATAGAAAACCAAAAGAAGAGACAAGGAGCTGTAGATACAAGCTTCACCAACAGAATACAAGAGATGGAAGAGAGAATCTCAGGAGCAGAAGATTCCATAGAAATCATTGACTCAACTGTCAAAGATAATGTAAAGCGGAAAAAGCTACTGGTCCAAAACATACAGGAAATCCAGGACTCAATGAGAAGATCAAACCTAAGGATAATAGGTATAGAAGAGAGTGAAGACTCCCAGCTCAAAGGACCAGTAAATATCTTCAACAAAATCATAGAAGAAAACTTCCCTAACCTAAAAAAAGAGATACCCATAGACATACAAGAAGCCTACAGAACTCCAAATAGATTGGACCAGAAAAGAAACACCTCCCGTCACATAATTGTCAAAACACCAAACGCACAAAATAAAGAAAGAATATTAAAAGCAGTAAGGGAAAAAGGTCAAGTAACATATAAAGGGAGACCTATCAGAATCACACCAGACTTCTCGCCAGAAACTATGAAGGCCAGAAGATCATGGACTGATGTCATACAGACCCTAAGAGAACACAAATGCCAGCCCAGGTTACTGTATCCAGCAAAACTCTCAATTAACATTGATGGAGAAACCAAGATATTCCATGACAAAACCAAATTTACACAATATCTTTCTACAAATCCAGCACTACAAAGGATAATAAATGGTAAAGCCCAACATAAGGAGGCAAGCTATACCCTAGAAGAAGCAAGAAACTAATCGTCTTGGCAACAAAACAAAGAGAATGAAAGCACACAAACATAACCTCACATCCAAATATGAATATAACGGGAAGCAATAATCACTATTCCTTAATATCTCTCAATATCAATGGCCTCAACTCCCCAATAAAAAGACATAGATTAACAAACTGGATACGCAACGAGGACCCTGCATTCTGCTGCCTACAGGAAACACACCTCAGAGACAAAGACAGACACTACCTCAGAGTGAAAGGCTGGAAAACAACTTTCCAAGCAAATGGTCAGAAGAAGCAAGCTGGAGTAGCCATTCTAATATCAAATAAAATCAATTTCCAACTAAACGTCATCAAAAAAGATAAGGAAGGACACTTCATATTCATCAAAGGAAAAATCCACCAAGATGAACTCTCAATCCTAAATATCTATGCCCCAAATACAAGGGCACCTACATACGTAAAAGAAACCTTACTAAAGCTCAAAACACACATTGCACCTCACACAATAATAGTGGGAGATTTCAACACCCCACTCTCATCAATGGACAGATCATGGAAACAGAAATTAAACAGTGATGTCGACAGACTAAGAGAAGTCATGAGCCAAATGGACTTAACGGATATTTATAGAACATTCTATCCTAAAGCAAAAGGATATACCTTCTCAGCTCCTCATGGTACTTTCTCCAAAATTGACCATATAATTGGTCAAAAAACGGGCCTCAACAGGTACAGAAAGATAGAAATAATACCATGCGTGCTATCGGACCACCACGGCCTAAAACTGGTCTTCAAAACAATAAGGGAAGAATGCCCACATATACGTGGAAATTGAACAATGCTCTACTCAATGATAACCTGGTCAAGGAAGAAATAAAGAAAGAAATTAAAAACTTTTTAGAATTTAATGAAAATGAAGATACAACATACTCAAACTTATGGGACACAATGAAAGCTGTGCTAAGAGGAAAACTCATAGCGCTGAGTGCCTGCAGAAAGAAACAGGAAAGAGCATATGTCAGCAGCTTGACAGCACACCTAAAAGCTCTAGAACAAAAAGAAGCAAATACACCCAGGAGGAGTAGAAGGCAGGAAATAATCAAACTCAGAGCTGAAATCAACCAAGTAGAAACAAAAAGGACCATAGAAAGAATCAACAGAACCAAAAGTTGGTTCTTTGAGAAAATCAACAAGATAGATAAACCCTTAGCCAGACTAACGAGAGGACACAGAGAGTGTGTACAAATTAACAAAATCAGAAATGAAAAGGGAGACATAACTACAGATTCGGAGGAAATTCAAAAAATCATCAGATCTTACTATAAAAACCTATATTCAACAAAATTTGAAAATCTTCAGGAAATGGACAATTTCCTAGACAGATACCAGGTATCGAAGTTAAATCAGGAACAGATAAACCAGTTAAACAACCCCATAACTCCTAAGGGAATAGAAGCAGTCATTAAAGGTCTCCCAACCAAAAAGAGCCCAGGTCCAGACGGGTTTAGTGCAGAATTCTATCAAACCTTCATAGAAGACCTCATACCAATATTATCCAAACTATTCCACAAAATTGAAACAGATGGAGCCCTACCGAATTCCTTCTACGAAGCCACAATTACTCTTATACTAAACCACACAAAGACACAACAAAGAAAGAGAACTTCAGACCAATTTCCCTTATGAATATCGACGCAAAAATACTCAATAAAATTCTGGCAAACCGAATCCAAGAGCACATCAAAACAATCATCCACCATGATCAAGTAGGCTTCATCCCAGGCATGCAGGGATGGTTTAATATACGGAAAACCATCAACGTGATCCATTATATAAACAAACTGAAAGAACAGAACCACATGATCATTTCATTAGATGCTAAGAAAGCATTTGACAAAATTCAACACCCCTTCATGATAAAAGTCCTGGAAAGAATAGGAATTCAAGGCCCATACCTAAACATAGTAAAAGCCATATACAGCAAACCACTTGCTAACATTAAACTAAATGGAGAGAAACTTGAAGCAATCCCACTAAAATCAGGGACTAGACAAGGCTGCCCACTCTCTCCCTACTTATTCAATATAGTTCTTGAAGTTCTAGCCAGAGCAATCAGACAACAAATGGAGATCAAAGGGATACAGATCGGAAAAGAAGAGGTCAAAATATCACTATTTGCAGATGACATGATAGTATATTTAAGTGATCCCAAAAGTTCCACCAGAGAACTACTAAAGCTGATAAACAACTTCAGCAAAGTGGCTGGGTATAAAACTAACTCAAATAAATCAGTTGCCTTCCTCTATACAAAAGAGAAACAAGCCGAGAAAGAAATTAGGGAAACGACACCCTTCATAATAGACCCAAATAATATAAAGTACCTCGGTGTGACTTTAACCAAGCAAGTAAAAGATCTGTACAATAAGAACTTCAAGACACTGAGGAAAGAAATTGAAGAAGACCTCAGAAGATGGAAAGATCTCCCATGCTCGTGGATTGGCAGGATTAATATAGTAAAAATGGCCATTTTACCAAAAGCAATCTACAGATTCAATGCAATCCCCATCAAAATACCAATCCAATTCTTCAAAGAGTTAGACAGAACAATTTGCAAATTCATCTGGAATAACAAAAAACCCAGGATAGCTAAAGCTATCCTCAACAATAAAAGGACTTCAGGGGGAATCACTATCCCTGAACTCAAGCAGTATTACAGAGCAATAGTGACAAAAACTGCATGGTATTGGTACAGAGACAGACAGATAGACCAATGGAATAGAATTGAAGACCCAGAAATGAACCCACACACCTATGGTCACTTGATTTTTGACAAAGGAGCCAAAACCATCCAATGGAAAAAAGATAGCATTTTCAGCAAATGGTGCTGGTTCAACTGGAGGGCAACATGTAGAAGAATGCAGATCGATCCATGCTTATCACCCTGTACAAAGCTTAAGTCCAAGTGGATCAAGGACCTCCACATCAAACCAGACACACTCAAACTAATAGAAGAAAAACTAGGGAAGCATCTGGAACACATGGGCACTGGAAAAAATTTCCTGAACAAAACACCAATGGCTTATGCTCTAAGATCAAGAATCGACAAATGGGATCTCATAAAACTGCAAAGCTTCTGTAAGGCAAAGGACACTGTGGTTAGGACAAAACGGCAACCAACAGATTGGGAAAAGATCTTTACCAATCCTACAACAGATAGAGGCCTTATATCCAAAATATACAAAGAACTCAAGAAGTTAGACCGCAGGGAAACAAATAACCCTATTAAAAAATGGGGTTCAGAGCTAAACAAAGAATTCACAGCTGAGGAATGCCGAATGGCTGAGAAACACCTAAAGAAATGTTCAACATCTTTAGTCATAAGGGAAATGCAAATCAAAACAACCCTGAGATTTCACCTCACACCAGTGCAATTGGCTAAGATCAAAAACTCAGGTGACAGCAGATGCTGGCATGGATGTGGAGAAAGAGGAACACTCCTCCATTGTTGGTGGGATTGCAGACTGGTAAAACCATTCTGGAAATCAGTCTGGAGGTTCCTCAGAAAATTGGACATTGAACTGCCTGAGGATCCAGCTATATCTCTCTTGGGCATATACCCAAATGATGCCTCAACATATAAAAGAGACACGTGCTCCACTATGTTCATCGCAGCCTTATTTATAATAGCCAGAAAATGGAAAGAACCCAGATGCCCTTCAACAGAGGAATGGATACAGAAAATGTGGTACATCTACACAATGGAATATTACTCAGCTATCAAAAACAATGACAAGAGAATGCAGAAAAGTTGAGAGAGAGAGAGAGAGAGAGAGAGAGAGAGAGAGAGAGAGAGAGAGAATTTAAACCTTGAAATTCTTGAAATTGCCTGTCAGTTTGTACCCAGAGAGTAGTCTGTGTATATTTACTATGCCCCTTCCAGATATCCCTGCTTCCAGTTGAGAACTCCAATCCTGTGTCAAAGCTGGACCCTGGCTGAGCTGGGAATCTTCCCTCTCCTCTTTTCCTATTATTCTTAGATTTGTCTTTTCATTGTGATATTATGCATTTCTTGGATGTTTTGGATTAGGACTTTTTTATGCTTTGTATTTTTTTAAATATTTTATTATATATTTCTTTACTTACATTTCAAAGGTTATTCCCCTTCTCGGTTTTCTGTCCATAAGCCCAATTCCCTCCCCTCCCCCTCTCCCATACGGGTACTGCCCCTATACATCCCCCTTATTGCCCTTCCCCATATTCCCCTGCACTGGGGGTCCAACCTTGGCAAGACCAAGGGCTTTCCCTTCCACTGGTGCCCCAACAAGTCTATTCTCTGCTACATATGTAGTTGGAGCCTTGGGTCAGTCCATGTATAGTCTTGCAGTAGTGGTTTAGTCCCTGGAAGCTCTGGTTGGTTTGCATTGTTGTTTTTATGGGGTTGCAAGCTCCTTCAACTCTTCATCAATCTTATCTAGTTTTGGTGGCTGTATATATATGGACCACATGTGTGTCAAGCTCTGAATGGCCATTCCTTGAGTCACTGCTCTAAACTTTGCTTCCATAACCCATCCTGTGAATATTTCCCCCCTTTTAAGAAAGAGTGGGAACATCTGAATTTTGGTCATCCTTCTTCATGAGCTTCTTGTGGTCTGTAGATTGCATCTTGGGTAATGTGAGCTTTTTGGCTAATAGCCACTTATCAATGAGGGCATACCAAGTGTGTTTTTCTGTGATTGAGTATCCTCACTCAGGATGATATTGATATTCCATTTGCCTATGAATTTCATGAAGTCATTGTTTTTGATAGCTGAATAGTACTCCATTGTGTAGACATACCACATTTTTTTAATCCATTCCTCTGTTGAAGGACATCTGGGTTCGTTCCAGCTTCTGCTTATTACAAATAAGGCTGCTATGAACATAGTGGAGCATGTGTCTTCATTGTATGTTGGAGCATCTTTTGGGAATATGCCCATGAGAGATATAGCTGGGTCCTCAGGTAGTGTAATGTCCAATTTTCTGAGGAACCTCCAGACTGATTTCCAGAATGGTTGTACCAGTTTGCAATCCCACCAACAATGGAGAGTGTTCCTCTTTCTCTACATCCTCGCCAGCATCTGCTGTCCTCGAGTTTTTTATCTTAGCCAATCTGGCTGATGTGAGGTGGAATCTTAGGGCTGTTTTGATTTGCATTTCCCTGATGACTAAGGTTTCTTTAGGTGCTTTTTGGCCATTCGATAATCTTCAGCTGAGAATGTTTTATTTAGCTCTATACCCCATTTTTATTAGGGTGATTTGGCTCATGCTTTGTATTTTCTTCGACTGTTCTGTCAATATATTCTATGGTATCTTGTACGCCTGTGATTCTCTCTTCTATTTCTTGTATTCTGTTGGTGATCTTTGCATCTGCAGCTCCTGACCTCTTTCCTAGGTTCTCCATTTCCAGGGTTGCCTCTATTTGTGATTTCTTGGTTGTTTCTACTTCCATTTTTAGGTCTTGGATCACTTTGTCCAATTCTTTCACCTGTTTGAGTGTTTTCTTATATTTCTTTGAGAATTTCTTTGTTTCTTCCTTAAGGGCTTTTACCTCTTTAATTGGGTTTTCCTGTTTCTAAGTGAGTCATTTATATCCTCCTTAAATGTGTCTATTATCTTCATGAGATGGGATTTTAGGTCAGTATCATATTTTTCATGTATATTCAGGTATTCATGGATTGCTGTGGTGGGAAAGCTGGGTGCTGATGGTTTTGAGGTATATTCTGTTGCTTATGATCCTTGCACTTGCCTCTTGCCATCTTGTTATCACTGGTGTTAGCTGACCTGGATAACTCTGTGCAAAGACTGCCTCATGTGTCCCTGGGATGCAGATTTCCTGGGGGATCTGTGACCCTAGCTGCAGCTGATTTCCTCAGAGGCTAGTAGACTCTTGCCCTGGCTGCAGCAGATCTTCAGGGAGTATTGCAGACTGTGAGGTGTTCAGAGAGAGGTAGAGACAGATAATTAAGAGTTTCTTTGACAGAGAAAATTCAAAGTATAGAAGATGGTAGGAGATGCACATGGATCACAGAATTAGTATTAAAAAATGGCCATTATCCAAAGCAATCTGAGACCTAATTCAATCTCCATTAAAATTCAAATGAAATTCTCAATAGCACTTGAAAAAAATCTTAAATTTAATATGGAAATACAAAATACCCAGGAAAGACAGAACAGTCCTGAAGAATAAATAAAATTGTGGAAGTATCACTCTTTTAGATTTCAAGTTATACTACAGAACTATGAAGACAGGATGGCACTCATATAAAAACAGCTTTGCTAATCAATGGAATAGAATTGAGCCCTTATATATATGCCCATATTTCTACCTTCACTGGATGTTTCAGAAAGAGGCCAATAATATGCTTTGAAAAAAGGAGAGCGTCTTCAACAAATGGTGTAGTTCAAACTGGATAGCTACATTTAGAAGACTGAATCCAGGCCTGGAGAGATGGCTCAGTGGTTAAGAACACTGGCTGCTCTTCCAGAGATCCTCAGTTCAAATCCTAGCAACCACATGGTAGTTCACAACCATCATCTAATGAGATCTGATGCCCTCTTCTGGTGTGTCTGAAGACAGCTACAGTGTATGTCTATATAATAAATAAATAAGTAAATAAATAAATAAATAAATAAATCTTTTAAAAAAAGAAGACTGAATCCAGATCCTTATATCTTACCCTGCCCAAAACGCAACTCCAAATAAATCATGTAACTTGGTTTTCACTTTTTAAAATTAAGCAAGTAACTTAATTAAAATTAAAATGTCTGTTTATTCCATTTGAGTCTCCAAAACAAAAGTTGCCTGAATAAGATGGTTTGTCTATTCTTTTTCTTAAATGAATCATTCATTTTTATTCTTGTCCCATGTAGTGGTCCATCAAATATAAAGCGGTAGTAAAATTAACCATAGGAAAATCTATCCTGACCAGTTTTTTCTGGCTAGTTTTTATCAATAGGCCCTATCAACAACAGTCTTTTAATAATTCTTGTTAAGGATTTTTGAACTCTTAAATGTTTACCCATTTATCTATTTGATAGAGAAACTTTGAAAGAAGTACGAAATTTTAATTAAGAATTTATTCATTTAATATGTCAAAATATATCACTGTAAAAGGAAACAGAAATACTCTGCTCTCATTGTTACACATAATGTTATTTAAACAGTGTTTATAGCACGAAGGTCATAAAAGAGAGCTTTAAAAGATTTTTATAAAACATTATATATAGTAGCACTCATATCTTGGTAGTAACCATCAGCTGCATAACTTGACCCAATTATTGTTATACAGGGGAGAAATTATTCCTGGTACTGGATAATTAACCAACTATACAAGGGTTAGTAAAGTTATGAATCTTAAGAAAGAACTTACTACTCCACTTTTCTAAACAATTAGAGCACATTCTAAATATGTACCTTTATGTCTACAGATAAATTTGCTTCTAACCATCAAAGAAATTACTCTTTGCAACCAACAGAGACTTACAGAGAACCATCACTAGCCAAAATACAAAGAGCAACTTATCATAGAGTGCCCAATGCCAAACCCCAATGTTATATCTTCTATACTACCCTGTGCCTCAGGCTCTAGAGACGCTGTGAAAGAGAGAACAGAAAGGTTGAAAGAGGAAAGTGGAAAGAGATTGTATAAGAAAGGGATCAGAGAGATTGTAAGAACTAAAGACTAGGAAAGCTGTGAGATTATGTGTCCTTGAAATGACATAGAGGCTTCACTTATAATCACTCAATAATATGAGTGCCTAAACAAAACCTTAGAAAGTACCACACCAATAACCATGCTAATATAAAACTATAAAAATCACCTCAACCCCCTAGAGAAATAAGTACAAACTACTAAGAGATTCTGAGAACAGGAATAGGATTACTGGTTATACAATACCAACGAATTATCCCTAAAATGATGTACCTGCAACATTGAATGGATTCATCAGGTTGTACTTATGTATTTAGGTACACACACACACACACACACACACACACACACACACCCCACATATCAATAACCATTAATGAAAAGACCTGGAGTTTAAGAGGAAAAGGGAGAGTTGTATGAAAGGAAAAACAAGGAATGGAAGAAATGATCTATTTTAATAAAAATACTAATTAAAACTGATTGTATATGTCTAGATGGGTAACTGTTTAATGAAAGAAACATTGGAGTCAGCTTTTCATTATTTTCTCCACATCCTGGAGAAAATATTCATTATATTTCTGTATATTCTGGGAATTCTGGAATTCTAGGAATTCTGTATATTCCTAAATAGTGTATAAGCAATTTATTAAAACAAAATAATAAAATGCCAAATTTATTACAGAAATATAGATAATTTTATGATTGTTGCTGTCCATAGTGTTTATGTGCTTAGAGAAAAATATGGGATTCTTTACATATTTTCCACATAAGTCATGACATATTATTTCAGTTTTCTCTTAAGGCTTAGTGAAACAATAGTAATAAATTATGTTTCTGAGGGGTGACTTGCTATAAAGTTTACATATACATTTCTTCTTCTACACTTGCATTTCCACTATGTATTTTAAGCATGCTAATAGCACACCGTGTCACAGTTAACTAAATAAACTTTGCATAGAAACATTTAAGGTTATATTTTGGGATGCTGAGTCATAAATTATACTATTGCTACATTACGCTATGTTGCCTCCTGGTACACATCAGCTTCTTACATGAGGAAATAGCATTCTAAGAATATGTCAAACTCTAAAGATGCAGCTTTATCTTAAAAGGAATTTTGATGCATTTTCTTTTTTACCCAAAGTATAGCATACTGAGATGGACAAACTCCAGCCCTTTCCTTGCTATATATACATCACTAAGGTCAGCTGTATAAAAGTGGATGCCTCTGAGACTGTTTGCTGTGTGTTTTATGGCTGAAAAAGTAATAAATGTAGATATAAATTAGAATATGGTTGCTCTCTGACAGTATATGCAGCCTATGACACTAACTGGGAAAGAACAACAAAAGCAAGATGCCTTAGATTATATTCTCATTAGACTTTTCATTTAAATAGGTTACAGTTTGAGACATTCTGACTAGGCTGTGATATCCTAGAGCTGATCCAAAAATATCCATGTTTGATAGACAGTTAATATTCAACATCAGCATCAATTTTATGGATGAGTGCTTGTAGAAGTTAAGTCTGATTCTTCCTCCCAGCCTCATGCTCCCAGAAATAAAAGAGTCAGACTCAAAATATATTTACAGATATCTTAGCCATCTATATAGCTAGTCTCTTCTCTGACTAGATCATAACTTAAAATAACCCATTTATTTTAGCCTACATCCTATCATAGTCTGGTTACCTATGCTCAGCTATCATGCATCCATCTCATTACATCTTCCAGAGCATATCTCCTGTGTCTCACTCTATCCCAGTATCCTTTCTACATTCTGTATGTCCCACCTCCTACTCCCTCCCTAACCCATAGGCTATCAGATATTTTATTGACACATCCATACATAAGATATTCTCTCTATAATTCTCATTTTTAGTCCAATTAAAAGGGTTTTTATTTCTAATATAAATTTAATATAACAATAAAAATTATAAAAATTATTAGGTAAGATATACATTGATAATGTCAAATATATTTACATTTAAATAAAGTATTCTATCATCTATCCATTCTTGGTGAGTTTAGAGTTCTGTATTTAAATTATTTTCTATCCTAACTTGTATTACCATCCTAAAACCAACTTTTTAGACCTAGAACATTTTCTTAAATCCTAAGCAATTTAAGTTTATAGTAAGACTATGAATATCTAGCCTTTGACTCCTTCAAAGACCTCAGAAGAAATTAATATTACCTGAGTATATAGGAAATGCAGGATACAGCTTCTGAAATTATAGAAGTGACAGAGACAGCTGACTGCCTGGACATTCCTCAATATTCTTTAAAATATCAGGGCATCATCTTCAGCTTTCTGGCCCAGAATATCTGAAAGACCTTTTGTGAAGCAGGAATTATGAAGGACTGTCTTGGAAGAGTTCAGCAGTTGACTTTCCTGTGTTCATTTGTCCTTCTGGACAGTCTTCTATCTACAGACGACGTTAGGGCATTTTCTTTGCCCAGTGGCTAGCTTGCCACAAATAAAGGCATCTCCAAATAGAGGTCCTTTAATGTTCATCATCTTCTGAGTTGATTAAAGTGCTGCCAGGAGCTAATATGTCTCAATGTCATCAAGAATGTTGAAATAATAAAAGGATGTTTAAAAGCCATATTTGGTGAGTCTTTGAGGTTTTTTGATGAACATCTATTTATAGCATATCTGAGCAAGCAATCATTTCTTGTTTCTAGCTACTTATTTTCTGTTCAACCCTGGATGTATATTTCTACGGAAATTTAGACTAGGATCTGACAAGACCATGAGTTTGATTGATTAACTCTAAATTTGGATTACTTAATTATCCTAAAGAGTTTGTAATAGTGAGAGACCCCAGCTTAGCAGCAGTAACGCCATTTTGCAAGGCTGTACTTAGATGACTGGTTCAGGGAAGGGTCAGAACACTGAGAACACGGCGGCTGCCAAACAGGATGTTTGTAGTTGAGCGCCTGACAACAAAAGGGTGAAATGAAAAGCCTTGGGAGAGGTCCCACACCCTAGTGGAGGGCCAAGTCAGCCGTTCTGTTCAAGGAAGGCGGCCAGGGAACTTGCCCCCGGGCTGAACCCTCGCCTCATTAGAATCCACCAATTATGTCCCTGTAACCATGCATCTGCTTCTGTATGCTTGCTTCTGCTCCCCAGAACCCTATAAAAAACCAGTCCCTGGTTCCGCGGGGTGTGCCAGTCCCCCGAGTTGACTGAAGCGCCCACAGGTGCCTGTGTATCTTGATAATAAACCCTCTTGCTGATTGCATCCAGTGGTCTCGGTCTGGTCAATGGGCTTGAGGGTCTACTTCCCGAGGGAAAGTTCTCTCTGAGAACTTTTCAATAGCAGTATTAAAAGGACTAGAACTAAGCCTTGTGTTTTTAATTGAGTTTTATCGGTATAAAACTTTTTATAGGTAAACTCTAAGAGTTTAAACAAAAATATACTATGTCATAATAAAATTAACTTTAAATTTGTATCAGTATACAAAGACATACAAATGAAAACCTTAAACCTCTATCATTATACAATACTTCCATATCAGTGTAAGCAAAATAATTGTATTTGAGGATAGCAATAGTTCTAAGTTAAAAAGTACTTTCAATAACCTGTTCGTTTCTTCTATTATTTCTGTATTATAGTTCTATATTTCTCCCTTTTTCTTTGTTACCTCATCCCTTTACCTAGTAAAAAAGGAAGAATAGAGAAAAGGAAAGAATGTGTGTGTGTGTGTGTGTGTGTGTGTGTGTGTGTGTGTGTGTGTGTGTGTGTATGCTCATACAACAGAGAGGGGATATTGTATCTCCTAAAATGTTTAAAATAGTTTTATTGACTTTAAAACTTGAAATCATATATATCATAAAATGACCAAGATCATCCATCCCATTGGGGATCCAAGAAAATTAGGAAAATGGTTAGTCTTAAGAAAGCAAGCTCTAGAATTTGTTTTCTAATCTCTATGTGCTGAGAAAATTCAGGACTTAACTAAAATCCTGACTGGAATAGTCTGTGAAGCTGGACCAAGAAAGCTAGATGTTTTGAAATTGTTCCAGAAGCAAGTCTTTAGAGGAAACAGAATTACTAAAGTCTGAGATAAGATCAGGCATTAAGCTGGAATAATAGTTCTCAGAACTTCAGTATCTCTGAGGGTGAATCTTGTTAGTGTTACATTCTCTGCCTTCCATTTTGCAACATACACGTTTTACAAGCAATGTATACTTCTATAAAGACATTTGTATGAAATATGCAGTAAACATACTAGTTAAAGATGATTTTCTGCTTTTTATTTGAGCAGGTAAAAGACAACTGTCTTTCTTAAGCTATTTGGATTGTAATCAAAATGTTAATAAATCTCCATCTATGCCAAATAAAAGGATGTCATGATGAATCCCAAGGCCTTTTGTAGTGAATGACTTAATGGTGCTGGATCGCTGAACTTCTGGACGAAGGCATTTTTACAACCCAGTCAGTTTCAGAGTTGTTTCAATAGAGGTTTCGCATTATACAATGTCAGTTCCTTTGGTCCTCTTGATATTTTCCTCCTCTTTCTGTAGCCAAGATCTTCAGGAAGTTTCCCTCTAATTTTTATCAGTTTGGATGGAATCCATGGCTTTTTCTTTTCTGTTGAAAGAAACAAAAAAAAAATCTCCTCTCCAACACAAAATACCTTCTGTTTTTCCATTTTGGAATTAAGACTACTGTAGGCTGATCTAATTCAGTAGTTCCTTCTAAAAATCCAGTTTATCTTAACAGTTGTGCTCTTTGTCTCATAAACTTTAAAAAAAATTAAAGTCAACAAAACTATTTTAAACAATCTTTAGGGAATATAATATTTTTTCTCTGTTCTATGAGCATTTAATTCAAAGTCCTGTTAGATCTTTGCTTGATCTGCAGAACTATGTCTGTATACCTCTATATCTCTATATCTGTATAATTATAACAGGTTTTATGGCAAAACTTCTAAAATATTATTGTATTCTAATAGGTGTGCATGCCTGAGCATCTTCAGCTTTAATTTGAGAAAGCATTTGTAAGACAGTCATTATCTCTAACAAATGTGCAATCAGAATCATATCCCTCAAAACTCAAAAAAAAAAAAACCCTTTCAAACTCTGAACATGTATCAGCTATATACTGTACCAACATGTATACATATCTCAGTTCTCCAGACTCTATAAAATGAAACACAATCCACTGTGTGGCATTGCTTTAAATTAGCATGAACAAGCAGAATCTGAATTCTTAATTCAATATACTGTATCTCAGTGGGTTGCCATTCTAATTTCTAAAGCCTCTGTGGAACCTTTCTTTCTGGAACTACTTTTTTTTTGTTATTGTAAATTCCAGATTTGATTTCTCTGAAGATTACCTATTTTGATTTAAAAAGTCTTTCCATCTCCACTTTATGGTATTTAATCTAGTATCTAATTCGTTAGCCTTTTCTTTCTGTAAGTCTTTGTTATTCTTATCTCTCCCAAAGAGGACATAAAAAGCTCTAATTATTGGGGAAAAAACAGTCATTTATACGCTGATAAGCAAAGCAAGATCATGTGGAATCTTGATATACCACGTCTTTGTGCTTCCCCTGATCCCAAACACAAAAAACACTTTTGATTTTTAATCTCAAAACTTCTCCCTAAGGACTTTAATTTACCCATTTTAAAGTTGATATCTTACCAGTTCAGATGCCTGGGATGTTTTATTTTGTACCTTGTGTTGCTGCAGGACTACCCCTATTCATTCAGATAGCCCAAGGCTCCAGGTTCTGCTATATGTGAACACTGACCAGGCCTTTCCAACTCACCAGGCTCCTCCAATGCTTTAGGTAGTGTCTTAGTTAGGGTTTTACTGCTGTGAACAGACACCATGACCAAGGCAACTCTTATAAGTCTTATAACATTTAGTTGGGGCTGGCTTACAGGTTCAGAGGTTCAGTCAATTATCATTAAAGGGGGAACATGGAGGCATCCAGGCAGGCATGGTGCAGGAGGAGCTGAGAGTATGTCTTCATCTGAAGACTGCTAGCAGAATACTGGCTTCCAGGCAGCTAGGGTGAGGGCCTAAAGCCCACACCCACAGTGACACACCTACTCCAACAGTGCCACACCTTCTAATAGTGCCACTCCCTCGGCCAAGCATATATAAATCATCACAGGCAGTGTCTTCAGGCTCAACTCTCTCTAGCCTGCATTTAAGCATAGGAGAAGTCACAGCTATTGTACCCTCAGGCTTTGATCTGCTTTCATTCTTTTTTGAATAGACTTGGCCTCCTCTCTAGCTAACCTATTCCCCCACCACCTCCTTTCCTCTGTGCATTTCAGGTCAAAATCTTGGGTTCCAATTGCCCTTAACTGGGTGACATTTGTATAAGTTAAGTTGGGTTCTTCATCCCTGCACCATGCTCCCAAAAATAAGACTCAGACTCAAAATATATTATACATACCTTGTCCTAGCCTCTTCTCTGACTAGATCATAACTTAAAATAAGCCATTTTAATCTACATTCTGTTACATTGCCGGTTACCTTTGCTCAGGTAACTCTAGTTAAATTGTCCCGGGGAAATCTCCCCAACTTGGCTCTATTCCAGAACTCTTTCTGCCTCCCAGATGTCTCACTTCCTGTTTCCTGCCCAAGTTGTAGGCCATCACAATTATTATTGACAGGATTTACATCCATACAGACATATGACATATCACTATATAACAGCATGCTGCCTACACATCGGCTTCTTATATGAAGAAATATCACTCTTAAAATATGTCAAACTCTAAAGGTACAATTTTATTTTAAAAGGAATTTTGATGCATTTTTTTTACCCAAAAACAGAGTACACTGAGATGGACAAACTATAGCCCTTTCCTTGCTGTATATACATCATTCATGTCAACTGTTTAAAAATGGATGCCTTTGAGGCAGTTTGCTGTGTGTTTTATGGTTAAATGTAGATATAAGTCAGAATATGATTTCTACCCGACAGTAAATATAGCCTATGACACTAACTGGGAGAGAACAACAAATGCAAGATGCCTTAAACTGTACTCATTAGTCTTTTCCTTTTAATTACATTACAGGTCAAGACATTCTGACTAGATTGTGATACCCTAGAGCTGATACAAAGATTTCCATGTTTGATGGACAGTTAATATTCATCTTCTGCATCATTTGTATGGATGAATGGTTCACAGTTTGTCATTGCAGAATTTGTGTTTATATTAGAGCATGAAAATATTAAATGAATTTACAGATTAATTTGATTTTTGTTCAGAACAGGAACATAGGTCACTTGTCAACTTGTCAAGAAACAAAACTGAAGAAATGATGTGTTTAAAAGTGAAAGATTCAACTGCTTTATTTTGAAGACTTTTGTTTTATTAAAACTGCTGTTAAAAATTAAGGTCAGGAAATATCCAATTTGAATAAACACAATGAAAGGTCAGGAGGCACAAGCAAGCACCGAGTCTGGTGGGGATCAGGTAGCGCACAACTTTACAAATAGAAATTAGTCAGCAGCTAAGCCTGTACCAATTGCTAACAGACTGCAGCAAACTGGTCACAAGTACTTGAATACTTGGAAATTTTCTGAGAGAGTTCAATCCTGATGTGCAGGAGACGTTGATTGTTCTTTTTTTTTTCCTTAGGTAGGAACATCTAACACTTCTAATCAGCTTGAAGCCCATGGATTGTACTGAGTTGTGGGCTTATATTGCAAGAAGCTCACCAACTACTTATCAAATACGTGAGTCCATGTGTTCCCCATTTTGTTCATTTATTTATGCAATTTCTTCATGCTGGGTGCTGCAATGTTTTCAGGAACATTTTATCTTAGACTTTATAGTAAACTTTGTTTAAATATATATTTGCTTCAAAAACAAAACCAAAAATTTTATAATGTCATAATGACAGTTAAAACAGTAAAACTTATAGAAAGTACAAAGGTAAATCTTTATTGTAATGGACTATACAATAATTTCTTTGATATGACACCAAAATAATAATAGAAAAGGGAAAAATTAGATCATTAAAATTTAAACTTTGTTAGTATATGAATTATGAATTACAATGAGGCTCCTCAAAAAATTTTAAAATATAATTACTTGTATTCCAATAATCAATGAAAAGGGTATGTGTTGGTTTGAAAATAGACTCCAAAGACCAATAGGAAACAGCATCATGAAAAGGTACGGCCTTGTTGTAGTAGGTGTAGCTTTATTCTAAGAAGTGCTTCACTGAGTGTGGGTTTTGTGATTTCAAAAGTTCATGTTCTCCCTCTCTCTCATTCTTTACCTGTGGATCAGGGTGTATGTCCACTTCTTCAGCACCAACTCTGCCTGAATACCACCATGTTCCCTGCTATGATAGTTGATAATGGTTTTACTTTTGAACCTATAAGCTAGTCTCAATTAAATACAACTTCCTTTCTAAAAGTTGCCTTGGTCATGGTGTCTCTTCAAGGTAATAGAATCTCTAAAAAAGACAGGGCATAAAATATACATGCTGATATGAAGTGGAAGTTTCAGGATATGTCAGGTGATACAGACTCATGTGGTGTTTTACAAAGACAAATTCACATGGTGTTTTCTTGAGGTGAGACCTGTTGGAGGACAGTTGATGTTTGAGGAAAGTATTGATAGGACTCAATTGACAGTATTGGTCTGCCTGCATATCTATCTTTGCAACAACTCATTGGTCTTGCCTCTTCATCTTCACTGATCTTCACTTCAGTGAGAAAAGCATGACAGAAACTCCTGGTGTCCCAGTTGGTCCTGGTCATTCATGATGACTTGTGACAGTTCAACAGAGGCCTGGTGGTTTCTACTAGATCATGCCTCTGCTGATTCATGTTTACTATCTGACACTACTGAACTGGACTGCTAGTAACATAACAGCCCTCTGAGAGTCTCTACCCAGCAGCTGACTGAGATACAGCTACACATACCCACAAGTGAACACTGAACAGAACTCAGGGACCTCTGTGGAAGAGTTAGAGGAAGAATTGGAGGCCCTCAAGGAAATAGCAACTCCACAGGAAGACTAACAGCATGAACTATACTGGACGCCAAGGAGCTCCCAGAGACTTAAACACCAACCAGAGTATAAACCCAGGGGCTGGTCAGAGGTGCCCAACACGTGTGTAACAGAAGGCTGCCACTTCTGGCCTCAGTGAGAGAAGATGTGTCTAGTACTGCAGAGACTTGATGCTTCAGGTTCGGAAGATACTGGGGGAGCTACCTGCCTCTTCAGAGGTGAAGGAGAGATAGGAAGAAACTCTGCAAGGGGGGAAGAGAGAAAAGGGGCAACATTTGAGATGGAAATTAATAATTAATTAATAATTTAAAAAAAATAATGTAAAATATTTACATTCATAGATAAAAATAATAAAATTTAACTCTTTTTGGTTTGTTCTGTCTTCTTTATTAATTTGGCTATAGTATTCCTAAAATATGACCAAAATAATGAACTCAGACTAGACTTTCATACGCACTGTTATTTTCTGCATAACAGCTATGAAATTATCAAATTGAAGTTTGTCTTGTCTGAAGAAAGTTTTATTTGAATAGGAAAATCTCTTCCATCTAAAGAAGCAAATAACTTTTAGAGTCCCTATCATCCTTCAGGTTCATAATTCTATCTGTACCCGCACTGCCAGCATAAAGCTCTGTCTGCCTCTCAGGAGGCTTGTTCCCACCCAGGACAAACGGAACAATGAACTCCATTTCTGGTACACATCTCTAACTACAATGGAGGATCTGCTTGCAGTCCACACCAGAGTTCACAGCTTCGCTGGTATTTTGGGAGGCATTCTGCCACTTGCCACCACTCTGAGAGGATTGCTATGCCCACGGACTGCCAGGCCAGCCAACACCAGAGAAAACTAGATGGCTAAAGGCAAGTGGAAGAACACAATCAACAGAAGCCAGTATAGTATGGCACCATCAAAATCCAATTTTCCTACTACAAAATGCCCTGAACATCATAACACACATGAGGACAAGAATATGACTTAAAATTTTATCTTATGAGCATGATATAGTCATTTAAAGAGGAAATAAATTCCTTAAAGAAGTCAAACAAGTGAAGGAAATGAATAAAAGGGTTCAAGACCTAAAAATGGAAACAGAAGCAAAAGAGAAGAAAGAAAGAGAGAAAGAAAGAAAGAGAGAGAGAGAAAGAAAGAAAGAAAGAAAGAGAGAGAGAGAGAGAGAGAAAGAAAGAAATATGAAAAGAAAAAACCTGTCACACAAATGGAAGTAACCATGGAGATAGAAAAGCTAAGAAAGAGCACAGAAAATATAGACACAAACATTGCCAACAGAATATTAGAGATAGGAGAGAGAATCTCAGGCATACAAGATACAATAGAAGAAAATAATATTTTGGTCAAAGAAAATACCACATATAAAAAGTTTCTAACAAAAAATAATCAGAAAGTTTAGGATAGCATGAATGACCAAAGCTAAGAATAATAGGAAAAGAAGAGGGTGAAGATTCCCAAATGAAAGGGACAGAAAATATCTTCAAGAAAACCATAGAAGAAAACTTCCCTCACCTAACGAATGTGGTGGCTATAAACATACAAGAAGTTTACAGAACACAAAAAAGATTAAAACATATAACAGCAAAATTATCAGAATTACACCTGATCTCTCAACAGAGACTCCAAAAGCCAGAAATCAAAAGATGACAGCCTAGGCTACTATACTCAGCAAAATTTTCAATCACCATAGATGGAGAATCCAAGATATTCCATGGCAAAACCATATTTAAGCAATATATTTCTACTAATCCAGCCCTACAGAGGATACTACAAGGAAAACTCCAACACAAGGATGGTAAAATACACTCAAGAATACACAAGAAATTAATTATCTCTCAGCAAAAACAAAAGAAGAGAATCCACCATGCACAATACCACCACCAACATCAAAATAACAGGAAGTAACAATCATTGGTCATGAATATTTCTCAACACCAATTTACTCAATTTGCAAATGAAAAGACCGGCTAGCAGATTAGATATGTAAACAGGATCCATCCTTCTGCAACATACAAGAAACACACCTCAGCAATGAAGACAGTTATTATCTCATAGTAGATGGCTGGAAAAGGTTTTCCAAGCAAACAGGCTCAAAAAACAAGCAGAAGTGACCACCAAGCAAGTGAAAAATCTATATGACAGAAACTTCAAATCTCTGAAGAAATAAATTGGAGAAGATCTCAGAAGATGGAAAGACCTCCCATATTCATGGATTGGCAGGATTAATATAGTAAAAATGGCCATTTTGCCAAAAGCAATCTATAGATGCAATGCAATCTTCATAAAATTTCCAACTCAATTCTTCGGAGTTAGAAAGAGAATTTGCAAATTCATTTAAAATAACAAAAAACCCAGGATAGCTAAAACTATATTCAACAATAAAAAAAAAAAACTTCTGGGGGAATCACCATCCCTGACATCAAGCAGTATTACAGAGCAATAGTGATAAAAACTGTATGGTAAGAGGCAGACAGATAGATCAGTGGAATAGAATTGAAGACTCAGAAATGAACCCACACACCTTCGGTCACTTCATCTTTGACAAAGGAGTTAAAACCAACCTATGGGAAGCATGTTCAACAAATGGTGCTGGTTCAACTGGAGGTCAGCATGTAGAAGAATGCAAATTGATCCATTCTTATCGCCCTGCACAAAGCTTAAGTCCAAGTGGATCAAGGACCTCCACATCAAACCAGATACACTCAAAGTAATAGAAGAAAAAGTGGGAAAGAGTCTCAAACACATGGGCACAGGGGAAAAGTTCCTGAACAAAACACCAATGGCTTATGCGCTAAGATCAAGAATATACAAATGGGATCTCATAAAACTGCAAAGCTTCTATAAGGCAAAGGACAAAACAGCAACCAACAGTTTGAGAAAAGATTTTTACCAATCTTACATCTGATACAGGGCTAATATCCAAAATATACAAAGAACTCAAGAGAGCCAAATAACCCTATTTTAAAAAATGTAGTATAGAGCTAAACAAAGAATTCTGAACTGAGGAATATCGAATGGCTGAGAAGTACCTAAACAAATGCTCAACATCCTTAGTCATCAGGGAAATTCAAATCACAACAATCCTGAAATTCTACCTCACACCAGTCAGAATGGCTAAGATCAAAAACTCTCGCAACAGCAGATGCTGTCAAGGATGTAGAGGAAGAGGAACACTCCTTCATTGTTGGTGGGGTTACAAACTGTTACAACTACTCTGGAAATCAGTCTGGACATTCCTCAGAAAATTGGACATTGTACTATCTAAGGACCCAGCTATATGTGTCCTGGGCATATACCCAAAAGATGCTCCAACATACAACAAAACACATGCTCCACTATGTTCATAGCAGTTTTATTTATAATAGCCAGAACCTGCAAATAACTCAGATGCCCTTCAACAGAGGAATGGATTCAAAAAATGTGGTACATCTACACATTGGAGTACTACTCAGCTATTAAAAACAATGACTTCATGAAATTCATAGACAAATGGATTGAACAAGAAAATACCATCCCAAGTGAGGTAACCCAATCACAGAAAAACGCACATGGTATGCACTCACTAATAAGTGGATATCAGCCCAAAAGCTCGAATTATCCAAGATACAATCCACACACCACATGAAGTTCAAGAAGAAGGATGACCAAAATTATGGATGCTTCACTCCTTAAAAGGGGGAACAAAAATGTTTATAGGAGGGGATATGGAGGCAAAGTTTAGAGCAGAGACTGAAGGAACAGCCATTCAGAGCCTGCCCCACATGTACCCCATATATATACAGCCACCAAAACTAGATAAGATTGATGAAGCTAAGAAGTACATGCTGACAGGAACCGGATACAGATCCCTCCTGAAAGACACAGCCAGAGCATGTCAAGTACAGAGGTGAATGCTAGCAGCAAACCACTCAACTGAGAACAGGACCCCAGATGGAAGAATTAGAGAAAGGATTGAAAGAGCTGAAGGGGCTTTCAACCCCATAAGAACAACAATGCCAACCACCAGAGCTTCCAGGGACTAAACCACTACCCAAAGACTATACATGGACTGTCCCATGGTTCCAGCTGCATATGTAGCAGAGGATGGTCTTGTTGGGCACCAATGAAAGGAAAAGCCCTTGGTCTTGCCAAGGTTGACCCCCCAGTGTAAGGGAATGTCATGTGGGGGGGGGGGAGACTTATAGAAGAAAGGGAGAGGGACGGGATAAAAGCTTATGGACAGGAAACTGGAAAAGGGAATAACATTTGAAATGTAAATAAAGCAATATCCATTTTTTTTTAAAAAAAAAGTCACTCAATCAAAAGTAATCAAAAATAGGGAAAGATACTTCATATTCATCAATGAAAAACATCCATGAAGACAGTATCACAATTCTGGACATCTATGTCCCAAATCCAAGGGTATCCACATTACCACATAAAGAAACATTACTAAAGCGCAAATCACACATTAAATCCAACCCAATAACAGTGGGGAATTTCAACCTCCCATTTTCAGCAAAGAACATGTGAAAGAAACTAAACAGAGAACAATGAAACTACAGATGTTATGAACCAAATGGATCTAACAGATATCCACAGAAGATTTCATCCCAAAATAAAAGAATGTGCCTTCTTCTCAGCAACTCATGAAACCTTTTCCAAAACTGCCCATATAATTGGGCATAGAGCAAGCCTCAACAGATAGAATTAGACTGAAATAACCCCTTGCATTTCATTAGATCACCATGGATTAAGGCTGAATGTCAACCATAGAAACAACAGAAACGCCAACATCAACAACTAACCCAGACCCTTGGAAGCTCTCAGAGACTGAGACACCAACCAAATAGCTGCTCCAAGGCCCGCAGTTCCTATATAACAGATGTGCAGTTCAGTCCCCTTGTGAGCCTCCAAACAACTGGAGTTGGGGCTGACACTAAAGCTGTTGACTGTCTGTGGAATCCATTCCCCAATAGAGGTGCTTAGTCTGATGTCAATGGTAGAGTATGTGCCTAATCCTGCAAAGACTTGATGTGTCAAGTTGTGGAATGCCCAGGGGGTTCCCATCCTCTTGGAGGAGAAGGAGAAGGGGTAGGGAGGAGAGACTCTGTGAAGAGGGTAACCAGAGAGAGATAGCAATTAGAATGCAAAAAGTAAAATGAAATAAAATTTTAAGTTAAAAACAAAAATCAAATAAAACTTTGCCCTTTTTTTAAATCAAGATCTCAAATTAGAAACAGATATCTAGAATTACAACCTTGTACAGATTTTCGAATACTATATAAATTCAGCAAAGTATTAGCACAGAATATTCAAAGGGGAAGAAAATATCAACCACACATCTTTCAAATACTATGGTTTACATGAAACTCACCTAAACATACATATATGTGTGTGTGTATATATATATCCAGCATAGTTTTCTCTTGCATTGGCAAAATATTTTCAGCAGAGGAGTAAACAAACAACATTTATGGTCCCAGTTCTGCACATGATATACAGGCTTTATTTTCTAGCAAAATATCTGTACATGTAAAATTTGAAAAATAAATACATCTAAACTAAACTAATAAGCAACATCAACTATGATTTACAAGATTTAGGCATAGCCTAAAATGCAATGAACCTGAAACACATTAAGATACATCCAGAGCATGTAAGATGCTCAGAGAGAATGTATAAACTTTGCAGCTCAAACCAAAGGTCTGCCATACATAAATAAATAAATAAATAAATAAATAAATAAACAAACAAACAAATAAATAAATATTTTAAAGAAGTAGATTAAGTCAAAGCTAGAAGTATAGTTTCTTTTATATTTATTTCAGCTAGTTGCCTCAAGGTTTTAAATAATCATCAAGGTTTCACTAACAAGAACTCAATCACTGTCATTTTATTTGATTCTTTTATGCATGAGAAACCCAGAAAATGAGGAACAACGATCACTCCCTGATAATTTCATACAGATAAGTGATCCACATTATTCTTCAATAAAAATACAAACCTAAGAAGTCAAATAACAATATGGTTAGTTTTAAAAGTAATCCCAATGAGGCTTACTTCTACTCAGATATTATACAGAAAAGTTTGCGACAGCTTGAAACAAAGAGTATTCTCTGGCCTCTCTTGGTAGTCAGTGCATGAGACCCTATGTCTCCTGGGTCAGAACATAGTTCAACCAGACACTAAATATATCTTAGTTGTGCAAAAAGAAAATCTTTTTACTTGCATGCTTGGTTTTTCACCTTTGACTAATTTTATACATGGGAAGAAATATGGGAAGGTAGAACCAAGGACCATCCTTGGCTTGAAGAGGGTTCCTGAGAAGAATATTTGCAAGCAGTGGAAGAAACAATAGGAAGTCTATCATGGGGTACAAGCTGACAACTCTGTAGTCTGCTCTACATGGCTCTCTAGATAGCTCTCTGCTCAAGACAGCTCTCTGTTGGAGATAGCTCTCAGGTTTCCTAACCAAAGTCAGAAAATATACTAGAAAAATTCTGAAAGAGCTGTGCTAGCTCTCCAACTAGTTTTTTCAGATTTTCTAACCCAAATCAGAAAATCCTCCAGAAAATTTCTAAAAGAGCTGTTAGCTCTCCAAGCATCTCTCTCCAGGTAGCTCTCTCTTGCAGACCAAACCCCAATCTTTTATTTACATTTGAATTAAGTCACATACCCCCTTTGTTACCTTGAATCAGCATTTTATGACCCTAGACCTTGATTCTTAGGAAAAGACAAAAAGTAAGTTTATTTAAACATAGCAAGTCCTAAACAGTTCTCGAGACATAGTGTTTGTGGTTGCCAAATCTAGACAAAGGGTTTTTTTTTTTCTTAATGTGGGAAATTTATCTTTCTGTTTTCTGACAGCTTCACTGCCTAAACTTGACTGTCCTGAAACTACTCTACAGACCGACCTTCAGTTCAGAGATTAGCCTGCCTTCACAAACACAAATAAGTTTAGCTGGGTGGGATCACACCCTGAGGTCACCACTCCTACCATACCTAAACTCGCTTTATCCTATGCTGAGTGTGAATTCAGAAATCTGCCTGCCTTTGTAAATTCAAACAATAGGCTTATCCAGGTGGGATTTTGCCCTTTGGCCATCACTCCCTAGGTCTTTTTATCTCCATCCTTACTATCTTTCCTACAAGCTGGCTTATTGGTACAGTTGCATCTATTCTTCTAGGTCTGTGAACCCCTCATAAAATTCATATTGCATCCTTTCCTTTTGCATCATTGAGAAATCTTGTAAAGCACAGGTTAAGACTGATTATTTTGTTGCTGATTTTTTTTTCACTGTGATGTTTCTTTATTATATTTTGTGCCCCACACACCTTCTAGTACTTTTTTTTTTAATTTATTATTCTTTAATCTTCTTTATAGTTCCAACTTTATCTTCCTCCTGGCCCACTTTCACTATTCCATATCCCACACTGCCTCCTCCCATCTCCAAGAGAATGTCCTCACCCCACCCCCACCCACCAGACCTCCTCACTCCCTGGAGCCTCCAATCTCTTGAGGGTTAGGTACATCTTCTCTGATTGAGTTCAAATCCAGAAATCCTCTGCTGTATATGTGTTGGGGGCTTCATATCAGTTGGTGTATGCTGCCTGGTTGGTGGTTCAGTGTCTGAGAGGTCCCAGGGGTCCAGGCTAGTTGAGACTGCTGGTCTTCCTACAGGATCACCCTCCTCCTCAGCTTCTTTCAGTTCTTCCCTAACTCAACCACAGGGTTCACCAGCTTCTGTTCATTGGTTGAGTATAAATATCTACATCTGACTCTTTCAGTTGCTTGTTAGGCCTTTCAGAGGGCAATCATGATAGGCCCCTGTTTGTAAGCATCAGTAATAGTATTGGGCCTTAAGGCTTCTCCCTGAGCTGAATCTCAATTAAGGCCTGTCACTGGACCTCCTTTTCCTCAGGCTCTTCTCCATTTTTGTTCCTGCAGTTCTTTCAGACAAGAATTCTGGGTAGGAGTTTTTGACTGTAGATGGCAACCCTATCCCTCCAGTTGATACCCTGTCTTTTTACTGGAGGTGGATTCTACAAATTCCCTCTCCCCACTGTAGGGCATTTCATCTTGATTCTTGAGAGTCTCTCACCTCCCAGGCCTCTGGTACATTGTACATTCTAGAGTGTCTCCCCTACCTCCTACCTCCTAAGGTTGCCTATTTCAATTCTTTCTGTTGGCCCTCAGTACTTCAGTTCTGTTCCCCAACACCCAACACCTGATCATGTTCCTCTCTTCTCCTTCCTGTCACCAAAGTCTCTCCCTCTCCCTGACTCCTGTGATTGCTTTCTTCTCCCTCTGAAGTGGGACTGAGACATCCTCATTTGGACCCTTTGGCTTGTTAGACTTCTTGAGTTCTATGGATTGTATCCAGGAAATTCTGTACTTTTTTGGTTTACTAAAAGTGAGTACTTATTAGTGAGTACATACCATGAATATCCTTAAGGGTTATATATTCTTGAATTCATGTTTTCAGAGTTCTTTGCCACAGCCTTAAGGGTTATCCTGAAGGCCTCAGTGTCACAGAGACATATTCTTACTTCCTGGAATTGTATTGTTTCTGATTATTATGGAGACATTAAGAGTGGACATAACCCCAAAGGAAGAACATAAATTAAAATATATACATCATTATAAAAATAAGCAACTGTCAACACTCATGGAGGTCCATGCCCTGCTGGCCGTTCTCCAGGGGTAGAAATTGTGTCATGTTGTCCCTTCCAAGGTCATGCAGAACTCAGCATTCTAATTCCAGCTCTGTCTTTATTACCCCTACCTTGCTCAGAGATGATGCTATCTTCATTATCGTCTCTTCCCTTCTGCATAACAGCAACAATAGTCTGTTGTTTGGTTGAAAATTACTGAAAAAAATTTGGAATTTTAATCATTCAGATAAGTACACCATATTGATGATACCAGTTGAATATATTACTTGACAGTAATAATAAGCAATAACTTTAGTAATCTTTCTGCATTGCTGTTGCTTTCCATTTTTTCTCCCATATTATGGTTTCTCTTCAAATCTTAAATTAATGTTTAGCCAATTATGAGCAAAAAAGTACTTCTAAAGTTTATCCATAAATATATTATGTAATAGGTAGCAATTCAATCCCATTATAGATCTGTCTGAGAATCAAAATACAGATAAATAAATTGAAAAATGAGAATAATCCTGGGCCTAACATGAGCTGCTATAAATGTATATACCTAAGTCCTTTTCTAAAATTTTCCAGTTGACAATCTTGAATAAAGCATTGTTATGGGGCTGTGCTTTGTATGAAAACTATTAATGCTCCCTTGTTTTGCCCAGTAGAATAAAGGAGCTTCTTTTTAAACAATGATAATCAGTTTACTGAACCTCCAAACTACAGACAAATGAGGGGATTACAGATAGAGTACACTGAACCAAAATGGATCTAAGATTCTGCTCTGTCCAGAATGTTCAGAAATGTTCAGAAAATAGAATCAGAGAAAAGAGATATTATGCACAACTGAAAAATGCAAAGAAACCTGTAAATTAAATCTGGAATAGAAAATGCCTTACTCACTTTTATGCAAATTAAAGACAGGAATTAAATCCTGTCATACAAAGGCCATAAAATTTAAAAATGAAAATGTAGATAGCAAGATAGAACAGTACCTAGAATGGTATCAGGAGCAAGAAATTTAGGATACAATTTGAAGACTACACACCCTGATAATTGCCGTGAATCCGGAAAAAGTCAGACATTTTCTCTATTCTAGCTCTAAAGCTAGATGTGTGTTTCTATGTTATGAAAATAAATGAGTAAAGCGATGGACTGGTAGGCATCATAAAATGTATGCAGATCATCTTACATGGGCTAAGACAATTGAGCCATAATTAGTTAATGATGACATAAAAGGCTTTTTGTAGTTTGCATATTTATGGAATGATAAATATTAAAAGACCCAAACCAGCTATTAAATACTTCTCTTGTTATCATTCATGGAACTAAATTGTATAATACTCCTAGAAGTTTGTCTTCTTTTTTTGGACCTGGTACTGTATTTTGCTGGCTTGTTTAGTTGCAAAAGCATTTATACCCATATCTTTTACACTCACCTATTTTCCTTAAGGTTAGTACTTCACCTGGTCATTTTCTATGTTAGAGAGAAAACTGCTGATCATTCAAAAAATGCTACACTGGCCTGTCTATAATGATTAGTAAATAGCACTGCTCCTCAAGTGTGACTATCTGCTGTAAGAAAATAACATAAGAGAACTGAAGGTCTGGGAAGAATTGTGATGCCATTGTGGGTAGAGGGATCATTCTTATAACACTAGAACTAGCATTAAATTGATTGTTTGGGCCTATTTCCTATTATAAATTTTAGTGCATACAAAATAAAATTAAATAATGAATTTAAGTGAGATTTAATGAAACATTTTTATATAGGCCCTTGTCACTGTCTCCCAAACTCTCTATTAAAATACTCACATGAATTGAGAATGTTTATGAACATTATTATTGTATTCTTCCAATTAATTTATCTACTTCAAGATGCAGGAATAGATCTAACAGAAGGCATTGTGGCAGAGAGCCCGTGGGCAGCACCACACGAATGAACTTGAGCCCCGGGACCACAGGTAAGACCAACTTTTCTGCTGCAAGAAAGCTGCCTGGTGAGCTTGGGACACACGGAAGCAGAATTCCTCTAGGACCGGGCACGTTCTGTGTTTACCGGAAGTCCCACACCCGCGGATCCCGGCCCGCAGCAGCTCTCTGCCCCCAGACCCTGTAAGAGAGAGACCCAACCGCCTGGTCAGGTGGGCATTCCTGAGGCTGCAGAGCAGAAGAGACCACCAACACTGCTCACCCCTGCCCACATCCCTGGCCCAAGAGGAAACTGTATAAAGCCTCTGGGCTCCCGTGGGGGAGGGCCCAGGAGCGGCAGGACCCCTGTGCCTGAGACACCACCAGAACCAGAAGGAAACAGACCGGATAAACAGTTCTCTGCACCCAAATCCCGTGGGAGGGACAGCTGAACCTTCAGAGAGGCAGACAAGCCTGGGAAACCAGAAGAGACTGCTCTCTGCACACACATCTCGGACGCCAGAGGAAAAAGCCAAAGACCATCTGGAACCCTGGTGCACTGAAGCTCCCGGAAGGGGTGGCACAGGTCTTCCTGGTTGCTGCCGCTGCAGAGAGCCCGTGGGCAGCACCTCACCAGCGAACTTGAGCCTCGGGACCACAGGTAAGACCAACTTTTCTGCTGCAAGAAAGCTGCTTGGTGAACTCAAGACACAGGCCCACAGGAACAGCTGAAGACCTGTAGAGAGGAAAAACTACACGCCCGAAAGCAGAACACTCTGTCCCCATAACTGACTGAAAGAGAGGAAAACAGGTCTACAGCACTCCTGACACACAGGCTTATAGGACAGTCTAGCCACTGTCAGAAATTGCAGAACAAAGTAACACTAGAGATAATCTGATGGCGAGAGGCAAGTGCAGGAACCCAAGCAACAGAAACCAAGACTACATGGCACCATCAGAGCCCAATTCTCTCATCAAAACAAACATGGAATATCCAAACACACCAGAAAAGCAAGATCTAGTTTCAAAATCATATTTGATCATGATGCTGGAGGACTTCAAGAAAGAAGTGAGGAACTCCCTTAGAGAAAAAGTAGAAGCCTACAGAGAGGAATCACAAAAATGCCTGAAAGAATCGCAAAAATCCCTGAAAGAATTCCAGGAAAACATAAATAAACAAGTAGAAGCCCATAGAGAGGAGACACAAAAATCCCTGAAAGAATTCCAGGAAAACATAAATAAACAAGTTGAAGCCCATAGAGAGGAGACGCAAAAATCCCTGAAAGAATTCCAGGAAAACACAATCAAACAGTTGAAGGAATTAAAAATGGAAATAGAAGCAATCAAGAAAGAACACATGGAAACAACCCTGGATATAGAAAACCAAAAGAAGAGACAAGGAGCTGTAGATACAAGCTTCACCAACAGAATACAAGAGATGGAAGAGAGAATCTCAGGAGCAGAAGATTCCATAGAAATCATTGACTCAACTGTCAAAGATAATGTAAAGCGGAAAAAGCTACTGGTCCAAAACATACAGGAAATCCAGGACTCAATGAGAAGATCAAACCTAAGGATAATAGATATAGAAGAGAGTGAAGACTCCCAGCTCAAAGGACCAGTAAATATCTTCAACAAAATCATAGAAGAAAACTTCCCTAACCTAAAAAAAGAGATACCCATAGGCATACAAGAAGCCTACAGAACTCCAAATAGATTGGACCAGAAAAGAAACACCTCCCGTCACATAATTGTCAAAACACCAAACGCACAAAATAAAGAAAGAATATTAAAAGCAGTAAGGGAAAAAGGTCAAGTAACATATAAAGGGAGACCTATCAGAATCACACCAGACTTCTCGCCAGAAACTATGAAGGCCAGAAGATCATGGACTGATGTCATACAGACCCTAAGAGAACACAAATGCCAGCCCAGGTTACTGTATCCAGCAAAACTCTCAATTAACATTGATGGAGAAACCAAGATATTCCATGACAAAACCAAATTTACACAATATCTTTCTACAAATCCAGCACTACAAAGGATAATAAATGGTAAAGCCCAACATAAGGAGGCAAGCTATACCCTAGAAGAAGCAAGAAACTAATGGTCTTGGCAACAAAACAAAGAGAATGAAAGCACACAAACATAACCTCACATCCAAATATGAATATAACGGGAAGCAATAATCACTATTCCTTAATATCTCTCAATATCAATGGCCTCAACTCCCCAATGAAAAGACATAGATTAACAAACTGGATACGCAACGAGGACCCTGCATTCTGCTGCCTACAGGAAAAACACCTCAGAGACAAAGACAGACACTACCTCAGAGTAAAAGGCTGGAAAACAACTTTCCAAGCAAATGGTCAGAAGAAGCAAGCTGGAGTAGCCATTCTAATATCAAATAAAATCAATTTCCAACTAAAAGTCATCAAAACTGATAAGGAAGGACACTTCATATTCATCAAAGGAAAAATCCACCAAGATGAACTCTCAATCCTAAATATCTATGCCCCAAATGCAAGGGCACCTACATACGTAAAAGAAACCTTACTAAAGCTCAAAACACACATGGCACCTCACACAATAATAGTGGGAGATTTCAACACCCCACTCTCATCAATGGACAGATCATGGAAACAGAAATTAAACAGTGATGTCGACAGACTAAGAGAAGTCATGAGCCAAATGGACTTAACGGATATTTATAGAACATTCTATCCTAAAGCAAAAGGATATACCTTCTTCTCAGCTCCTCATGGTACTTTCTCCAAAATTGACCATATAATTGGTCAAAAAACGGGCCTCAACAGGTACAGAAAGATAGAAATAATCCCATGCGTGCTATCAGACCACCACGGCCTAAAACTGGTCTTCAATAACAATAAGGGAAGAATGCCCACATATACGTGGAAATTGAACAATGCTCTACTCAATGATAACCTGGTCAAGGAAGAAATAAAGAAAGAAATTAAAAACTTTTTAGAATTTAATGAAAATGAAGATACAACATACTCAAACTTATGGGACACAATGAAAGCTGTGCTAAGAGGAAAACTCATAGCGCTGAGTGCCTGCAGAAAGAAACAGGAAAGAGCATATGTTAGCAGCTTGACAGCACACCTAAAAGCTCTAGAACAAAAAGAAGCAAATACACCCAGGAGGAGCAGAAGGCAGGAAATAATCAAACTCAGAGCTGAAATCAACCAAGTAGAAACAAAAAGGACCATAGAAAGAATCAACAGAATCAAAAGTTGGTTCTTTGAGAAAATCAACAAGATAGATAAACCCTTAGCCAGAATAACGAGAGGACACAGAGAGTGCGTCCAAATTAACAAAATAGGAAATGAAAAGGCAGACATAACAACAGATTCAGAGGAAATTCAAAAAAACATCAGATCTTACTATAAAAACCTATATTCAACAAACCTTGAAAATCTTCAGGAAATGGACAATTTCCTAGACAGATACCAGGTATCGAAGTTAAATCAGGAACAGATAAACCAGTTAAACAACCCTATAACTCCTAAGGAAATAGAAGCAGTCATTAAAGGTCTCCCAACCAAAAAGAGCCCAGGTCCAGACGGGTTTAGTGCAGAATTCTATCAAACCTTCATAGAAGACCTCATACCAATATTATCCAAACTATTCCACAAAATTGAAACAGATGGATCACTACCGAATTCCTTCTACGAAGCCACAATTACTCTTATACCTAAACCACACAAAGACCCAACAAAGAAAGAGAACTTCAGACCAATTTCCCTTATGAATATCGACGCAAAAATACTCAATAAAATTCTGGCAAACCGAATCCAAGAGCACATCAAAACAATCATCCACCATGATCAAGTAGGCTTCATCCCAGGCATGCAGGGATGGTTTAATATAAGGAAAACCATCAACGTGATCCATTATATAAACAAACTGAAAGAACAAAACCACATGATCATTTCATTAGATGCTGAGAAAGCATTTGACAAAATTCAACACCCCTTCATGATAAAAGTCCTGGAAAGTATAGGAATTCAAGGCCCATACCTGAACATAGTAAAAGCCATATACAGCAAACCAGTTGCTAACATTAAACTAAATGGAGAGAAACTTGAAGCAATCCCACTAAAATCAGGGACTAGACAAGGCTGCCCACTCTCTCCCTACTTATTCAATATAGTTCTTGAAGTTCTAGCCAGAGCAATCAGACAACAAAGGAGATCAAGGGGATACAGATCGGAAAAGAAGAAATCAAAATATCACTATTTGCAGATGACATGATAGTATATTTAAGTGATCACAAAAGTTCCACCAGAGAACTACTAAAGCTGATAAACAACTTCAGCACAGTGGCTGAGTATAAAATTAACTCAAATAAATCAGTTGCCTTCCTCTATACAAAAGAGAAACAAGCCGAGAAAGAAATTAGAGAAACGACACCCTTCATAAAAGACCCAAATAATATAAAGTACCTCGGTGTGACTTTAACCAAGCAAGTAAAAGATCTGTACAATAAGAACTTCAAGACACTGAGGAAAGAAATTGAAGAAGACCTCAGAAGATGGAAAGATCTCCCATGCTCATGGATTGGCAGGATTAATATAGTAAAAATGGCCATTTTACCAAAAGCAATCTACAGATTCAATGCAATCCCCATCAAAATACCAATCCAATTCTTCAAAGAGTTAGACAGAACAATTTGCAAATTCATCTGGAATAACAAAAAACCCAGGATAGCTAAAGCTATCCTCAACAATAAGGGGACTTCAGGGGGAATCACTATCCCTGAACTCAAGCAGTATTACAGAGCAATAGTGATAAAAACTGCATGGTATTGGTACAGAGACAGACAGATAGACCAATGGAATAGAATTGAAGACCCAGAAATGAACCCACACACCTATGGTCACTTGATTTTTGACAAAGGAGCCAAAACCATCCAATGGAAAAAAGATAGCATTTTCAGCAAATGGTGCTGGTTCAACTGGAGGGCAACATGTAGAAGAATGCAAATCGATTCATCCTTATCACCCTGTACAAAGCTTAAGTCCAAGTGGATCAAGGACCTCCACATCAAACCAGACACACTCAAACTAATAGAAGAAAAACTAGGGAAGCATCTGGAACACATGGGCACTGGAAAAAATTTCCTAAACAAAACACCAATGGCTTACGCTCTAAGATCAAGAATCGACAAATGGGATCTCATAAAACTGCAAAGCTTCTGTAAGGCAAAGGACACTGTGGTTAGGACAAAACGGCAACCAACAGATTGGGAAAAGATCTTTACCAATCCTACAACAGATAGAGGCCCTATATCCAAAATATACAAAGAACTCAAGAAGTTAGACCGCAGGGAAACAAATAACCCTATTAAAAAATGGGGTTCAGAGCTAAACAAAGAATTCACAGCTGAGGAATGCCGAATGGCGGAGAAACACCTAAAGAAATGTTCAACATCTTTAGTCATAAGGGAAATGCAAATCAAAACAACCCTGAGATTTCACCTCACACCAGTGAGAATGGCTAAGATCAAAAACTCAGGTGACAGCAGATGCTGGCGAGGATGTGGAGAAAGAGGAACACTCCTCCATTGTTGGTGGGATTGCAGACTGGTAAAACCATTCTGGAAATCAGTCTGGAGGTTCCTCAGAAAATTGGACATTGAACTGCCTGAGGATCCAGCTATACCTCTCTTGGGCATATACCCAAAAGATGCCTCAACATATAAAAGAGACACATGCTCCACTATGTTCATCGCAGCCTTATTTATAATAGCCAGAAGCTGGAAAGAACCCAGATGCCCTTCAACAGAGGAATGGATACAGAAAATGTGGTACATCTACACAATGGAATATTACTCAGCTATCAAAAACAATGACTTTATGAAATTCGTAGGCAAATGGTTGGAACTGGAAAATATCATCCTGAGTGAGCTAACCCAATCACAGAAAGACATACATGGTATGCACTCATTGATAAGTGGCTATTAGCCCAAATGCTTGAATTACCCTAGATGCCTATAACAAACAAAACTCAAGACGGATGATCAAAATGTGAATGCTTCACTCCTTCTTTAAATGAGGAAAAAGAATACCCTTGGCAGGGAAGGGAGAGGCAAAGATTAAAACAGAGACTGAAGGAACACCCATTCGGAGCCTGCCCCACATGTGGCCCATACATATACAGCCAACCAATTAGACAAGATGGATGAAGCAAAGAAGTGCAGACCGACAGGAGCCGGATGTAGATCGCTTCTGAGAGACACAGCCAGAATACAGCAAATACAGAGGCGAATGCCAGCAGCAAACCACTGAACTGAGAATAGGACCCCCGTTGAAGGAATCAGAGAAAGAACTGGAAGAGCTTGAAGGGGCTCGAGACCCCAAAAGTACAACAATGTCAAGCAACCAGAGCTTCCAGGGACTAAGCCACTACCTAAATACTATACATGGACTGACCCTGGACTCTGACCCCATAGGTAGCAATGAATATCCTAGTAAGAGCACCAGTGGAAGGGGAAGCCCTGGGTCCTGCTAAGACTGAACCCCCAGTGAACTAGACTATGGGGGGAGGGCGGCAATGGGGGGAGGGTTGGGAGGGGAACACCCATAAGGAAGGGGAGGGGGGAGGGTGATGTTTGTCCGGAAACCGGGAAAGGGAATAACACTTGAAATGTATATAAGAAATACTCAAGTTAATAAAAAAAAAAATCAGAAATCCAAAAAAAAAAAACAAAAAACAAAAAGGCATTGTACTTACTTACTTATACATATACACACAGATAAAAATGGTGGATAAAATTGTTGAAAGGCTATATTTATGTGTTTATATATGTATGTAAACATGTATGTCATTATTTCCATATATTTATGAACTAAAACATTACTACCATATAGTTTTCAGGTATGTATTTGTTCACGTACACATATATTTCTATATTACACACACACACACACACACACACACACACACACACACACACACATATATATATATATATATATATATATATATCCTCTTAAGCAAAAAAAAAAGCATTTACCCATACCTACTTTATAGCACTGATATTGCATATGCAGCATGACTTAACCACTGTTCAGTTATTATTCAGAAGCCATAATAACATCAACTCTTAGAAAGAATTTAATCGGGTTCTTGCTTACATTTTCAGAGGCTTAGTTCATTATAATCATAGCAGGAAGCATGATGTGCCAGACACTAGAGCAGTAGCTGAGAACTGCATTATGATCTGAAAGCAGAGAGAGAGAGAGAGAGAGAGAGAGAGAGAGAGAGAGAGAGAGAGAGAGAGAGACTCTCTCTTGGCTTGGCACCCACCACCAAGTGACATACTTTCTCCAACAAGACCACACCTCTTAGTCTTTGTAACCCTTTCAAATAGTGTCACTCCCTGGTGACTAAGCATTCAAATATATAGATCTGTAAAGGCCATTCTTATTTGAGCCACTACAAAGAGGGTGCATGTTTAAAGGGCTGGGAAGAATGACTTGGGCTGGAATTTCTCAACATACTTATGACTATATTGATGATAGTGTAAATATCAAATAGGGGCATCCTCACTGGATTAATATTTAAATGTTACTCATTGCTTTAGGATGACTCTGAAAAATCCAATATAACTATAAATATTACCTAGCAGTTGGATTAAAATATACCATTCAGCAAAACTATTTTTGCAGCTACAACTTATAACTTAGCTTTTATTTTCGTAAAATATATTTTATCTCATCACTTATATAATAAAAAGAAATTTAAAATGTACAAAGATGCATAAATATTTATGACATAATAATAGAATAGAATAGAAAACATTACATTATCATGTGATACATATACTATAACTAAAATGTGAAATCTTGTAGGTTAGTCAGTAAATATTTGTATAAGAACCTTGAAATAATTGAAGGAGGCTTGTAGGCTAACGGTGATTTAAGTTGTGTTTAAATATTAACTTTTTTTCACAGGCCCACATCTGGCCAAGATGTAGAAAATAAGAGTTCACAGAATGATTACCCCTAATGGGAATATATATATAGCAAAACCCTCCTTCCCAAAGCTCAGGGATCATTGAGGTAAAATGCAAGTGCAGATACATGAACGACTACAAGGATACTTCTTGTGAACACAACAGGGAAGTTGCACATAAGAACTTGCAGTAGTCATTACAGCATGTACAAAACTATTCAAGTCCAAGATACAAAAATTCTCAGCGTGGGGTGTGAAGCTGGGCACACAGTCTCACCACTAAGCTTAGAGAAATTTGCAATTATTAGTTCCTAGAAAAAGAATGTTCAGTTTTCTGTAAGACTGCGGTCCCTGAAAAGTCAACCATGCTCCAGTGAAAGAAATGAAATGCCTAAGAGTATTTTAGAAAGCACAAATTCATCATAAGGATTTGGTTTGTTTGAGATTTTAAGGAGATTAAGTGGAGGTAGATATTATCAAAACTCATTGTACAACAGTTAAAACTCTAAAAAAACTAAAAAATGTAATTTTCTATTTTAAAATTACAATATGGATATTTTAAAACACAAAAGAAGTACACGTTTCAACCAGAAAACATTATACTTATCATAGTTTCTTAAGGGTAAAACATTAAGCAGGAAAAAAATGTTCACCACAGTCCCTTACAGCAAAGCAAAAGATTTTCAAATCTCCCATAAGCATATTTATGAGATAACCCTTTTTCACAAAAGAAAATAGTAATAACTAGTAAGTATTCCATGGTTAATATTATAAGTTCTGTCACTTGAACTTGTCAATTTATTATGTACAGTGTTACACTGACAAAGCCTTCAAAGGCACACTTTGTTTAACAGCAAAATAGTTTTTAATTCAAACAACTTTAATAAAAGAAATCTGAAGAAAAATATGTCTCATCCTTGCTCTTGAGTGTTTTGTAAGTTAAAGCCTCTTATGTCATAAATGTAGGTTCTTATGAATTATCTTTGAGATAAATATTAAAATAATGCATAATAGCAATATATCTAAAAGCAATGAAGATATAACTATAACTTCAGATATATTACTGGAGCTATATTTTTATATTAGTCTTAAACTATTTATATATTTTGACATTTTTTCCTAAGCCTAGCTGCATAATTGGCTATAGTAGTTTGTAATCTAAAAGTTAATAAACTCCACATATTTTGTAAAATAAAATATCATCAAAAGTCAATAGAAAAATCTGTCCTATTTCCAGTCTCCATCTGCACTCCAGAGTTAACCCTGTGGCACAACTCTCGGCACCCAAATCCCACCCAGAGAGAGGTGGTCTTCAAGGAATACTGACACACCTAAGATCAAAGGATCAACTGCTCACAGGACTAAAAAGCTCTAGTAAAACACAGCAAGACCAACTAACACCAGAGATAACCAGATTGCAAGAGGTAAGCACAAGAACATGAGAAAGAGAAACCAAGGCTACTTGTCACCATCAGAACCCAGTTTTTCTTTCTTTCTTTCTTTTTTTTTTTATTAACTTGAGTCTTTCTTATTTACATTTCGAGTGTTATTCCCTTTCCCGGTTTCCGGGCAAACATCCCCCTAATCCCTCTCCCTCCCCTTCTTTATGGGTGTTCCCTTCCCCATCCTCCCCCCATTGCCACCCTCCCCCCAACAATCACGTTCACTGGGGGTTCAGTCTTAGCAGGACCAAGGGCTTCCCCTTCCACTGGTGATCTTACTAGGATATTCATTGCTACCTATGATGTCAGAGTCCAGGGTCAGTCCATGTATAGTCTTTAGGTAGTGGCTTAGTTCCTGGAAGCTCTGGTTGCTTGGCATTGTTGTTCATAAGGGGTCTCGAGCTCCTTCAAGCTCTTCCAGCTCTTTCTCTGATTCCTTCAACGGGGGTCCCATTCTCAGTTCAGTGGTTTGCTGCTGGCATTCGCCTCTGTATTTGCTGTATTCTGGCTGTGTCTCTCAGGAGCGATCTACATCTGGCTCCTGTCGGCCTGCACTTCTTTGCTTCATCCATCTTTTCTAATTGGATGGCTGTATATGTATGGGCCACATGTGGGGCAGGCTCTGAATGGGTGTTCCTTCTGTGTCTGTTTTAATCTTTGCCTCTCTATTCCCTGCCAAGGGTATTCTTGTTCCCCTTTCAAAGAAGGAGTGAAGCATTCACATTTCTACTACAGCATATCCTGGATATGCCAAAACACCGGGAAAGCAAGATTCAGATTTAAAGTTAACATCTCATGATGATGACAGAAGACATTAAGGACATAATAACTCCCTTAAAGAAATACAGGAGAACACAATGAAAGAGGTGAAGGAATAGAACAAAACCATACAGGATCCAAAAGTGGAAATATAAACAATAAAGGAATCAACAAAGTCGACAACTCTGGATATGGAAAACCTAGGAAAGAGATCAGGAGACATAGATGTAAGCACAGAAAACATTGACACAACAGTCAAAGAAAATGTAAAATGCAAAAAGCTCCTAACCCAAATATTCAGGATATCTGGGACACAATGAGAAGACTAAACCTATGAATAAACGGTATAGAAAACAGTGATAACTCCAAATTTAAAAGGTCAATAAATACCTTTAAGAAAATTATAGAAGGAAACTTTCACATGAAAGAGATGCCCATGAATATACAAGAAGCCAACAGAATTCCAAATAGAATGAACCAGAAAAGAAATTCCTTTTGTCACATAATAATCAAAACACCAAATGCACAAAAAGGGGAAGAATATTAAAAGTAGTAAAAGAAAAATGTCAAGAAACATAAAGGCAGACCTACCAGACCTACTAGAGTCAAGAAAGACTCTAAAAACCAGAAGATCCTAGACAAATGTCAAACACAAATGCCAGCCCAGGCTACTATACCCAGCTAAACTCTCAATTAACATAGATGGAGAAATCAACATATTCCATGACAAAAAACAAATTTAATCAATATCTTTATACAAATTGAGCCCTAAAAAGGATAATAAATGGAAAACTTCAACAAAAAGAGGGAAACTAAACCCAAGAAAAAGGAAAAAAGAAATCTTCATTCAACACACCAAAAGAAGAGAGCCACACAAACATAATTACACCTCTAACAACAAAAGTTACAGAAAACAACAATCACTATTCCTGTATATCTCCTAACACCAGTGGACTCAACTCCCCAATAAAATATGTAAACTAACAGAATAGAAAAATGAACAGGACTCAACATTTCACTGCTGAAACACACCTCAGGACAGGAAACACACCTCAGTGACAAAGACAGACACTACCTCGAAGTAAAAGGATGGAAAAAAAATCCAATAGTTCCAAGAAACAAGTTGGAGTAGCCATTCTAATATCGAATAAAATCAACTTTCAACCAAGAGTTATGAAAAGGGATAAGGAAGGACACTTTATACTCATCAAAGGAAAAAAATCCACCAATATGAACTCTCAATTCTGAGTATCTATGCTCCAAATTCAAGAGCACCCACATATATAAAAGAAACTTTACTAAAGATCAGAGCATACATTGCACCACACAAAATAATAGTGGGAGACTTCAGCATATCATTCTCATCAATGGACAGATCATAGAAACAGAAACTAAACAGACAAACAGTGATACTAACAGAAGTTATGAACCAAATGGATTTACCAGATATTTATAGAATATTTTATCCTAAAACAAAAGAATATAACTTCTTTTCAGCACCTCATGGTATCTCCTCAAAAATTGACCATATAATCAGTCACAAAACAAGTCTCAACAGATACAAGAAGGGGAAACAAAAATATTCATAGGAGAAAATACAGGGACAAATTTGGAGCAGAGACTAAAGGAAAGGCCATCCAGAGATTGCCCCACCTGGGGATCCAGCCTATATACAGCTACCAAACCCAGAAAAAATTGCTGATGCCAAGAAGTGCATACTGACAGGAGCCTGATATAACTCTCTCCTGAGAGGCTATGTGAGAGCATGACAAATACAGACTTGAACACTCACAACCAAACATTGAACTGAGTACAGGGTTAAAGGTGATGAAGGGGTTTGCAACCCCATAAGAACAACAATACCAACCAGCCAGAGCTCCCAGAAAATAAACCACAATCCAAAAATACACATGGACAGACCCATGACTCCAGCTAAGGATGTAGCAAAGGATGGCCTTGTTGGACACTAATGGGAAGAAAAGCCCTTGGTCATGCCAAGGATGGACCCCCCCCAGGGAGGGGAATGTCATGGAGGTGGGAAGAGATGGAGGGATGGATGGGTGAGCACCCTCATAGAAGAAGGGGGAGGAGGATGAGATAGGGGGCTTATGGACAGGAAACTGGGATAAGGGATAATATTTGAAATACAAATTTAAAAGTCCAATAAAAAAAGATTGAAATAATCCCATATATCCCATCAGATCACCATGAACTAAGGCTAGTCTTCAATAAAATAAAACAAATAAAAGAAGCAGAAAGACAAATACTCATGGAAGTTAGACAATGTTCTACTCAATGATAACTTGATCAAGGAAGAACTAAAAAAAGAACTTACAGACTTTTTAGAATTTAATGAAAATGAAGATACAACATACCCAAACTTATGGGATACAATGAAAGCAGTGCTAAAAGGAAAACTCATAGCTCTTAGTACCTCCATAAAGAAATTGGACAGAGCATACATTAGCAGCTTGACAGCTCATCTGAATGCTCTAGAACAAAAAGAAGCAAATACACCCAAGAAGAGTAGACAGCAGGAAATAATCAAACTCAGGGATGAAATCAATCAAATAAAAACAAAGAGAACTATACAAAGAATCAGCAAAACCAGGATCTTGGTTTGGCTAAGAAACCCTTAGCCAAACTAACCAGAGGGCACAGAGACAGTATCCAAATTAACAAAATCAGAACTGAAAAGGGAGAAATAACAACAGAAACCAAGGTAATTAAAAAAAATCATCAGATCTTACTATAAAAGTGAATAATCAAGAAAACTGGAAAATCTGGATTAAATGGACAATTTTCTAAGCAGATACCAGGTACCAAAGTTAAATCAGGATCAGATAAATCATCTAAATAGTCCCATAACCCTTAAAGAAATAGAAGCAGTAATTAAAACTCTCCCAACCAAAAAGAGCCCAGGACCAGATGGGTTTAGTGCAGGGTCGATCAGACCTTCATAGAAGAACCAATACCAATACTCTTCAAACTATGCCACAAAATAGAAACAGAAGGAACACTATCTATTTCATTGTTTGAGGTCACAATAATGCTTATACCTAAACTACATAAAGACCCAACAAAGAAAGAGAATTTCAGACCAATTTCACTTATGAATATTGATGTAAAAATACTCAATAAAATTCTTGAAAACTGAATCTAAAATCATACAAAATGATGATCCTTCATGATCAAGATGGCTTCTTCCCAGGGATGTAGGGATGGTTCAATATACAGAAATCCAGCAACATAATCCACTATATAAACACACTTAATTTAAAAAAACCACATGATTATTTCATTAGATTCTGAATAAGCATTTGAGAAAATTTAACGCCTGTCTATGATAAAAGTCTTGGAAAGATCATGGATTCAAGGCCCATACCTAAACATAATAAAAAGCAATATACAGCAAACAGTAGCCAAAATCAAACTAAATGGAGAGAAACTAGAACCAATTCTACTAAAATCAGGGCCTAGATAATGCTGTACATTCTCTCCATACCTATTGAATATAGTACTCCAAGTCCTAGCCAGAGCAATGAGATGACAAAAGGAGATAAAAGGGATATAAAATAGAAAGAAATAAGTCAAGACATCACTCTTTACAGATGATATGATAATATACTTAACACCCAAAATTTGAGAAATCCTAAATCTGATTAACAACTTCAACAAGTTGCTGGATATAAAAAATAATTCATTATATCAGTAGCCTTATTCTATTCAAAGCATGAACAGGTAGAGAAAGAAATTAGGGAAATGATACCCTTCACAATAGTCATAATATAAAATACCTTGGTGTGACTCTACCCAGCAAGTGAAAGATCTATATGACAAGAACTTCAAGTCTCAGAAGAAAGAAATCAAAGATCTCAGAAGATAGAAAGATATCCCATGCTCATGGATTGGCAGGATTAAATATTGGAAATATGACCTTCTTGTCTAAAGCAGTCTATAGATTCAATACAATCCCTATCAAAATTCCAACTAAATTCTTCATAGAGTTAGAAAGAGCAATTTGCAAATTCATTTAGAATAACAAAAAACCCAGGATAGCAAAAACTACTCTCAATAATAAAAACTTCTGGGGGAATCACCATCTCTAACTTCCAGCTGTATTACAGAGTAATAGTGATTAAAAACTGCATAATATTGGCACAGAGATAGCCATGAAGATCATTGAAATAGAAATGAAGACCCAGAAATGAACCTACACACTTATGGTCACCTGATCTTTGACAAAGGAGCTAAAACCATCCAGTGGGAAAAAGGCAGCATTTTCAACCAATGATGCTGGTTCAACTGGTTGTCAGCATGTAGAAGAATACAAATTGATCCATCCTTATCTCCTTGCAGAAAGCTGAAGTCCAAATGAATCAAGGACCTTCATATAAAACCAGATACACTAAAACAAATAAATGAGAAAGTAGGGAAGTGCCTTAATCCAACACATGGACACAGGGAAAATTTTTCTGAACAGAACACCAATGGCTTATGCTCTAAGATCAAGAATTGGCAAATGGGACCTCTTAAAATTGCAAAGCTTTTGTAAGGCAAAGGACACTATCAATAGGACAAAATGGCCACCAACAGATTGAGAAAAGATCTTTACCAATCCTACATCCAGTAGTGGTCTAATATCTAATATATACAAAGAACACAAGAAGTTAGATTCCAGCGAACCAAATAACCCTATTAAAAAATGTGGAACAGAGCTAAACAGAAAATTCTCAACTGAGTAAATTAAAATGACTGAGAAACACCTAAAGAAATGTTCAACATCCTTAGTAATCTGGGAAATGCAAGTGAAAACAACCCTGAGATTCCACTTCACACCAATCAGACTGACTAAGATAGAAAACTCAGGTGACAGCAGATGCTGGCAAGGATGTGGAGAAAGAGTAACTCTCCTCCATTGTTGGTGGGATTGCAAGCTGGTACAACCACTATGGATATCAGTCCGGAGATTCCTCAGAAAATTGGAAATAGATGTACCTCTTCATCATAGTTGGCTGTTACAATATATAGTACAGGTATATTAGAGGAACACGCAAATAGCTTGACCACCACTAGTAGGTTAGTCCATTGATCTGCAGGGAAATTATATCCAGTTCCCTGTTTCTGAAGAGACACAGACTCAGAATACTCAGGTTTCTACAGCACAGCCTGTTGTACAACATCTATAACTTCAAGATTCTCAACAGTCAACCAGTCAAGCCCAAATTGCACAAGGTGTTACACCACAGTTAATCCATGGCATGTAAGCCAGTGGTCAAAATATATCACAACAGGCTTTGTAAAACCTCCAGTTGCAGTTGAATCCTGGAACATTTTTAATTCAGGTACAGACAATGACTCTTTCTGGACAGGTAACCTGGCAAAATTTTCAAGTACAGAACTTGCAGAGTTTGCAAATACAGAATACTGCTTTCCAACAAATTACTTTGACGCCTGTTCAGACACTTAGGCTTGGTCAAGTCACAGCAGGTGGAGCCTCGACTTCAACTCCAGTTAGCCTAAGCATTGGTCAGTTTCCAAATCTACAGACAGTTACAGTAAATTCTATAGATTCTCCTGTTATACAGCTATGCCTAGGAGAGAATGCTGACGGTCCTGCAGGTCTGGACATATATCCTCCTTCTGAATTGCAACATTTTTATGCTGTGTCTTGAAATTACAAGCTATAGCTGTTCCCTTATCAGTGGTAGTCTATTTTTTAAAGATATTTTTTTATGTTTAGAAGTGGTTTACTTGCATATATGTGTGTACCATGTGCATGCTTGGTGCTTACAGAGGTCAAAAGAAGGCCTTGGGTCCTGTGGATGTGAAGTGTCAAATGGTTGTGAGCCAACACATGGGTACTGTGAACCAAATCTCAGTCCTCTAGAAGAGCAGTGATCTTAACTACTGAGCCGTGTCTTCAACCTTATCTCACCTCATTCATATTAGGATAAAGGTAGAAGAGCCTGATCCTGAAGGGTAGCAGCTCAGAAGTGATTCTACACTGAATACTCATACCAATGACTCACGAGTACAAGTGGTAGATTAAGAAGGGGACCAACAACATCAAGAAGGAAAAAGACTTGGGAGGGTAGCTTGCACCTGTCCCAACTGTAAAGAAGGTGGTTCGAGAGGTACCAATTTTAGGGAAAAGAAACAACACATTTGTTATATACCAGAATGTGGTAAAATCTATGGGAAAACCTCACATCTGAGAGCACATCTGTGTTGGGATTCTGGGGTGCACCCTTTTATTTGTGATTGGATGTTCGGTGGTAAAAGATTTACACTGAGCAATGAATTAACAGAAGCACAGAACGAATACAGGTGAGGAGAAATTCGTCCAGAATGTTCAAAAGGCTTAATGAGAAGTGACCACCTTGCCAAATATAGTAAAACACATCAGAATAAATAAGTCACTCACTCTAACAGTACAGTGCTAGCATCTGTGAAAGCTGGGAGAGGTGATACCTTGATTACTGCAGGAGGAACAACACTTATCCTCCCAAATATTCAACAGGGATCTGTGTTAGGAATAGGAACTGTCAGTGCTTCTGCCACCAGCAATCAAGACATCCTTACCAACACTGAATTACTTTTAGAGCTTGTTACAGTTTCTGGAAATGAGACAAAGGAGTAAATATTACACAAATACTTATTCATTGTGGTTATTTTTATACAGTAATAAGAAGAATAGTGTTCCTAGGTTCTTAGATACTTTTTATTGATGTGCAAAAATTTTTTGGATGGACAGTAACTTGGTTATACATGACACTGAAATGCCTTACTTTGTATGATATTCCTTAGTAAATTAAATGGTAAAATTTGAAAAGAAAAGAAAATATCATCCTAAGTGAGGCAACCCAGTCAGAAAAGAACACACATGGTATGCACTCACTGATAAGTGGATATTAGCCCAAAAGCTTGGAATATCCACGATACAATCAACAGACCACATGAAGCTCAAGAAGAAGGAAGATCAAAATGTACATGCCTCAGTCCTTCTTAGAAGAGGGAACAAAATACTCAAGGGAAGAAATACTGAGACAAAGTGTGGAGCAGAGACTGAAGGAAAGGTCATCTAGAGACTGCCCCACTGAGGCATCCATCCCATATACAGACACCAAAACCAGACACTATTGTGGATGCCAAAAAGTGTTTCCTGACAGGAGCCTGATTGTAGCTGTTTCCTGGGACTTTCTGAAAGAGCCTGACAGATACAGAGGCAGATGCTTGCAGCCAACCATTGGACTGAACACGGGGTCCCCAGTGGAAGAGTTAGAGAAAGAACTGAAGGAGTTGAAGGGGTTTGCAACCCATAGGAAGAACGACAATATTAATCAACCAGACACCACCCACTTCTCTGCCCAGGGCTCCCAGGGACTAAACCACTGACCAAAGAGTACACATGGAGGGACCCGTGTTTTGAGCGTAGCAGAGGATGGCCTTGTAGGATATCAATGGGAGGAAAGGCCCCTGGTCCTGGGAAGGCTGGGACATCACAGTGTAGGGGAATGCCAGGGCAGGGAGGCAGTAGTGTGGGGGTTGGGAGCACCCTCACAGGAGAGGGGGGAGGATGTGATAGAGGGTTTCTGGAGGGAAAACCAGGAAAGGGGATAACATTTGAAATGTAAATAATATAATATCTAATTAAAAAAAAAAGAGAGAATTTTGGTGCATTTCCAAGATGTCTTTTGAGGTCAAATTAGCACCTATTAATGTTTTACTAAACAGTCACTGGATGCGTTTAACCAGTATGTATTTAGTAATCTTTTATCTAACAAGTGTTCTGAAATGTTTTATGTTTTAAGGAAGCAGAACCCATTTTTCTGAAAAATGAAACATTTTGTTGTTTTATAGCTGAATAAAATTCCATCGTGTAAACATAAAAAAAGAAAATCTGTCTTAAATACTGTATCTACTAAAAAGCTAACATTCATTTAGTAGAAACAGTTGTAACCTGGGAAATTAAATAGGTCTGATATTATATATGATATGTGATATTATTAATTATTTTAATATATATTATTTCTGTGTAATTTTCCATGTTAGAGCTTTTTATACTCAATGAATGTTAGCCTTTTAATAGATGTATATTTATGATTCTAATTCTAATAAGGTCAATTAAGGCTTTTAGCTGCTTTCAAAACAGAAAAAGTAATGTCATAAGAATTATGTTGAATTGGAAGGGGAGTAAAGACTTAAGTTTATCTGTAAGAACACATATTCTTTTTCTCCAAACACTACCAAAGATTTTTCTCTTCTCTATTTCATAATTCGGTATAGATAGATAGATAGATAGATAGATAGATAGATAGATAGATAGATATTTGCAATGAAACACCATGCCTAAAAACAAGTTGTAGAGGAGAGGGTTTATTCAGCTTACCCTTCCACATTGATGTTCATCACCAACAGAAGCCAAGACAGGCATTCAAACAAGGCAGGAAACTGGAGGCAGGAGATGATGCATGGAGGTGTGCTGCTTACTGGCTTGCTTCACCTGGCATCCTCAGATTGCTTCCTTATAAAACTCAGGCCCACCAGCACCACCCACAATGTGCAGGGCCTTCCTCCCACTAATCAATAATTAGGAAAATGCCTTACAGCTGGGTCTCATGGAGGTATGCAATGTCTTAATGATGATTTCACATTGTATTTCAAAAATATATAACTTGCAGACCATCCAGAGTCTAACTCTGAGTCATGATGTTATATTTTTAATTATTGTAGCCACGTCAGCTAGAGTTCAATAAACACAAATTGATGGTGTCAAATATTGTGTTCCTACCCAAATCACCACATGGCAGCATCTGTTTTCATCGAGTCCCAAATCAAAAGCATATCAGTTAAACACTCTCCTCACTTGTGATACTACATTGCACATTTCTAGTGTAAATTATACCATACATATACATCTAACATATGTGATATTTCCACAATATTGTGAGTTGCTTAAATCTACCATCACTTCTTTTAGGCAGGGAATACAACATAAGTTTATACATAAATTTGAATATGTATAGTTACATATAAGCTTAATAAAATATGGGAAATTTTCTTAAGTATTTGTATTTAAAATTTAAATATATAAGTAATATGTAAGTGATATTTTAAGAACTGTAAATAGCATGCAAATAGAATTTAAGGTTCTGTAAACATTATTTGAGAAAATATGTATGTAATTTATATAATTATCTGCTGATTTTTCCCATAGAGCAGGATGTCTTTTTTCACAGTACATTTCTGCTTTATTTTTGGCTCATCTACCTAGAAAGATGTATTAACTTTCTGAAGAATTAATAGATGCATATTTTCCTAGCTTAACTCATAAAAATTAATCTCATCCAAGTCCAATAATTTAAGAAATTATAAACCTGAATATTGAGTAAAAATATCATCGCCACATCTCTTTTCTATTTTCATGCCATCTATTAATCTGTTATGCTTTACATAGTTATATAAAACCTAAGATCCAAAAATGAGAGAAAAGCACGTGATGCTTGTTTTTCTAAGTCAAGTTTATTAGTGACTATATCTAGTTACATTTATTTTCCTGCAAATGTTATGAGTCTCGCTCTTTTGAGACTCAATAAAACTATCTAGGCACACATAGCATATTTTCTTTGCTCAGTAATCTATTAAAGATAGTTAGGCTGAAGAAGGAAATGAGAGTTTAATACAGAGAAATTTAATCTATTTGTAGTATGTACTATGCTTGAAATACTTTATATAAAGACAACACTATGTACAATGGACATATATAATAAAACATTAAGACAAGTATAACTGTTATCAATTGTTAATGGATTATTATCTTTCTACAATTACAAAAATGTACTGACATGTTTTTAACTTTTAAGTTTTTATTTTGTTTTCTTTACAAGTTTAATCTTTGAGAAGATCATACATGAATAATATATTTACATAATTTCCTCTTTCCTCTGCACACCTCAAAATTTCCTTTATTTCTACAATTAATTTTCATTTTTTTACCTCTTCTTCTTTAATTATCATTATTACATATAAATACCTATGTATTCACACACATAAATATGCAAACTGTTAAGCCCATTGAATGTTCCTAGTATGTATATGTGTTTCATACTGACTATTTCAACTGGATAATCTATCACGGTCATATTCATGGAGAAGAGGCTACTTCCCATTTTCTCTTCAAAACAGCAACAAACAATATAAAATATCTTGGTGTAACTCACAGAATTTCTTAACAGTGAGCTCCTAGAATATTTTTAAAAATACCTGTTATATTACCAGTGTACAAGAGCACACAATAAATATTTCTGTCCCCTTAAAGAAGAATGGAGGACCAGCAAGAAGCTATTAGACCAAAACAAAATGAAAACACAATAGAAGAAAACCATTATATCCTAGACTCTTCTATATCATCTATGTTCTGACTCTTGATATCAGCTTCTGGATCTCACACCCTTGAATAACCCCACTGTTGCAGAACTTCTACCAAAGTGGCCCACTAAGACTTTGTATTATAACTTCTTGTTTTGCTAGCCTATAGCTCCAAATATTCTCTGCATAAAATAATCCAAAAGTCTGTAGAACCACATGGTCACATGTCTTTTAAAACATAGTCTCATTGTTCATTATTAATATTCTATATAAGTCATTTTATCATGAAACAATTGATAAAAAACTTGACTAATGCAGTGTTTATTTTGGCTGGAATATCGAAGATTCAGTTCATTATGAAAAGGAAAATATGATGTCAGGAGTATGATGTCAGTGATGGCTACATGATGTCCACAATTAGGAATCATAGAGATGGGCTGGAGAGATGGCTCAGTGTTTAAGAACACTGACTGCTCTTCCAGAGTTTCTGAGTTCAATTCCCAGCAACCACATGCTGGCTTACAACCATCTGTAACGGAATCTGATGCCCTCTTCTGGTGTGTCTGAGGAGAGTGACAGCCTATTCACACATATAAAATAAATAAACTTTAAAAAAGGAATCACAGAGAGATGAATACAGTCATTTGGCTAGTGTTCTCCTTTTTTATTATTATAAATTCCATCCATGAGATGCTGCATATATATTCAGGAGTATCTTTTCACTTCATTTAGAGCTATCTGGGAATTCCTTCAGAGTCACAGAGTTTTTCACCTAAGTAATTATAAATTTGATCTTGCCCTGAAGTTTCCTTTTAATATTTTCTCACGCAGTGATTTTTCTTCAGCTTCTTGACTATAACTTGCCACTGTACATTCAAAACTGAACTCGGTTCTATCCTGTCCCCCAGAATAAATTATCTTGAATAGTATCTTATTTCACTGATTTAATACCTTCAAAGCCTAATTTAAGTTGGTATCATTTGAAACTAGCACTGATATTATAGTTTACCTGATCTAATTCTGAAGGGTCTTGTTCCTCTTAGGCATATCAATTGTACTTACCCTGTTCTCTTGAACAGACCATTGGCTTCATTACCTCATGCACAGATGTAACTAATTCCTGCTGCTATAGTTTTGCTGGTATGATTATTTGCAGGAACACCCTTTTACTACCATTTAGCAATGAATCTGACCTAATTTTAAGGCCAAATAAATATCATCTATTACTCACATATACTTTCAACAATCACATTAATTCACATATAATGTTTTAAGCAAAGTGTCTCTCGATTAGTACCTTTGTTCAATTATTTATTTCCATTTGTCTTCTAGTGAATGCTTTTTCTATGCTGCCTAGAAACAACAGTTATAAATTTCTTTATATTATTCACCCGTTGTGATGGTTATTCTTTGTTGTCATGTTGACTACATCTGGAATTAGCTAAAATCCAAAAATATAGGGCACACATATGAATAACTTTTGCTTAATTTGAAGTAAGAAGATCCACTTTTAGTCTGAATTTTTGGAGTAGGAAAAAACACCTTTAATCCAGATGTTTTGGGCTGAGAACAGACACTCCTTTAATCCAGATATTCAGACAAGAAGACACACCTTGAATCCAGATAATTGGCCTGAGAAAACGCAACTATAACCAAGACCACATCTTCTGCTGGAAGTCAATATGAGGCCATGAAAGAAAATTCCTCTCTTTGCCTACTTTCTTTTTGCCAGGCTAGCAAGTTCATTCTTTCACTGGCATTAGAACCTACCTTTGGAATTCCTTTGTATATTAAAGACCAGATGAAACACTCAGTCATATGGATGGAGCATCGACTAGATTCTTGAATTTTTTTTTATCACAGCCAGACATTGTTGGGTTACCCAGACTGAAGCCGGCCGTTCTAATAAATCCCTATCTATATATGTAAATAGAGAGATTCATTCTATAAATTCTAGTCAAGGGAACATTGACTAGTACAGATTTTGATACCAGAAGTGGTACAACAGAAGTATAAGGATGAATCTTTATATGTGTATGTATGAATATACATATATTAATATAAATATTAATAAGTACATATGAATCTTTTCAATTCACCAACACCTAAATTTTTTAAAGTCTCTCCAGTTACTGAAACCTCTCCTGAAGCTCAAAATGGACTAATAGTCCATTATATGAACTATATTACAAATTTAAGGATATATATGTATTTGATTATTCTGTCTCACCAATTCTGAGCTGCAATGGATTTGGTGGTCCTATATATTAAACCTTTAATATAATATATCAAAAATCTATCAAATACATTATTCATATCTGTGTAGATCCCCAAAAAGATACATAAGATCTAGATTGAATAAAATAAACCTTAAAAAATAAAACAAATTTTATGGATACAGATACATTCTAATTTAACAGACCTATATGAAAAAGAGAAAATGTAAACATGAATTAGAAAACTTGAAGTGAACACATAAAAAATTTACTAAACAACTTAGAATTCCAAGTGAACTGCTGGTCTCACACGTGTGAACCTATAACAAGATGAGAAGTTCTTAGAAATGAAGACCTTGCTTTCATCTGTGTAGCTTTGGTGGGACCTCTCAAAACTTAGCATGCTTAAAATGAATCATGTAGAGAGATTTACAAGTCATATATTTTTGTCCCCCCAAATCCTTTAAGTAGTAAATAAAGAAATTCTACATATTTAATAAGCTTTTGTAAAAAACAAAAAAGTGAAAACATGATTATCTACATTTCGACTTTTTGTAACTATGAGTTATGAGAAAGGGTCAGGAGGTGGTGGTGGTACACACATTTAGTTCCAGAACATGGGAGGCAGAGGCAGTGAATCTCTCAGTTTGAGACTAGGACTACACAAAAATCCTAATCTCTGAGGGAAAACAAAAGACGAGGAGTTATCAAAATGAAAGGGAGGTAAAGAAGCTGTTATTTTTACTTCCGTCAACTTCCTGTAATGTACAGCAAAGGCTGATTTTTAAAAAATTTTGTAGAGTGATAGATACCTAATCAATTTTAAAGACAAACAAAACACAAGGCCAAGCACATAGCAAAAGCATTGTCCCCTATTTCTTTCATTCCTGCCAGCAGATTTTGTTTGTGTATTGTATAGTTTCTGGTATTTGTTGTCACAATAGTCCATTACTTTGATGTCTTTAATTGGGTGTCTCTCATCACACATCTCTACTTTCTAATACAAACAAAAGAAAGACATATAACTAGGAAATATCTAATAGAACTTAAAAATACTACATAAAAATTATCTGCATACATTTCAATACTCAAAGTTTTGACTGTTTTTGAAAATGTGAAACTCAAAAACATTTGTCACTAGAATAAGAAAATGAAAATAAATCTCAAATAATCCTTCTACACCTACATTAAGGAACCACAACGCCTACAAGAAAGCAACTGCTACTTTCTTTTTTGTATGAAAAAATGTTCAAAGACACTCTTTGATCAGAAGCTTTGTGAGGTAGTATCTGAAGTAAAGGATAAAATGGAAAATTGCAATGAGCTTATGTTTGCTACTATACTCTTAGCTGAGACTCTCCTTAGGGGTTAACTAATGCTGCTCTGTTCTCAGCATGGAAGCAACAGCACTTGAGGGTTGGCAAGCATCCTAAAAGTTTGTCTCAGCTTTCTCATTTCCCAAAGCAATCGCTACAACTAACTCTAGCTGGATGTTTCACCATTTTATGGTTTGAATATTTTTAAATAAAGTTCACAAGTGAACACACTAATCAAAAACAGAAGCCATTAATTATATAATGATTACAAACAGCAATGCTTTCTTTACGGTGGAAAATTAGAGAAATAAAAATAAATGGAGGGGTTGGGGATTTAGCTCAGTGGTTGAGAGCTTGCCTAGCAAGCGCAAGGCCCTGGGTTCGGTCCCCAGCTCCGAAAAAAAGGAAAGAAAAAATAAATAAATAAATGGAGATCATGATGCCCCAAGATTTAAGTTCTCTGAGGAACTAAATGGACACCTTAATTTGTGATATAGGAACATGCTTAACTTTCTATAAATGTCGTTAGGCCTAAAAGTCTTAGAGCAAATCTTCCTGTTTCTTTATGAGGCTATTCTTATTCTTGAGAACTTTGAATCTTTGATAAATGCTTACTGTTTCTGTTATATCTGTTCCCCCTAGTCACCTTGTCCTGGAAAAGTTATTTATCACTAAGTAAGATGAACTCAAACAAGACCCAGTAACTACATATTTCCTCAGTTTTTGGATATCAGATTAGTAATGAGAAAATGCACTCATTGATAAGTGGCTATTAGCCCAAATGCTTGAATTACCCTCGATGCCTAGAACAAACGAAACTCAAGTCGGATGATCAAAATGTGAATGCTTCACTCCTTCTTTAAATGAGGAAAAAGAATACCCTTGGCAGGGAAGGGAGAGGCAAAGATTAAAACAGAGACTGAAGGAACACCCATTCAGAGCCTGCCCCACATGTGGCCCATACATATACAGCCACCCAATTAGACAAGATGGATGAAGCAAAGAAGTGCAGACCGACAGGAGCCGGATGTAGATCTCTCCTGAGAGACACAGCCAGAATACAGCAAATACAGAGGTGAATGCCAGCAGCAAACCACTGAACTGAGAATAGGTCCCCTATTGAAGGAATCAGAGAAAGAACTGGAAGAGCTTGAAGGGGCTCGAGACCCCAAAAGTACAACAATACCAAGCAATCAGAGCTTCCAGGGACTAAGCCACTACCTAAAGACTATACATGGACTGACCCTGGACTCTGACCCCATAGGTAGCAATGAATATCCTAGTAAGAGCACCAGTGGAAGGGGAAGCCCTGGGTCCTGCTAAGACTGAACCCCCAGTGAACTAGTCTATGGGGGGAGGGCGGCAATGGGGGGAGGGTTGGGAGGGGAACACCCATAAGGAAGGGGAGGGGGGAGGGGGATGTTTGCCCGGAAACCGGGAAAGGGAATAACACTCGAAATGTATATAAGAAATACTCAAGTTAATAAAAAAAATAAATAAAAAAAAAACAATGTTCGAACATCCCAAGGCAACATTTCTTTTTGGTTGTTGTTGTTTTGTTTATTTTTTATTGGATATTTCTTTATTTACATTTCAAATGTTATTCGCTTTCCCAGTTTCCTGTCCATAAGCCCCCTATGCCCCCTCCCCTCCTTCTAAAAGAGTGTTCCCCTCCCCATCCATCTCCCTTACTGCCTCCCGACATTCCCTTACACTGGGGGTCCAATCTTGGCAGGACCAAGGGCTTCTCCTTCAATTGGTGCCCAACAAGGCCATCCTATGCTACATATGCAGTTGGAGCCATGGGTCAGTCCATGTATAGTCTTTAGGTAGTGGTTTAGTCCCTGGGATCTCTGGTTAGTTGGCATTGTTGTTCTTATGGGTTTGTAAGCCCCTTCAGCTCTTTTAATCCTTTCTTTAATTGCTCCAACAGGGGCCCTGTTCTCAGTTCAGTGGTTTGCTGTTATCATTCGCCTCTGTATTTGACATGCTCTAGCTGTGTCTCTCAGGAGACAACTATATCTGGTTCCTGTCAGCATGCACTTCTTATCTTCATCAATCTTATCTAGTGTTGGTGGCTGTATATATGGGCCACATGTGGGACAGGTTCTGAATAGCTATTCCTTAAGTCCCTGCTCCAAATTTTGACTCCATAGCCCCTCCTATGAATATTTTTGTCCCTCCTTTTAAGAAGGAGTGAGGCTTCTGCATTTTGGGCATTCTTCTGTGGATTGTATCTTGGGTAACTCGAGCCTTTGGGCTAATATCCACTTATCAGTGAGTTCATACCATGTGTGTTTTTCTGTGATTGGGTTGCCTCACTCAAAATGATATTTTCTAGTTCAATCCACTTGCTTATGAATTTCATAAAGTCATTGTTTTTGATAGCTGAGTGGTACTCCATTGTATAGATATACCACGTTTTCTGTATCCATTCCTCTGTTGAAGGGAATCTTGGTTCTTTCCAGCTTCTGGCTATTATAAATAAGGCTGCTATGAACATAGTGGAACATGTGTTTTTATTGTATGTTGGGCATCTTTTGGGTATATGCCCAGGAGAGGTAGAGCTGGGTCCTCAGGTAATGGAATGTCCAATTTTCTGAGGAACCTCCAGACTGATTTCCAGAGTGATTGTGCAAATTGATCATTCTTATTGCCCTATACAAAACTAAAGTCCAAGTGAATGAAGGACCTCCACATCAAACCAGATACACTCAAACTAATAGAAGAAAAAGTGGAGAAGAGTCTCCAACACATGGGCACTGGGGAAATTTTCCTGAACAAAACAATGGTTTATGCTGTAAGATCAAGAATCAACAAATGGGACCTCATAAAACTGCAAAGCTTCTATAAGGCAAGGGACTTTGTCATTAGAACAAAATGTCAACCAACAGATTAGAAAAATATCTTTACCAACCCTACATCCGATAGAGGGCTAATACCAAAAATATACAAAGAACTCAAGAAGTTAGACTCCAGAGAACCAAAAGCCCTGTTAAAAATGGGGTACAGAGCTAAACAAAGAATTCTCAGCTGAGGAGTATCGAATGACTGAGAAGCACCTAAAGAAATGCTCAACAAAAGCAATAGAAAACCTACATACGTGTGGAAACTGAACAAATATCTAAATGATAATGTGGTCAGGTAAGAAATAAAGTAAGAAATTAAAGACATTTTAGAATCCAATGAAAAAGAAGGCACAACAGATCCAAACTTATAGGACACAATAAAAGCAGTACTGAGAAAAGAACTCAAAGCTCTGAGTGCTTCCGTAACTCAGCTATATCACTCCTGGGCATATATCCGAAAGATGCTGCAACATATAACAAGGACACATGCTCACAGCACCCTTATTTATAATAGCCAAAAGCTGGAAAGAACCCAGATGTCCTTCAACAGAGGAATGGATACAAAAAATGTAGGACATTTACACAATAGAGTACTACTCCGGTATTAAAAACAATAACTTCATTCACGAAGTTATTCCTAGACAAAGGATAGAACTAGAAAATATCATCCTGAGTGAGGTAACCCATTCACAAAAGAACACACATGGTATGTACTCACTAATAAGCGGATACTAGCCCAAAATCTCGGAATAACCAAGGTATAATTCACAGACCATATGAAGCTCAAGAAGAAAGACCAAAATGTGGATGCTTCAGTCCTTCTTAGAAGGGGTAACAAAATACACATGGGAAGAAATACAGGGGCAAAGAGTGGAGCAGAGACTGAAGGAAAGGCCATCCAGAGACTGTCCCACTTGGGGATCTATCCCATATGCAGCCACCAAACCCAGTCACTATTGCTGAAGCCAAGAAGTGCTTGCAATAGATGCTGATATAGCTGTATCCTGAGAGGCTCTGCCAGAGCCTTAAAAATACAAAGGCTGATGCTTGTAGCCAACCAAGAACTGGATCTCCAAAGGAGTAGAGAAAGGACTGAAGTAGCTGAAGGGGTTTACAACCCCATAGGAAGAACAACAATATCAACCAACCAGAACCCCCAGAGATCACAGGGACTGAACGGCCATCCCAAATGTACACAGGGATGGACCTATGGCCCCATCCATATATGTAGCAGAGTATGGCCTTGTTGGCAGCAATGGGAGGAAAGGCCCTTGGTCCTTAGTGTAGGGGAACGTCAGGGCAGGGAGGTTGGAGAGAGTGGGTGGCGCGTGAGGTAGCACCCTCATAAAAGCAGGGTGAGGGGGTGGGATAGTGGGTTTCTGGAGGGGAAACTGTGAAAGGGGATAACATTTAAAATGTAAACAAAAAATATGCAATAAAAGGGAAAAAAGAAATTGGAGAGAGCACACACCAGCAAATACACTCAGGAGAAGTAGACGGCAGGAAATAATCAAACTCGGAGATGAAATTAACCAAATAGAAACAAAGAGAACCATACAGAGAATCAACAAAACTAGGAGCTGGATCTTTGAGAAAATCAACAAGACAGATAAACCCTTACTGAGACTAAACAGAGGGCACAGAGATAGTATCCAAATTAACACAATCAAGAATGAAAAGGAAGACATAACAACAGAACTGAAGAGATTCAAAAATCCTCAGATCCTACCACAAAAGTCTATACTTAACAAAACTGGAAAATCTGGATGAAATGAATGATTTTCTAGACACATACCAGGTACAAAAGTTAAATCAGGATCATATAAATCATCAAAACAGTCCCATGTCCTCTAAGGAAATAGAAGCAGTCATTAGAAGTCTCCTAATCAAGAAAAGCCCAGGGCCAGATGGTTTTAGTGCAGAATTCTATCAGACCTTCAAAGAAGATCTAATACCAATACTTCTCAAATTATTCCATAAAACAGAAACAGAAGAAAAACTACCCAATTCACTTTATAAGGCACAGTTATACTGATACCTAAACCAGAAGTAGATCCAACAAATAAAGAGTTGGACAAAAATTTTCCAAATAAATGGACCTAAGAAGCAAGATGATGTATCTATTCTAACATCTAACAAAATAGACTTTAAACCAAAATTTATCAAAAGAGACAAGGAACAACAATTCATATTTATCAAAGGAAATACCCACCAAGATGACTTACCAATTCTTAACACCTATACTGTAAATATTTAGTCACCCTCATTTGTAATAGAAACATCACTAAACCTTACAACACACATTAATCCCCATACACTCACAGAAGGAGATTTAAATAGCACACTCTCATCAGTGGACAGGTCATCAAGACAAAAACTAAACAAAGAAACATGAGACCTAACAGGCAATATAAACCAAATGAACATAACATATCTACAAACATTTCACCCAAACACACACACACACACACACACACACACACACACACATACACAAAGAAAAACAAGTACCTTCTTTTCATTACCTCATGGAACTTTCTTCCAAAGTTGACCCCATACTCAGTCCCAAAGCAAATTTCAACAGATCCAGTAAAATTGAAATAACCCCCTGCATCCTATAAGACTACCACAGAGTAAAGCCACACTTCAACAACAACAGAAAGCCTACAAACTCAGGGAAACTGAAAAACACTCTACTGAATGACCACCAGGTCAAGGAAGAAAGAAAGAAAGAAAGAAAGAGAGAAAGAGGGGGAGAGAGAGAGAGAGAGAGAGAGAGAGAGAGAGAGAGAGAGAGAAGAAAGGACTTCCTAGAATTTAATAAAATGATTGTGTTGCAAATACAACCAAATACATAAGACCCAGTGAAAGCTGTGCTAAAATTCCTTAGCACTAAGACTGGAGACAGCCTCATATTAGCAACTTTATAGCACTCATGAGAGCTCAAGAACAAAAATAAATAAGCCTACCCAAGAGGAATAGACTGCAGGAAATAATCAAAATGAAAGTTGAAATCAATAAAACAGAAAAAAAGAGAACAATACAAAGAATTGAAAAAAGAAAGAGTTCTTTAAGTAAATCACCAAGATAAGCAAACCCTGATCAAAACTAACTAAACAGCAGAGGAAAAATATCTAAATAGACAAAATTAGAAACAAAACAGGGAACATAACAACAGACAGAGGAAATCCAAAGAATCATTATGTCATACATCAAAAACTTGTACTCCACAAAATTAAAAATCTAAAAACAAAATGAGTAATTTTCCCAATATCACACCTCACCAAAGTAAAATCTAGACCAAATAACTTAAATAGACCTAAAATGCTTCCAGAAATAGAAGCAGGCACTGAAAGTCTCCCATCCAAAAGAAGCCCAGAGCCAGATGGTTCTAGTGAAAAACTCTATTCAAGCTTCAAAATAAGAGTTAATGCCTATACTCCTCAAATTATTCCTCAAAATAGAATCAGAAGGAATTTTGCCAAAATCATTTTATGAGGCTAAAACCACACAAAGACACAATGGTAAAAGAGAATTACAGACCACTCTCCCTTAGGAACATAGATATAAAAATATTCACTAAAGCATTGACAACTCAAATTCAAGAACTCATCCAAAAAATAAAATCATCCACCATAATCAAGTAGGCTTTATACCAAAGATGCATAGATGCTTCAATATATAAAAAGCAGTCAATGTAAATGCACTATATAAACAATCTGAAAGAAAGAAAAAAAGCACATGGTCATATTATTAGATGCTAAATTTAAATTTAGACAAAATCCAACATGCCTTCATGACAAAAGTCTTGGAGAAATTAGGGATGCAAGAAACATATCTAACCATAAAAGACAACTTACGGCAAGCCTATGGCCAACATCAAATTAAATGGAGAGAAATTCAAAGTAATTCCTCTAAAATAAGGGACAAGACAAGGTTGTCTGCTGATCTGCAGTACTGGTCCTGGTGGTCACTGGGTGTCCTCATGCTATCTGCTCCCTATGGCCTGACTAATTTGCCAAAGAATTACACCTTAACCAGAGGGAGGGAGAAGAGGAGTCAGAGCAAGGTGGACTGCCTAGACTCTACTTCAGTTGCTGCTGCCCTGGGGCTGCAGGGCACAGTGGTCAGCTAGGAACCAAGGTGGGCTACTGAGCCAGAAGTGACTGCACTAGACTTGAGCAGCTTCCAGTGAAAAAAGCTTCAGGAGAAAATTCTCTCCCCCAAAGTGTTGCAGCTCTATAAGACAGACATTTCCAGACAGTCGTTGGTGAAATAACTCATGCACCTTTTTCCTTGTGGACAGGGTCTTATATACATTTTGGGGTCTAAAGGCAGATAGCTCAGTCTGAGATGTTAGAGATGCCTCAACGGCATGTGGAAGGGCTTTGGATATTACCCCATGTGATTGATTGTCACAGTCCTCTTCATTGGGTGTCATGGTCATGTGTTCAAGGACAGGAACATGGTCAGGAGTAGATTTAAGTGCCCACCATTCTCAGTTATGAAAATTGCTGGGGTTTCAGAATCTGCTGGACTTTATCAAGTTTTCTGACCAGAGGCACGGTCTACTGCCCCATAGCTGTCCACTTTCTTCATATCTATTTAATATAGCACCTGAAGTTTTAGATAAAACAATAAAACAACTAAAAAAGATCAATGAGAATTAAATTGGAAAGGAATTGTGGTATTGGTACATGCAGATGATATGATTATACAAATAAGTAACCATCAAAAACTCTGTCAGGTAACTACTACAGCTAAAAATTACTTTCAGTGATGTGGCAGGATACACGCTTAACTTAAAAAAATCAGTAGCTCTCCTAAATACAAAAGACAAACAGACTGAGGGGAAAAACAACAACAACAACAAAACCCCCAAAGCAAGGTAACACCATGGTTTACAATAGCCATAAATAATATAAAATATCTTGGAGTAACCCTAACCAAGCAAGTAAAAAAATTGTATTGTAAAACTTTAAATCTTTGAAGAAAGAAGTTGAAGAAGATATCCAAAGATGGAAAGAACTCCCATGCTCAATGATTGGTAGAAATACATAGTAAAAGTAGTCATCCTACCAAAAACAACCTACAGATTCAATGCAATAACTATTACAAGCCCAACACAATGCTTTTCAGAAAGAATAATCCTCAAATTATTAGGAAAACAAATCCAGGATTGCTAAAAGAATCTTGAACAATAAAAGAACTTCCAGAGGTATCACCATCCCTAATTTCAAACTCCACTACAGAGTATGTATGGTGTTACATTAAAAGTAGACATGGTCATTTGCAAAATCAAATCAAAATCCTAGACATAAATATGCATGTCTACTGACACCTGACTTTCTATAAAGAAACTAGACATACACAGTGGAAAAAAAACGAAAGCATCTTCAACAGATGATGATTGTCTAACGGGAATTAAAGGAATGCAATCAATATTGATCATTCTGCACAAAATTCAACTTCAAGTGGATCAGGGCCTCATCATAATTCTAGATACCCTGAACCTCTCAGAAGAGAAAGTAGGGAATAGCCTTGAATGCATTGCTACCATAGACAATTTCATAAACAGACACTGGTAGTGTAGATACTAAAGTTGACAACAAATTACTAATAAACAGGACCCCAAGAAACTGAACAGCTCCTATAAGTCAAAGGATACCATCAATGGAACAAAAGACAGCCTACATAATCAGTAAAGATTTTCACCAACATTATATCTAAATAGAGTGCTACCTAGATAGAGAACTAATATCTAAAACACAAAGGACTCTAGAAACTAGAAATCAATGATCAAAACAATCCAATTAAAAACAGAGGTACAGACATGAACAGGAATCCATCCCATATGCAGCCACCAAATCCAATCACTATTGCTAATGCCAAGAAGTGCTTGCTGACAGGAGCCTGATATGGATGTCTCCTGAGAGGCTCTGCCAGAGCATAACAAATACAGAGGCAGATGCTCTTAGTCAAACATTGGACTGATCATGGGGTCACCAGTGGAGGAGTTAGAGAAAGAACTGAAGGAGCTGAAGGGGTTTGCAACCCCACAGGAAGAACAACAATATAAACCAACCACGTACCCCCTCCCAGAGCTCCCAGTTATTAAACCAACAACCAATGAGTACACATGGACAGACCCATGGCTCCAGCTGTGTATGTAGCAGAGGATGGTGTTGTCTGGCATCAATAGGAGGAGAAACCCTTGGTCCTGTGAAGGTTCATTTCCCCAGTGTAGGAGAATGACAAAGCATTGAGATGGGAGTGGGTGGATGGGAGTGGGAGCATCTTCACAGAAGCAGAGGTAGCAGGAAGGAAGCATTGGAGAGGGAGAAAGGGAATAACCTCTGAAATGTAAATACATAAAATATCAGAGAAAATAAAATTAGAGAGAGAGAGAGCTAGAGAGAGAGAGAGAGAGAGAGAGAGAGAGAGAGAGAGAGAGAGAGAGAATTCTTTTTAGATGAATCTGAAATGGCTGAGAAATACTTGTCTGCCTTCAGTGGGAGGGGATGCTTGGTCCCATGGAAACTTGATGCCCCAGGGAAGATGGATGCTAGAGGGGAAGGTGGGAGTGGATGGGTGGGGAGAGTACCCTCTTAGAGGCAAAGGGGAGGGGCAATTGAGTAGGGGGGTGTTTTGTGGAGAGGGGTTTTGGAAGGGGGACAACCTTTGAAATGTAATTAAGTAAAGTAATTAATAAAATAATTTTTAAAATGTTCAATATGCTCAGTCATCAGGAAAATGAAAATCAAAACTAATTTGAGATTCCATCTCAAGAATGCAAACTGTACAATCATTATGGAAATCATTACATCTGTTCCTCAGAAAACTGGGGACTCTATCTACCTCAAGATCCAGGTATATATCACTCTGCATAGATCTGAGTAGATTTTTGTGGGTTGATGTAGGGGTGGGAACAGGGAGGAATGAGGTGCTGGATGGAGGAACGAATGAGAGAGTACAAAGAGAAGCAACTGAAATAGGTGGGTATTTAGGAGACAATATGGAAACCTAGTACAGTGGAAATGTTCTGGAACTCATAAGGCTGACCCTATTGAATATTCCTCATAATGGGGGCTACAGAGCCTGAACCATGTCTTCTGTAACCAGGCTAGGGTCAGAATGGTGTGACAGAGACACCGAACCAGCCACAAAATCTATTATCTACAATCTTCCCTGTCTGCAAGATGTACTGGGGTAATGGTGGCTGAGAGCTTGTGGGAGTATCAAACCAGTGACTGAACTAACCTGAACCCTAAAGCATGAGAGGAGCCCATGTCTGACACTACCTATTTTGCCAGGATCCAGAAGCTAGATGGCTCAGTAGCCTAAGGTAGAACCATTTATGACCAACAACAACAACAACAGAAATCAATGATACAATTCCTAATGATATTCTGCTATACTCATGGAATGAGTGTTCTAGTTCAATTTTCATTAGAGAGGCTTCCCCTAATAGCCAATAGAAGCAGTTACAGAGACCCAGAGCCAAACATTAGGTGGAGCTCACAGAACTCCACAAAAGAGGGGGGAGAAGGATTATAGGAGGCAGAGGGGTTGAGGACATCAGGAGAACACAGCCCACAGAATCAAATAAGCAGAGGTTATATGGGCTCACTGAGTCTGAAGCAGCAACCAAAAAGGTTGCATGAGTTCGCACCAGCCTGTCTGCATACATGCTGTGGTTCTTTAGCTTGGGGTTTTTGTTGGACTACTAAAAACAGGAGTGGGAGTATCCTCTTCCTGGCTTGCCTTGTCCTGCTTTGATATGACAGTATATGCCTCGTCTTACTGCATCTTGGTATGCTGCACTTGGTTGATATCACTAGGAGGCCTGCTCTTTTCTGAAGGGAAATTGAAGAGCACTAGATCTATGGGAAATTAGAAGTGGGAGGTTTGGGAGGATAGGAGGGGATGGAGGCTGCTGTAGGGATGTATTGTTTGAAAGAAGAAAAAAATAAGTAATATAAAATATAAAAAAACAAAAATTAAGGTATTCATGTGGAAATTTCTCAACTATTTTTATAGTAAAAGGGGCCATACTTTCTTTGCTCAGTTAATCAATGCTACAACATTGTACAGTATGCAATGTACACCATCCATATATACCATATAATCATTAGATATGATTATCGATAACAAGAATGCTATGTGTACAATCATAGATTTCTATTTGCCTACCCTCACTTGATTTCAATTCATTCCTCATTCAATGTCCTATAAATAGTAATTTTTATGTGACTCATGTAGCTGTTATGCATCTTAAACCCTGATACTTTCAAAACAAGGCATATATGACTTCCTGAATGTCATAGAAAAATAAGAAATCACATTACAGAGTGTTAAAGCAAAGCAGTGGTGGCATATGCCTTTAATCCCATTACTCAAGAGACAGAGGACAGCACATCTCAGAGCTCAAGGACAGTCTTGTCTACAGAGTGAGTTCCAAGACAGTCAGGGCACAACAGAGAAACAGTGTCTTCATACACACACACACACACACACACACACACACACACACACACACAGTGCTAAGCATGTGGTGGGGGAAATACAACTCATTTTCCTACATCTTCACTTTTCTTGAAGACACTTTCATCTTTTGGAGAGAATTCTGTAATAGCTTTATATACAAAATAATCTCGTTATTTCATTTTCCTCATGTATAGTCTATTGTTCACAAAACGGCCTGAAAATTCTACTGAAATATAAATCAGACACTATTCCTGTTATTTTTTAATGTGTCATGATTTTTAAAATTTTTTATTGATTATGTTTCATATCACACAACCTAATCCCACTCATCTTCCCCATCCTTTTGTACTCACTCTGCCCTTGCAACCTCCCCAAAAGAAAAAGAAAGAACAAAACAAAACATAAAAACATCTTGTGGAAGTTGTGGTGTGTTACAGTGTGCCCCACAATATACCCTTCTGTTAATACATCTTTACTTGCAAATGTTCATTGCAATGTGTCATTGCTCTAGTTTGAAGCCTCTGGCTTCTGGTACACCATCAACACTGAATCCTTACCTGGACTCCTCTCATATATCTTGTTTTTGGTTGTGTCATGGAAATCCTACAGCTTTAGATTTGCAGGACCAGTCCTTTCAAGCACTCCAGCAGTCTATAGATGAAGTAGATGTTGAAGTGGGCCAACTCAAGGCCATGAATCTCGAACTTGGTGGTAGCTTGCTTGGTCAGCCTGCCAACTCTTCTGCACCTGAACCACCAGGGCAGGCTCTCTAGGACTATCCTAGCTAGCTCACCCAACACTGCAGTTGACAAGGGGTATGGTCAGCTCTCCTATTATCACACCCACCAGTCTGGCTCACCCATGTTTTCACCAGCTCTACTCTGCTTCCCTGGTGAAGTACAGAGCCCACTTGTCAGGATGCTACAGTTGGCAATTATTTGGACAAGCTCTCCCACTCTCCTGACTTCTTATTATACTTATTGGATTCTAACTTTCTTAGCACAATGTACTCTACCCTTGCTTATTAAAATAACATGTGACATTTATCTCAATTTATTCTGCCCTATTCCCACTGACCACAACATTATTCTTTTAATATAACATTAGCAGTCTCTTTTCTTGCTGCTTTATTTAATTATCATATTTACATGAGTGTTCTTCCTTATCAGTTCTCTGCATGTTTGTTAATATCAAGTGTAGACTGTTCTCCTTCAATTGTTTATATTAACTGTTTTACTCTGTAGAGCCAGTTTTTCATCTAAGTATTGGCTCCACAACAAAGCATTCTTGGACTTCTCTCATTTAAATACTTCCCATAGCGCTCATACCAAATTTTACTACTTTCTTTTAAAGAGTGATTTTTTTGTATCATGTACATTAAGTGCCTAGATTTTGTTTTATTCTCTGCCTCTCTTTATATAGTACATACTATATCAGTAAGCATTTTGGATTTGTTCAGTTAATATATGATATCTGGCACAGTCCATGAAGCCCAGTAAGTGGAAATACATATTGAATAGGTGAATGGAAGCAAGGAAAGACTGCATATTCAGCAAAGCATGAGGAGCATTCTCAGGTCTCAGTAACTGCATAAAGATAACTCGTTGAAGGCTTTATTCTACCCACAGATCACTTTTCATGTCACTTGTGACCTACTTTATCACACTGTAATAAGATGACTATTAAACACAACTTGAGAAACAATATTAAATCATTATAAATCATTAAAATATTGTATGAACCAAAGAACAATCCATTCCCCAATTCTTCAATGAATTAATATTTAAAATTTATCTTACAATGTAAAACATGTGAATCAAATAAGGGAAATATTTTGTCATATTTCTGACATAGTCCAATTAACAGCAAAATACTGGCTCTGCTACCACTTTCAGAAATTGTAGCATACCTTACAGAAGTTATATCAGACTAAACTTAGAAGAAAAAGAATTATAAACTTAGGATAGATTATGAAAAACAATATCAAAAGGAACAGAGAAGCAACACAAAATAAGTGAAATCATGGCAAGATTTGGGGCATTCAGGGAATAGAGATCAGAAAGAAAGATGGATTCTTGTTAAAACTTGGAGATAAATGTTTGTGTTTAGTGATGCTATGGACAGTGGAACTTGAGAGGATAAAAATCCAACCAAAGAAGACAAACTCTCAAACTTGTAACTAACATATGGCTTTGTAACTCACAAAAACAAAAGCAAACCAAATACAAAAACAGTCAGTGGCAGGAAATAGAAATCAAAGTAGAAACTGATGAATTAGAAATAAAGGAAACTATAAAGAATTAATGAACACAGGAGTTCATTTATTAGAAGATTAATAAGATTTACAGATACTGGCCTAACTAACCTAAAGAAAGAGAGAATTCATATTACCAGAATCATAAATGAACATGTAAAATTATAAGAGACATCAGAAGATGCGAAATACTATAGAAAATATGTCAAAAATCACTACTCAAGTTAAAAAAACATCTAAAAAGAAACTAATGAATTTACAGCTTTAGCTATACCAGCAATATTAAACCCATAGTAAGTGAGCAACCTGTTTTTAAGAAATGCGAGGATTGAAATAGTTTTTCCTCTTTTTTTTTATAATTCAATAATTTTATTGTATTTTATTTTTTTATTAACTTGAGTATTTCTTATATACATTTCGAGTGTTATTCCCTTTCCCGGTATCTGGGCAAACATCCCCCTCCCCCCTCCCCTTCCTTATGGGTGTTCCCCTCCCAACCCTCCCCCCATTGCCGCCCTCCCCCCACCAGTCTAGTTCACTGGGGGTTCAGTCTTAGCAGGACCCAGGGCTTCCCCTTCCACTGGTGCTCTTACTAGGATATTCATTGCTACCTATGAGGTCAGAGTCCAGGGTCAGTCCATGTATAGTCTTTGGGTAGTGGCTTAGTCCCTGGAAGCTCTGGTTGCTTGGCATTGTTGTACATATGGGGTCTCGAGCCCCTTCAAGCTCTTCCAGTTCTTTCTCTGATACCTTCAACGGGGGTCCTATTCTCAGTTCAGTGGTTTGCTGCTGGCATTCGCCTCTGTATTTGCTGTATTCTGGCTGTGTCTCTCAGGAGCGATCTACATCTGGCTCCTGTCAGTCTGCACTTCTTTGCTTCATCCATCTTGTCTAATTGGGTGGCTCTATATGTATGGGCCACATGTGGGGCAGACTCTGAATGGGTGTTCCTTCAGTCTCTGTTTTAATCTTTGCCTCTCTCTTCCCTGCCAAGGGTATTCTTGTTTCCCTTTTAAAGAAGGAGTGAAGCATTCACATTTTGATCATCCTTCTTGAGTTTCATTTGTTCTAGGCATCTAGGGTAATTCAAGCATTTGGGCTAATAGCCACTTATCAATGAGTGCATACCATGTATGTCTTTCTGTGATTCGGTTAGCTCACTCAGGATGATGTTTTCCAGTTCCAACCATTTGCCTACGAATTTCATAAAGTCATTGTTTTTGATAGCTGAGTAATATTCCATTGTGTAGATGTACCACACTTTCTGTATCCATTCCTCTGTTGAAGGGCATCTGGGTTCTTTCCAGCTTCTGGCTATTATAAATAAGGCTGCAGTGAACATAGTGGAGCACGTGTCTTTTTTATATGTTGGGGCATCTTGTGGGTATATGCCCAAGAGAGGTATAGCTGGATCCTCAGGCAGTTCAATGTCCAATTTTCTAAGGATCCTCCAGACTGATTTCCAGAATGGTTGTACCAGTTGCAATCCCACCAACAATGGAGGAGTGTTCCTCTTCCTCCACATCCTCGCCAGCATCTGTTGTCCCCTGAGTTTTTGATCTTAGCCATTCTCACTGGTGTGAGGTGAAATCTCATGGTTGTTTTGATTTGCATTTCCCTTATGACTAAAGATGTTGAACACTTCTTTAGGTGTTTCTCAGCCATTTGGCATTCCTCAGCTGTGAATTCGTTGTTTAGCTCTGAACCCCATTTTTTAATAGGGTTATTTGTTTCCCTGCGGTCTAACTTCTTGAGTTCTTTGTATATTTTGGATATAGGGCCTCTATCTGTTGTAGGATTGGTAAAGATCTTTTCCCAATCTGTTGGTTGCCGATTTGTCCTAACCACAGTGTCCTTTGCCTTACAGAAGCTTTGCAGTTTTATGAGATCCCATTTGTCGATTCTTGATCTTAGAGCATAAGCCATTGGTGTTTTGTTCAGGAAATTTTTTCCAGTGCCCATGTGTTCCAGATGCTTCCCTAGTTTTTCTTCTATTAGTTTGAGTGTGTCTGGTTTGATGTGGAGGTCCTTGATCCACTTGGACTTAAGCTTTGTACAGGGTGATAAGCATGGATCGATCTGCATTCTTCTACATGTTGACCTCCAGTTGAACCAGCACCATTTGCTGAAAATGCTATCTTTTTTCCATTGGATGGTTTTGGCTCCTTTGTCAAAAATCAAGTGACCATAGGTGTGTGGGTTCATTTCTGGGTCTTCAATTCTATTCCATTGGTCTATCTGTCTGTCTCTGTACCAATACCATGCAGTTTTTATCACTATTGCTCTGTAATACTGCTTGAGTTCAGGGATAGTGATTCCCCCTGAAGTCCTTTTATTGTTGAGGATAGCTTTAGCTATCCTGGGTTTTTTGTTATTCCAGATGAATTTGCAAATTGTTCTGTCTAACTCTTTGAAGAATTGGATTGGTATTTTGATGGGGATTGCATTGAATCTGTAGACTGCTTTTGGTAAAATGGCCATTTTTACTATATTAATCCTGCCAATCCATGAGCATGGGAGATCTTTCAATCTTCTGAGGTTTTCTTCAATTTCCTTCTTCAGTGTCTTGAAGTTCTTATTGTACAGATCTTTTACTTGCTTGGTTAAAGTCACACTGAGGTACTTTATATTATTTGGGTCTATTATGAAGGGTGTCATTTCCCTAATTTCTTTCTCGGCTAGTTTCTCTTTTGTGTAGAGGAAGGCTACTGATTTATTTGAGTTAATTTTATACCCAGCCACTTTGCTGAAGTTGTTTATCAGCTTTAGTAGTTCTCTGGTGGAACTTTTGGGATCACTTAAATATACGATCATATCATCTGCAAATAGTGATATTTTGACTTCTTCTTTTCCAATCTGTATCCCCGTGACCTCCTTTTGTTGTCTGATTGCTCTGGCTAGAACTTCAAGAACTATATTGAATAAGTAGGGAGACAGTGGGCAGCCTTGTCTAGTCCCTGATTTTAGTGGGATTGCTTCAAGTTTCTCTCCATTTAGTTTAATGTTAGCAACTGGTTTGCTGTATATGGCTTTTACTATGTTTAGGTATGGGCCTTGAATTCCTATTCTTTCCAGGACTTTTATCATGAAGGGGTGTTGAATTTTGTCAAATGCTTTCTCAGCGTCTAAGGAAAGGATCATGTGGTTTTGTTCTTTCAGTTTGTTTATATAATGGATCACGTTGATGGTTTTCCGTATATTAAACCATCCCTGCATGCCTGGGATGAAGCCTACTTGGTCATGGTGGATGATTGTTTTGATGTGCTCTTGGATTCGGTTTGCCAGAATTTTGTTGAGTATTTTTGCGTCGATATTCATAAGGGAAATTGGTCTGAAGTTCTCTTTCTTTGTTGTGTCTTTGTGTGGTTTAGGTATAAGAGTAATTGTGGCTTCGTAGAAGGTATTCGGTAGTGATCCATCTGTTTCAATTTTGTGGAATAGTTTGGATAATATTGGTATGAGGTCTTCTATGAAGGTTTGATAGAATTCTGCACTAAACCCGTCTGGACCTGGGCTCTTTTTGGTTGGGAGACCTTTAATGACTGCTTCTATTTCCTTAGGAGTTATGGGGTTGTTTAACTGGTTTATCTGTTCCTGATTTAACTTCGGTACCTGGTATCTGTCTAGGAAATTGTCCATTTCCTGAAGATTTTCAAGTTTTGTTGAATATAGGTTTTTATATTAAGATCTGATGATTTTTTGAATTTCCTCTGAATCTGTTGTTATGTCTCCCTTTTCATTTCTGATTTTGTTAATTTGGACGCACTCTCTGTGTCCTCTCGTTAGTCTGGCTAAGGGTTTATCTATCTTGTTGATTTTCTCAAAGAACCAACTTTTGGTTCTGTTGATTCTTTCTATGGTCCATTTTGTTTCTACTTGGTTGATTTTAGCTCTGAGTTTGATTATTTCCTGCCTTCTACTCCTCCTGGGTGTATTTGCTTCTTTTTGTTCTAGAGCTTTTAGGTGTGCTGTCAAGCTGCTGACATATGCTCTTTCCTGTTTCTTTCTGCAGGCACTCAGCGCTATGAGTTTTCCTCTTAGCACAGCTTTCATTGTGTCCCATAAGTTTGGGTATGTTGTACCTTCATTTTCATTAAATCCTAAAAAGTTTTTAATTTCTTTCTTTATTTCTTCCTTGACCAGGTTATCATTGAGTAGAGCATTGTTTAATTTCCAAGTATATGTGGGCATTCTTCCTTGATTGTTATTGAAGACCAGTTTTAGGCCGTAGTGGTCCGATAGCACGCATGGTATAATTTCTATCTTTCTGTACCTGTTGAGGCCCGTTTTTTGACCAATTATATGGTCAATTTTGGAGAAAGTACCATGAGGAGCTGAGAAGAAGGTATATCCTTTTGCTTTAGGATAGAATGTTCTATAAATATCCGTTAAGTCCGTTTGGCTCATGACTTCTCTTAGTCTGTCTACATCTCTGTTTAATTTCTGTTTCCATGATCTGTCCATTGATGAGAGTGGGGTGTTGAAATCTCCCACTATTATTGTGTGAGGTGCAATGTGTGTTTTGAGCTTTAGTAAGGTTTCTTTTACATATGTAGGTGCCCTTGTATTTGGGGCATAGATATTTAGGATTGAGAGTTCATCTTGGTGGATTTTTCCTTTGATGAATATGAAGTGTCCTTCCTTATCTTTTTTGATGACTTTTAATTGAAAATTGATTTTATTTGATATTAGAATAGCTACTCCAGCTTGCTTCTTCTGACCATTTGCTTGGAAAATTATTTTCCAGCCTTTCACTCTGAGGTAATATCTGTCTTTGTCTCTGATGTGTGTTTCCTGTAGGCAGCAGAATGCAGGGTCCTCGTTGCGTATCCAGTTTGTTAATCTATGTCTTTTTATTGGGGAGTTGAGGCCATTGATGTTGAGAGATATTAAGGAATAGTGATTATTGCTTCCCGTTATATTCATATTTGGATGTGAGGTTATGTTTGTGTGCTTTCATTCTCTTTGTTTTGTTGCCAAGACGATTAGTTTCTTGCTTCTTCCAGGGTATAGCTTGCCTCCTTATGTTGGGCTTTACCATTTATTATCCTTTGTAGTGCTGGATTTGTAGAAAGATATTGTGTAAATTTGGTTTTGTCATGGAATATCTTGGTTTCTCCATCTATGTTAATTGAGAGTTTTGCAGGATACAGTAACCTTGGCTGGCATTTGTGTTCTCTTAGGGTCTGTATGACATCAGTCCAGGATCTTCTGGCCTTCATAGTTTCTGGTGAGAAGTCTGGTGTGATTCTGATAGGTCTGCCTTTATATGTTACTTGACCTTTTTCCCTTACTGCTTTTAATATTCTTTCTTTATTTAGTGCGTTTGGTGTTTTGACTATTATGTGACAGGAGGTGTTTCTTTTCTGGTCCAATCTATTTGGAGTTCTGTAGGCTTCTTGTATGCTTATGGGTATCTCTTTTTTTAGGTTAGGGAAGTTTTCTTCTATGATTTTGTTGAAGATATTTACTGGTCCTTTGAGCTGGGAGTCTTCACTCTCTTCTATACCTATTATCCTTAGGTTTGGTCTTCTCATTGAGTCCTGGATTTCCTGTCTGTTTTGGACCAGTAGCTTTTTCCGCTTAACATTATCTTTGACAGTTGAGTCAATGATTTCTATGGAATCTTCTGCTCCTGAGATTCTCTCTTCCATCTCTTGTATTCTGTTGGTGAAGCTTGTATCTACAGCTCCTTGTCTCTTCTTTTGGTTTTCTATATCCAGGGTTGTTTCCTTGTGTTCTTTCTTGATTGCTTCTATTTCCATTTTTAATTCCTTCAACTGTTTGATTGTGTTTTCCTGGAATTCTTTCAGGGATTTTTGCGATTCCTCTCTGTAGGCTTCTACTTGTTTATTAATGTTTTCCTGTGTTTCCCTATGGGAGTTCTTCACGTCTTTCTTGAAGTCCTCCAGCATCATGATCAAATATGATTTTGAAACTAGATCTTGCTTTTCTGGTGTGTTTGGATATTCCATGTTTGTTTTGGTGGGAGAATTGGGCTCCGATGATGCCATGTAGTCTTGGTTTCTGTTGCTTGGGTTCCTGCGCTTGCCTCTCGCCATCAGATTATCTCTAGTGTTACTTTGTTCTGTTATTTCTGACAGTGGCTAGACTGTCCTATAAGCCTGTGTGTCAGGAGTGCTGTAGCCCTGTTTTCCTGTTTTCTTTCAGTCAGTTATGGGGACAGAGTGTTCTGCTTTCGTGCGTGTAGTTTTTCCTCTGTACAGGTCTTCAGCTGTTCCTGTGGGCCTGTGTCTTGCGTTCACCAGGTAGGTCACTTGCAGCAGTCAAGTTGGTCTTACCTGTGGTCCCGAGGCTCAAGTTCGCTCGCGGGGTGCTGCCCACGGGCTCTCTGCGGCGGCAGCAACCAGGAAGACCTGTGCCGCCCCTTCTGGGAGCTTCAGTGCACCAGGGTTCCAGATGGCCTTATTGTTTTCCTCTGGCGTCCGAGATGTGTGTGCAGAGAGCAGTCTCTTCTGGTTTCCCAGGCTTGTCTGCCTCTCTGAAGGTTTAGCTCTCCCTCCCACGGGATTTGGGTGCAGAGAACTGTTTATCCGGTCTGTTTCCTTCAGGTTCCGGCGGTGTCTCAGGCAGGGGTCCTGCTGCTCCTGGGCCCTCCCCCACGGGAGCCCAGAGGCCTTATACAGTTTCCTCTTGGGCCAGGGATGTGGGCAGGGGTGGGCAGTGTTGGTGGTCTCTTCCGCTCTGCAGCCTCAGGAGTGCCCACCTGACCAGGCGGTGAGGTCTCTTTCCCACGGGGTCTGGGAGCAGAGAGCTGCTGCGGGCCGGGCTTTTTCCTCTTTTTAAATTTAACTTTTTAAAACATTTTCCCTAAGCAAAGTAAACATTTTATGCCAAAAATATGTGACAGACCTGTGAGATATTTATTTTACAAATTAATAGTTGGAATTGTTTAATTATTTTTTAATCTTTTTTTTTACAGTCCAGGTATTATCCCTCTCACTGTTTGACCTCTGTTTCTCATCCATTCCTCCTACCCCCTCCAGTCTCCAAGACCATGTCCCCATCTCACCACCCACACCCCATCAGACCTCCCAACTCCCTGTGGCCTCAAGTCTTTCAGTGACAAAGACAAACAATACCTCAAAGTAAAAGGCAGGAAAGAAAATTTCCAGGCAAATGCTTCCAAGAATCAAACTGGAGTGGCCTTCCTAATACGTAACAAAATGGATGTTCAACCATAAGTTATCAAAAAAGACAAAGAAAGGCACTTTATACTTGGCAAAGGAAAAATCTACCAAGATGAACTTTCAATTTTGAACATCTATGCTCCAAATACTAGGGCACCCATACTCATAAAAGAAACTTTACTAAAGCTCAAAGCATACATTGTACCACACACAATAATAGTAAGAGACTTCAACACCCCACATGATATGGACATATCATGGAAACAGGTACTAAACAGAGGCACAGTGAAATTAACAAGAGTTATGAAACAAATGGAGTTAAGAGCTATCTATAGAACACTTCATCCTAAAACAAAAGAATATACCTTCTTCTCAGCAACTCAGGGAACCTTCTCCAAAATTGACCATAAAATTGGTCACAAAACAGGCCTCAACAAATAACAAGAAAATAGAAATAATCCCCCATCCTATCAGATCACCATGGAATCTGTTCTTCAATAACAACAAAAATGAAAGAAAGCTGGTATACACATGGGAGTTGAACAATGCTTCAAGAAAGAAATAAAAAAAAAGAAATTAAAGACTTTTTAGAAATTAATGAAAATGAAGGCACAACATACCCAAACTTATGGGACACAATGAAAGCCATGCTAGGAGGAAAACTCATAGCTCTAAGTGCCTCCAAAAAGAAACTGGAGAGAGCATACACTAGTAACTTGACAGCACACCTGAAAGATATAGAACAAAAAGAAGCAAATACACACAAGAGGAGTAGATCACAGGAAATAATCAAACTCAGCGCTGAAATTAACCAAATAGAAACAAAAAGAACTATGCAAAGTATCAACAGAACCAGGAAAATATCACTATTTGCAGATGTTATATCATCGTATACTTATGTAACCCCAGAAATTCCACCAGAGAACTCCTAAACCTGATAAACAACTACAGCAAAGTACCTGGGTATAAAATAACAAATCAGTGGTCTTCCTCTACTCAGAGGATGAACAGGCTAAGAAAGAAATTAGGGAAATAACACCTTTCACAATAGTCACAAATAACATAAAACTTTTTGGTATGACTCTAACCAAGCAAGTGAAAGATCTGTATGATGAGGCCTTTAAGTCTCTGAAAAAAAATTGAATAAGATCTCAGAAGAGGGAAAGCCCTCTCATGCTCATAAATAGGTGGGATTAGTATAGTCAAATATCCATCTTGCAGAAAGCAATCTACAGATTCAATAAAATATCCATCAAAGTCCTAAGTCAATTTTTCATATAATTAGAAAGAGAAATTGGCAAATTCTTCAGAAGAAAAAAAACAGGATAGTGAAAACTATCCTCAACGATAAAAGAACTTCTGGGGAATAACCATCCCTTACCTCAAGCTGTATTACAGAGCAATAGTGGTAAAACTGCATGGTGTTGGTACACAGACAGGCAGGTAGATTGATGGAGTAGAATTGAAGACCCAGAAATCAACCCACACACCTATGGTCACTTGTTCTTTGACAAAGGAACTAAAACCATCCAGTGGAAAAATGGCAGCATTTTCAGCAAATGGTGCTGGTTCAACTGGAGGTCAACATGGAGAAGAATGCAAACTGACCCATCTTATCTCTTTGTACAAAGCTCAAGTCCAAGTGGATCAAAGACTCCCACATAAAAGCAGATACCCTGAAACTAATAGAAGAGAAAATGAGGAAGAGCCTCAAATATATAGGCACAGGGGGAAATTTCCTGAACAGAACACCAATGGGCTACAGAACTAAACAAAGAATTCCAAACTGAGAAATATCGAATGGCCAAGAAGCACCTAAAGCTCAACATCCTTAGTCGTCAGGGAAGTGCAAGTCACACAACTCTGAGATTCCACCTCATACCAGTTAGAATGGCTAACATCAAAATCTCAGGTGACAGCAGATGCTGGCAAGGATGTGGAGAAATAGGAACACTCCTCCATTTTTGGTGGGATTGCATGCCAGTACAATTACTCTGGAAATCAGTCTGGCCGTACCTCAGAAAATGGGGCATAGTATTGCCTGAGGACCCAGCTGTACCACTCCTGGGCATATACCTGAAATATGCTCCAACATATAACAAGGACACCTGCTCAACTATATTCATTGCAGCCTTATTTATAATAATCAGAATCTGGAAAGAATGTAGATATTCTTCAACAGAGGAATAGATACAGAAAATATGGTACATTTGAACAATGGAATACTACTCAGCTATCAAAAAAATGACTTCATGAAATTCATAGGCAAATGGATGGAATTAGAAAATATCCTGAGTGAGGTAATCCAGTCACAAAAGAATACACACTGTATGCATTCACTGATAAGTGGATACTAGCCCAAAACCTTGAAATACCCAAGAAACAATTTATAAACCATATGAATCTCAAGAAGAAGACCAAAATGTGGATGCATCAGTCTTTCTGAGAGGGGGAACAAAATATTCATGGGAGAAAATACATGGTCAAAGAGTGGAACAGGGACTGAAGGAAAGTTCATCCAGAAACTGACCCACCTGGGGATCCACTCCATATGCAGCAACCAAACCCAGTCACTGTTGCTGATGCCAAGATGTGCTTGCTGACAGGAGCCTGATATTGAAGTGTCCTGAGAAACTCTGCCAGAGCCTTACTGATACAAACGAGGATGCTTGCAGTTAACCATTGGACTGAGGATGCTTGCAGTTAACCATTGGACTGAGCATGGGGACCCCAATGGAGAAGTTAGAGAAAGGACTGAAGGAGCTGAAGGAGTTTGCAACCCCACAGGAAGAACAACAATATCAACCAACCAGACCACTCAGAACTCCCACGGACTAAACCACTAACCTAAGAGAGAGACCCATGGCTCCAGCTATATAGATACATGGCATTGTCCAGCATCAATGCCAGGGCATTGTGATAGGAGTGGGTGGGTGGGAGTGAGATCATCTTCATAGAAGCAGTGGGACAGGGAGGGAGAATGGGAGACTGGGGAAAGGGGATAACATTTGACATGTAAATACATAAAATATTCAATTAAAGAAAAACAACATGTGAGGATTAAAATAGATTTAAAAAATTCCTTCACTGGAGAAAAAGTACAAAGTCAAATGGATTTACAGTAAAATTCCATTGTACTTTTAAGTAACATCTATAGCCAATCTTCTTAAAAGTGTTTTAAAATATAAACAAAAAGGAGCAATTCCAAACCCCTACTATGACGCTATTATCACTCTAAACCAAAACCAGGTAAAGACACACAAAAAAATAGAAAATTATAGCCATATAGCATTGATGACTATAGATTTTAAAATGCTCAAAATACTTGAAAACAGACATATATCAAAAAGATTTTCTACCATCTGCCAAGTTGCGTTCATCCCTGGAATTCAGGGATGATTATCATAAGCAAATCAATAAAATTAAAAAAGAAATCCTAAATGGACTTAAAGACAAGAATCACACAATCATCTCAGTAGATACAGAAAAAGTTTTTAACAAACTTCCACATGCCTTTGTGACAATAGTTCTAGAGATTATAAGGCTAGAATAAATATACCTCGATATAGTAAAAACTTCGTGTGAGAAACCCACAGCCAACATTATCAAAATTGGAGAAGAACATGAAGCAATCATAGAGAGATAGGGTTGTCCACTATCCTTCCCCCCTTTTATTACTGAGCACATAGCACTGTCTGGAGCATGAAGGCAAGAGAAGGAAAGTAAAGGAATACAAATGGGAAAAGATAAAGCCAACCAATCCCTATTTACTGGTGATATAATTTTTCCATAGCAGGTATGAAAAAAATTGATGATAAAAAGTCTAAACATGATAAGCTGAGCATTATTTCAGAATACAGAATGGAATTAAACAGGTCACCACCAATAAACACAGAAAAATAGGTCATGGACATATTCCCATTCAAAACACTTTCAAATAAAGTAAAACACCTAGGAATAAACCTAACCAACAATGTGGGAGAACTTCAGAAATAATATGTTAGATCTCTGAAGAAAAAGTAGAGAAATACACTAGAAAACGTAAAAACATTCTGTGCCCATGGGATGGTAGAATGATTATATTTTAAATGGCTATTTAAACAAGAGCCACTCAAAAATTCAATGCTATCTTAATCAAAATATTCAACTCATTCACCACAGGAATAGAAAAACTAACATAAAATTCACATGAAACAACAAAAATCCCCAGAGGGCTAAACAACCCTGCAAAAGAAGACCAATACTAGAGTAACGGCCATTCCAGTTCTCAAGATATATTATAGAGTCACAGTAATAACCTCAATAGGATATTAGTACTAAAACAGACATGTAGGCCAGTGGAACAAAATTGGAAACAGAACATGAGTACACATATCTTCAGTCATTTAGAAATTGAAAAAGATACCAAAAATATATGTTGGAAAAAAGAAAGCATCTTTACCAAATGATAGTGAGAAAACCAGATTTCCACACACAGAAGAATATTAGACCCATTTATTTCTTTGCAGAAAACTGATACAAATGTATCAAAAACCTAGGCATGAAACCTGAAATATTAAAACTGCTAGAATGAAACTTAGGCCTACCCTACATAATAAAGATGTATGAAAGGACTTTCTGCCTAGTATTCTATTCATCAAGGCATTAAGCCTAGTAACTGACAAGTAGGCCCTCAGAAACTAAAACAGTTCTGTACAGCTCGAAAAAAATATCAACTTGTGAAGCAAAACCATGTGCGGTATGAAACAATTTTTCCTGCTATCTAACTGACAGAGGATTAATACTTGGACTATATTAATGTCTAAAATATATTTTTAAAAACTCAGAAATAGTCAAAAAGAAATGATCGATTCAGCATCAGGGCATAATAGCTCTGGGATATAAACAGAGAGTTCTAAATGGAAAATAAAAATAGGTAATAAATTTTTTTAAAAGAGTTTGAGCCTTCACAGGACTAAAGACCTCTCCTCCTATTGATGCTTGACTAAGCCATCCTCTGCCAGGGCAGGGAGGTGGGAGGGAGTGGATGGGTGAGGGAAGACCATCATAGAAGCAGGGGGAGGAGGAATGGGATAGGGGTTTTCTGGAGGGGAAACCTGGAAAGGGGATAACATTTGAAATGTAAATAAAGAAAATATCCAATTTAAAAAAAAGGAAGAAAAAAAGTTGAAAAAAGTTGACTATAACTGATGAAATTAAGTCAAGCGGAAAATAAATTAAAAAAAAAAAAGAGTTCAGTCCTAGTCATTAGGGAAATGAAAAACAAAACAACATTGAGATTTCATCTTTCCTAGGCCAGAGTGACAAAGATTAAAGGATAACTAACAACAAATGCTGGAGGAAATGTGGAAGTGGGGATCCTTCCTTCAAGATCCATGGGATTGCAAACTAGTGCAGTGATTATAGAAATCATTGGGGTAAATGTTTATAAAGTTGTCAATAACCTTACCATATGACCCAGCTATGCCACTCCCTGGCATATGCCCGAAGTACTTGACATCCTACGCCACAGATAATTTCTCTCGTTATTGTTCTATTCATAATAGCTAGAAAAGGGAAAAATGTAAATGTCCTACAACTGACTAATGCATAATAAAATGAAGTACATACACACTATGGACTAAATACTATCTAGATAAACACAGGAAATCATAAATTTTGCTGACAATTTGATAGAACTAAAAAGTATCCTGGGGTAATGCGAAAGCTAGGAAAGCAAAAATACCATTGTCCTATAGCATGTGATGTAACAGTAGAAAGGAAAATAACAAGATACAAGTACTCTGAAATTTAAAAAGGAGGCAGAAGTGAGATAAACACATAAGAAGAAGAGTGCAGAATAAAATAACTGCAAGGATGCCTTTAAAAGTTTCAAGGAATCATATTATTAATGGTTTACATAGCAACATATAAAATACATATAAAGTCAGTGTATCTGTACTAATAGTTAAAATGAAATTTCCTCATCTGGGCTAACAGTGCTCCCTTCCCATAAGAGCAACTACCATTCGACAAACCCCACAACACCACCAGGCATGAGGAGCCATGACTGAGTAGTTAGGGCTGTCAAAGATATTCACAATTTATTACAGGCTATTGACATTGTCATTGGTTGTCTCTCACCCCACTCCATAGGAAGAACACGAATGCCTTACAAAAACTCCCAAGGTGGAGCTGGTCTGAAAACTCAAACTAGCTCTCATGGTACCAGAAGGGTCCATGTAACTTTCCAAAGAGAAAATCAAATAGTCCAAAGGTGCTGTAGTGACACACAAACCTTGGTTGTAACCAACAGCTCTCTACTTGGGCTTCAAACCCAATGTACAAGATGAAAATCATCATTGGTACTGGAAACCTAGAGTTACTTAGAGTTAGTGAAGTCGTGAATCTTGGAAGAGAACCTACAACTGTCACTTTTTTAAAGTTGGTAATATCTAAATGCATTCAAAATGTTTGCCCTTATACTCACCCCTAATTGTAGTCCTCACTTCTCATCAAGAAAGCTTCTCTTTGTAGCAGATGGGGATGATGGCAGAAAACTATAACCCATCAAATACACAGTTGTGGAGCCCAGTCACAGCTGGTGGGGTTATATTAGAAAATATCAAATGACAATTATTTGTCCAAAAATGGAAGTTTTTTAAGTTCTAAGGTAAGACTGTCCTTCCATTCAAATGGGAACTAAGACACAAGCAACTGAACAGTAATAGCCACAGCAAAGTTCTATAACTTAAGCAAAATTATGTCAGATGCAAATGTGGATATACAAAAGCTATGTCACACATTAGAACAGTTTTATATGAAATGCAAAACATTTCCCTAAGTTTAAATCCACTTAATTTTAAAGACACCTGTGGATTTCTAGCTGTGTTCTAATTAATAAATATCAAACAATTAATTTTTCCTGACTTTACAACAAGGTAGACAAATTAGAAACTACTTTTATGAACCTTGGAAGGAGGAAAGTCATAGTGGGGTTTTACTAGTAGATGTTAAAATATGGGCCATTCAGAAAGACACACAGCACTTGAAATGGTTTACCTAGATCAGAAATTGTTGAATCCTGAAAGGAGAAAAACAATTCTATTATAATTGTCACAACAGCTGGAAGATGCGTATGTATCTTAGAATTAAATTCCTACAGATGATTGTCTTAGTTCCCTTTCTTATTGCTGTAATTAAAACCATGGTCAAAATAAACTTGTGGGCAAGTGGGTTTATTCGGTACACATGCTGATTACACATTGATTATTCAAAGAAGCTGAGACAGGAATTAAAGGCGGGTGAGAACCAGGAAATAGAAACTGAAGTAGAAATCATGAGTAATGACGCTTCCTTGCTTTCTTCCCAGAGTTTGTTCAGCTTCTTATTTTATACTACCCAGGAAAATCTCTCCAGGGCTGGCATCAAACACAGTAGGTTAGGCTTTTTACATCAATCATTAATCATGAAAATTCCCCTCAGCCTTGGCTATATGCTATTATGTATCTAATTCCTCAGTTTATTATCCTCTTTCTAGATTATTCTAAGTTTTATCTCAAGTTGGCCAAAATATAAAACATTACAATATAAAAATCTGGAAATATCCTTACATGTCCCTGAGAATGGGAAGGAAACAGGATTGAGCAATCAGTGCTGCCTTGACAGCCATTACACAGGAAGTGGAAACAAAAAAAAAATAGAAAATAAATATATACCAGATGAAATAAATTAAAATTTTTAATTAATATATTTTGAAAAGTTCAATTTACCAAGAAAATAAATAGAAAATTAGACTGATTCAGTTTTTAAAGAAAGACTGAATAAATACTTAAAACTGAAAGATTTATTTATTTACTAGTATCTGTGTGTTTATGTGTGAAAAAGAGAGAGATTGAGAGATTGAGAGGGAAGGAGGGAGGGAGGGAAGAGAAAGAGCAAGAGACAGAAAGAGAATGGCAATGCACTGGTCAGAGAATAACTTCGAATTTCTTCTCCAACCTTTATGTGGATTCTGGGGATCAAAGTCAGGTCTTACGTGACGATCATGTTTAGCCATTGGACTGTGGCTTCACTATATTTATATAAAAGTAATGTTCCAACACACGTTCCAAAGTTTCCACTGATACGTTCTATAAGCTGCTCAAGGCACATGAGTGACCAGACCCTGCTTGTGAGAACGTGTACCCACCAGAACATTGTACCTGCCATTAACACCTGGATCCAGCCCCCCCCCCCCACCTCATCCCCGACCACCACCACCACCAAGACACAGGCAGACAGGCTCCACCGCACAGAGCAAAAAGCCCAAGCTCAGGACTTGAAACCTATCAATCCCATCCCGGAAACCTCGTCCTTGGAAAGCTCTGTCCCAAAGAAATCCTATATAAACCTCGACGGCTCGGTTCTCTGCTGCTTCTCTACTGTTTCCTCTCTTGTGTGAAGTTTGTTGTGTGGTGTGACTTTCTGATATTTTTTTGGATCCTCAAAGTCAGAATACCTTTTCCTTCAGAGCTTTAACACTTTGCATTATGGGACACCCCCACCCTCTAACAGCAGAGCTGTAACGCTTGTTCTGGGCAAACCTTTCTCCTCAGTGCAGAGCTGTAACACTTGTATTGAGGAAACCTTTCCTCCTTGGAGCTGTTAAAACTTGCATTGGGCAAGCCTTTCCCTCAGATCTGTAACACTTATACATTCCTTCTGATATTTAAGAAAGATACATACAAAAATTGTGTAACCTTATTCTTAACATCTTTCATTCAGCCAGAACTAGTCAAAAGTATAATAAAATCACAGACTGATATTCCTCATGAAAATTAACAAAATAAGTCCTCAACGAATTTCAGAATACTGGAGTTAGATACATATATGCATGCATTCATGCTTGCATACATACATACATACATACATGCACACATACAAACATGAGTAGTATTTATGTAATAAATATGATTAATTTGCAAAATTTTAAAGTTGATTCCATATTCAAAACTCTCATGTTCGTTTGGAAAGAGATTGAAAATTCAAAGAAAGCTTTTCTCGCTGCTTATTTTCAAACTTATGATGCAGGAGCTGGCTTTTGAGATGCAATAAGAAAAAAATAAGTGGAACTGGAAAATATCATCCTGAGTGAGGTAACCCAATCACAGAAAAACACACATGGTATGCACTCATTGATAAGTGGATATTAGCCCAAATGCTCGAATTAACCTAGATGCACAGAACACGTGAAACTCAAGAGGGATGACCAAAATGTGAATGCTTCACTCCTTCTTTAAAAGGGGAACAAGAATACCCTTAGCAGGGAATAGGGAGGCAAAATTTAGAACAGAGGCTGAAGGAACACCCATTCAGAGCCTGCTCCACATGTAGCCCATACATATACAGCCACCAAACTAGATAAGATGGATGAAGCAAAGAAGTGCAGGCTGACAGGAACTAGATGTAGATCTCTTCTGAGAGACACAGCCAGAATATGGCAAATAAATAGGCGAATGCCAGCAGCAAACCACTGAACTGAGAACGGGACCCCCACTGAAGGAATCAGAGAAAAGACTGAAAGAGCTGAAGGGGCTTGAGACCCCATATGAACAACAATGCCAACCAACCAGAGCCTCCAGAGACTCAGCCACTACCCAAAGACTATACATGGACTGACCCTGGGCTCCAACTGCATATGCAGCAGAGAATAACCTTGTTGGGGAACCAGTGGAAGGGGAAGCCCTTGGTTCTGCCAAGACTGAACTCCCAGTGAATGGGATTGTTGGGGGGAGGGCAGTAGTAATGGGGGGAGGATGGAGAGGGGAACAACCATAGAGAAGGAGAGGGGGAGGGTTTAGGGGGATGTTGCTCTGGAAACCAGAAAAGGTAATAACAATTGAAATGTAAATAAGAAATACCCAATTTAATAAAGATGGAGAAAAAATATAAATATAAATAAATAAAGAAAGAAAGAAAAGAAAAGAAAAGAAAACATAAGTGAAGGAATTCAACATGAGAAAAAATTCTTATTTACAATTGATAAAAGTCAGGAGACTGTCTTAACTACCTTAGACTATAAAAGCTTTTCTTAGATATTCTTCTTAAAATAATAATATCCAGGAAAACATGGTAAGTTGAACTTTATTAGTAGCATTCCATGCTCAAAACCAATAATAAAACATATTTGCAAACTACAATTCTACTGAAGTTCAGCTTTGAAAACCAACAAATTATTGGGATTGTTTAGAGGAAAGTGGTGATACAAAGTAAACTACACCATGAAAAACAAACACACAAACAAACAAACAGGTCAGTTTCCATGACAGGGCACTCCTTAAACTGCCTACATAATTTGTAAGCATCTGAACTCATCAGAGATTCTTCCTTTCTAGTAACAATTTACCACTTGTACAACTTTGCAGATGACCCTTGTGAGTTTTATACATTTCAGCTTTCTCAGAGAGTTGATTTATGTTTTAAGGTTTTGGAGTCTTTCCCTCTTCTGGCTAGAGGGAATGTTTCGATTCAAATTAAATTGCTTTTGTTACAAGATCTATTTTATTCTGTTTTCTGATGTGGTGATAACCACCATAGGTAAAAGCTACACGGAAAGGAAGGAACTTATCTGGTTTATGTGACGGATTTAAGGAGACGGTTCACATATTTGAATGCTTGGTCCTCAGTTGGTGTAAATATTGGGAAGGATTAGTGGTTGTTGACTTTTTTGAGGAGTTGTGTCACTGGGGTGGGCTTTGAGGTTTTAAAAACCCATGACATTCCTACTTATCTTTTTCTTTGACTCCTACTTCTAGTTAATTGTGTAAGCTCTCAATTACTATGCCTGTCTTGCCATGTCTTGCACAATGATGATCGTGGACTCACCTCTTAAACTATAAACCCCAATAAATTCTTTTTTTAGATTGCTTGATCATAGTGTTTTGTCACAGCAGTAGACAACCACCCAAAACAGCTTACAGTTTAGTTCCATAATCTATGGAAGCCAGGAATTCAAGACCAGACCTAGAGGAGATAACTGAAACTTGGACTACAGAGGAAGACTGCTGACTGGCTGACTGGCTTGTTCCTCATGGCTTATGAAACTTGAATTTTTATACAACCAAGAACTACTTGCTCAGGGCTGTCATGGCCTAAAATGGCCTGAGCCCTCCCACATTAAACATTAATTTAAGAAAATACCCCCACACTTGCCTCAGGCTAATCTGCTGGAGGTACTTGCTCACCTGAGATTTCTTCTGCCTAGATGATACTGGCATGTGTCAGGTGGACCAAAAAAACAAACTAAAAAATACGAGTTGCTCAGTATTCTTTGGAAACAGAGGCAAAGAGTGTTCTGAGTAGTTTTTCATAAGGCTTTCATTTGCATAGCTTTCTAGGAAATTACATATATATATATGATTTTAAAAAGTGGTCAGGACAATAGAAAGTGGAAGAAGGGATGACTGATTGAGAGCTTGAGAACATTCTGGGTTTGAACTGTATATATTTGGAGATATGAAAGTTTACACAGACTTAAACTTTCCTCTTCAAATGACTATGTTTTGTTGAATGTAACATAAAATACAGTAAGATGTTCATTTCTTGGATGATATATTGAATTTTTAAGAGAAAATACTCATGAATACCATTTGAAGAAAGACAAAGGGCTATTTATACAATTTTAAAGCATTCTACACTGTGTTGCCAAAGTAGATAAAAAAGGAACATGGTTATAGTTCAAAGGGATCAAATAAAGGAACCAAAAACATGACAGTGGCAATAAAAATTTATTTTCTGTCTACTTTTATGACTTGAAAATTAATTTTAAAATTTCTATAGGCTTTTTAGCATGATAAAGGGAATAAATATTGCCAATTCGCCAACTGTCTGAGAAAATGAGGAAGGGCCTGTGACTGGTCTCCTTGAGGCAGGAAAGGCAATGAACCATCCTGGTCACTCAAGCAAGGCATCTGTTCTAGACAGAACCTGCTCTGACAAGATAAAACAGCCTCAATGGTCAGAAAGATAAAAGGTTTTGTCTTGAACCACAAACCCCCTCAACTTTTCCTACATTGATTTTTTTTCTCATTTAACCAAATTTTGCATGACTTGTATTTTTATTTACATAAGTTTGTTTATTTGGTTCAATTATAAGATTTTCTACATTGCCTAAATTCCATGCTACTACTTAATAATAAAATATGAGTCTGTCCACAACAATATCTGAATGTATCTTTTATTGATGGAAATAATCACGTATTAGTCATTTTTATATTCTAGATATACATATCCTAGTGAAGAAGCAAAGTTGTCATTTTTTTTAATTTTCTTCTTTCTGTTCGTAGATAATTTCTCAACCTGTGAATTCAAAGCCTGTACATCAATATATACACATAAATATAGTTTTAAAGTTTTATTGTGGGAAGACTCAATATCTTGCAATTCTAAAAAAGGAGAAGGCAAAACCATGAGAAAAAATATACTAAATTTTTCCCTTTTCCCATTAAAAATGTAAATAAAAGAAAACAATGGTTTCTCTGTCAACAGATCATGTTAATAAGTTACAAGCAGAATGTTCTGAAATAGTATAAATAAAATTTTCTAATTTCTTTCTTGCCAGTGTCCATTATGTGTATAATGTTAAATAAACTTTAGCAGTTCCCAGAAATGACAGAATATTCTTATTCTAAATGGCAAACTCGTTAGTAAGAATGAAAACTCTCATAAAAATCTTAGAAAGGAATTTAATGAATTACAGCACACAGTTCTCCTTTTTTTTTTTTTTGGTCCAGAATTACTGTTTATGGCAACCAACAAGGGGGAAAAAAGGGGAAAAATATGATCAGCGCCTCGCTTAACCATAATGAGAAGCTTGCTCCTGAAGCACATGGGAACAGATACAGAGATCAACAGCCAGATGCAGAGAATGCATCTATCAAATCACCCCTTTCAGGGCACAGGGAATCCTGTGGAAGAAGAGACAAACAAGTGTAAAAGCTAGAGTTGATGTTGTTACAACACAATTATGGGGCAAAGATGCTATGAATTTGAAAGAAAACAAGAAAGGACATATGCGAGGGTTTGGATTAAGCAAGGAGAAGGGGAAATTATATAGAATAAATATATTAACATAATATGTTATATTGTAATATATTAGTGTATAATAACTATTTATATATTATTATATACTAATAAATGTTATAAAATATATGTAAATACACACATATATACACACATACACCATACACATATATTTTCCTAAATATAACCTGCTCTATGTAATGTTAAGTAATGTTAAATAAATCTGTATAAAGTTACTTATAGGTTTCCAAGACTGACCTTTTAGTGTACTCTTCCCTGGGGAAAACTATTTCTCCTGTTCAAAGAATTTCATAGCTGTGTGTACTTCTTTGTATGAGATTGGAGTCTTATAGTATTTCTCCTTGTCAACGAGGGTGCAGAGTACCTGGAAGAGAATGGGGGACAAGGGACGCAAAGAAGGACACCAAGAGAAGAGTCTGATCAAGGCGACAATTTATTTTTCCCCTAGGCTGATTTTATACCATAACATTGGTAAGGGGGGGTGGTAAGAAGCAGGTCAAGGACACAATATTCGCGTGGTCAGGGAATCAGCTGATATTGACAGGATGTCAGAAAGGTCACAGGTTTGTCATATCTATTAGTCAGCAGGATGTTGGTTTTTCAGAAAGGTTACAGGTCATCATATTGGGTATCTTAATGTCAGACGTTATCGTATGATTATTCATCTTGACCACCACATTTGTATTAGCCTTCTGCAGCTGGCTGGGGATTTTCCATGAACCCAGTCATACTTAACGCTAACCATAATAATAACATCAATAATGGAGGGCTTCAAGGGCATCGCTCCCAATATCTCCTTATCCATGCTAGCAATGTCTTCTGTTGTTGTTGTCAGTGGTCAGCTCATATTTAGGCAGCCATGTTAGTGAGAATTTGTAGGTGTAGCTTCTGACAATACAAGGAGACACAGTGTTGTGAATTTGGTTTAACACTCATATTATGTTACTTGGATTTTCAAAATCACAAGAGAATACAACATGTAAGACTGACCCCATTTGGTTCTGATTGGTAAATAAGTTGCCTCCTACAAATAAATAAAAGGTAGAAATGAAAGAAAAAGTATTTGCTTTTAAAGTTGAAAAGGGAGAAAAATGCTTTGGGAATTTGAAAATGTCTATGCCAGGTCAGAAAGCTGGGTTCTGGGGTTGGGGATTTAGCTCAGTGGTAGAGAGCTTGCCTAGGAAGCACAAGGCCCTGGGTTCGGTCCCCAGCTATGAAAAAAAGAAAAAAAGAGAAAAAAGAAAAAAGGAAAGCTGGGTTCTTTAAATATGGGCTCTATGGAAATTCTGGAATTGCTTAGCCTGCTATGACAAATTAATAGCCTAGAAATCAGCTTATACAATAAGTAGAAGGGAATTTAATTGAAGTTAAATACATAGGAAAGGATGTTACTTCAAGTTATATAAAGAGAAATAACCACAAAGATATTAATCTCCATAGAAGGGAGAATTTAAGTATGCATAGATGAATAAATAAATGTAGACCTTGATCTCACTTTTAAAAATTGTGTAAGAACAAGGCAGGGGATAGTGAGGAACACCGTCTCAATGGATAATAATAATTGTTTAGATTGCTTTAATTGCTTTGATTTGTTTTAATTGTCAAAATGTGTGGTTATAAGTTTGGTGGTTATGGTACTAAAATTCCTCTGTGAGAGAGATCAAAATAAAGGAGGCATGAAGAGAAAGAAGGCTGCTAAATTAAATCAATCTAAACTTTTGATGATTTTGGGTTGCTGGATCAGGGGCATGATATTTTAGGAAAGAGCATCTCTATTTGTGTTCTTTCCAGCTTCTAGCTATTATAAATAAGGCTGCTATGAACATAGTGGAGCATGTGCCCTTGTTATATGTTGCAGAATCTTTTAGGTATATACCCTGGAATGGTACAGCTGGGTCCTCAGGCAGTATTATGTCCCATTTTCTGAGGTATCATCAGAGATTTCCATAGTGGTTGTACCAGCTTGCAATCCCACCAACAATGGAGAAGTGTTCCTATTTCTCCACATCCTCACCAGAATCTGCTGTCACCTGAGTTTTTCTTGTTAGCCCTTCTGACTGGTATGAGATGGAATCTCAGAGTTGTTGTGACTTGCACTTCCCTGATAACTAAGGATGTTGAACTTTTCTTTAGGTGCTTCTCGGTCATTCGATATTCCTCAGTTTGGAATTCTTTGTTCAGTTCTGTAGCCCATTCTTAAATGGGTTATTTGATTCTTTGGAGTGTTAACTTCTTAAATTCTGTGTATATATTGGATATTAGCATCTATTGGATGTAGGGTTGTTTAAGTTCTTTTCCCAATCTGTATGTTGCCTTTTTGTCCTGTTGACAGTGTCTTTTGCCTTACAAAAGTTTTTTTTCTTTTATTGGATATTTTTTATTTACATTTCAAATGTTATTCCCTTTCCCAGTTTCCTGGACGCAAATCGCCTATCCTATCCTCCCTCCTCTTCTTATATAAGGGTCTTCCCCTCCCCATCCTCCCCGCATCGCACCCACGACATTCCCCTACACGGGGGTTGGGGGTGTCCAGCCTTGGCAGGACCAAGGGCTTCTCCTTCCATTAGTGTCCAACAAGGCCATCCTCTGCTACATATGCATCTGGAGCCATGGATCAGTCCATGTATAGCCTTTGGGTAGTGGTTTAGTCCCTGGCATTGTTGTTCTTATGGGGTTGCAAACCCCTTCAGTTCTTTCAATCCTTTCTCTAATTCCTCCAATAAGGATCCCGTTCTCAGTTCAATGGTTTGCTACTAGCATTCACCTTTGTATTTGACATGTTTTGGCTGTGTCTCTCAGGAGACATCTATATCCAGTTCCTGTCAACATACACTTCTTAGCTTCATCCATCCTACCCAGTTTGGGTGGCTATTTTGTGAGATCCCAGTTCTCTACAGTTGATCTCAGAGTTTGAGCCATTGGTGTTCAATTCAGGAAATTTCCCCTCTGCCAATGTTTTTAAGAATCTTTCCCACCTTCTCTTTTATTAGATTCAGTAGACCTAGTTTTATGAAGAGGTCCTTAATCTACTTGTACTTGACCTTTGTACAAAGAGAGAAGAATGGAACAATTTGCATTATTCAACATGGCACTTGAACCACCACCATTTGTTGAATATGCTGTCTTTCTTCCACTGGATAGTTCAGGCTTCTTTGTCAAAGAGCAGATGGCCATAGCTGTCTGGGTTTAATTGTGGCTTTTCCGCTTACCTAGGAAGCGCAAGGCCCTGGGTTCGGTCCCCAGCTCCGAAAAAAAGAACCAAAAAAAAAAAAAATTGTGGCTTTTCAATTCTATCCTATTAAACTACCTGCCTCTCTCTGTACCAATACCATGTGGTTTTTATCACAATTGTTGTGTAGTTAGAGTTTGAGGTCAGGAACAGTGATTCCCCAGAAGTCCTTTTATACCTGATAATAGTTTTTGCTATTGTGGGTTTTTTGTTATTACAAATGAGTTTAAAATTGCTCTTTCTAGCTCCATGAAAAATTGTGTTGGAATTTTGATGGGAATTGCATTGAATATGTAGATAGCTTTCAACAAGATGGCCATTTTTACTATATTTATCCTGCCAATCTATGTGCATGGGTGGTCTTTCCATCTTCTGAGGTTTTCTTCAAATACTTTCTTTAGGGACTTGAAATTCTTGTCATACAGATTTTCACTTGCTTGGTTAAAGTCACACAGAGGTATTTTATATTATTTGTGACTATTTTGAAGGGTCATTTCCCTAATTTCTTTCTCAGCCTGTTTATCCTTTGAGTAAAGGAAGGCTTCTGATTTGTTTGAGTTAATTTTAAAACCAGTCACTTTGCTGAAGTTTATCATATTTAGGAGTTCTCTTGTGGAACTTTTTGGGGTCACTTAAGTATACTATCATATCATCTGCAAATAGTGGTATTTCGACTTTTTCCCTTCCAATTCATATCCCTTTGAATGACTTTTGTCTAATAGCTCTGGCTAGGACTTTGAGTACTATAATACATGGGTAGGAAACAGTGGGCAGTCTTATCTAGCCCCTGATTTTAATGAGATTGCTCCAAGTTTCTCTCCATTTAGTTTGATGTTGGCTACTGGTTTGCTGTATATTGCTTTTGCTATGAGTAGATATGGGCCTTGAATTCCTGATCTTTCCAAGACTTTTAACATGAAGGGGTGTTGAATTTTGTCAAATGTTTTTTCAGAATCTAATGAGATGATCATGTGGTTCTCACCTTTGAGTTTGTTTATGTAGTGGATTACATTGATGGATTTCCATATATTGAATGATCTGTTCATCCCTGGGATGAAGCCTACTTTATCATGGTAAATGATCATTTTTGGTGTGTTCTTGGATTAGGCTTGTGAGGATTTTATTGAGTATTTTCCCATCGATATTCATAAGGAAAATTGATCTGAGGTTCTCCTTCTTTGTTGTGTCTTAGTGTGGTTTAGGTATCAGGATAACTATGGCTTCATAAATTAATTAGATAGTGTTCCTTCTGTTTCTATTTTGTAAAATAGCTTGAAGAGTATTGGTATTAGGTTCTCTTTGATAAAATTCTCTTTGATAAAATTAGGTCTGATAAAATTCTGCAGTAAAACAATCTGGCCTTGGCCTCTTTTGATTAGGAGAATTTTAATAATTGCCTCTATTGTTTTATGGGTTATGGACTATTTAGATAGTTTATATGATCCGGATTTAACTTGGTACCTGGTATGTGTGTAGAAAATCATCCATTTCATCTAGATTTTCCAGTTTTGTTGAATATATGCTTTAGAAATAGGATCTGATGAATTTTTTTTTAAAAATTTCTTGTTTGTCTCATTACTTTTTTGCATTCTTATTGGATATTTTATATATTTACATTTCAAATGTTATCCCCTTTCCCAGTTTCCCCTCTCCCATCCACCCTTCCCCTGCTTCTCTGAGGATGCTCTCCACCCATCCTTACCTCATTATCCTGGCAGTGCCCTACACTGGGGAAACAAGCTTTCCCAGGACAAAGGGCTTCTCCTCCTATTGATGCCAGGCAATGCCATCCTCTGCTACATATGTGGCTGGAGCCATGGGCCCCGACTGTGTACTCTGTGGTGGTGGTGTAGTCCCTGGGAGCTCTGGAGGGTCTGGTTGGTTGTTATTATTGTTCTTCCTATGGAGTTGCAAACTCCTTCATCTCTTTCAGTCCTTTCTCTAACTCTTCTACTGGGGTCCCCATGCTCAGCCCAATAGTTAGCTGCAAGCATCCTCATCTGTATAAGTAAGGCTTTGGAAGAGCCACACAGGAACAAGTGCTTCTTGGCATCAACAAAAGTGACTGGGTTTGGTGGCTACATATAGGATGGATCTCCAGGTGGGGCAGTCTCTAGATAACCTTTCCTACAGTCCTTGCTCCACTCTTTCTCCCTGTATTCCCTCCTGTGGGTATTTTTACCCCTTCTAAGAATGACTGAAGCATCCACATTCTGGTCTTCCTTCTTCTTGACCTTCATATGTTCTGCAAATTGTTTTTTGGGTATTCTGAGCTTTTGGGCTAATATCCACTTATCAGTGAGTGAATACCATGTGTAATCTTTTATGATTGGGTTACCTCACTCAGGATGATATTTTCTAGTTCCATACATTTGCCTAAGAATTTAATAAAGTCATTGTTTTTAATAGCTGAGTAGTATTCCATTGTGAAAATGTACCACATTTTCTGTATCCATTCCTCTGTTAAAGGGCGTCTGGGTTCTTTTCAGATTCTGATTATTATAAATAAGGCTGCTATGAACATAATGGAGCATGGACCCTTGTTATATGTTGCAGCATCTTTCAGGTATATACCCAGGAGTGGTACAGCTGGGTCCTCAGGAAGTACAATGTCCCATTTTCTGAGGTACTGCCAGACTGATTTCCAAAGTGGTTGTACTAGCTTAAAAATGGAGAAGTGTTCCTAGTTCTCCACATCCTTGCCAGCATCTCCTGTCATCTGAGTTTCTAATCTTAACCATTCTGAGTGGTGTGAGACTGAATCTCAGAGATGTTTTGATTTGATTTGTATTTCTCTGATAACTAATGTGATGTTGATTTCTTTAGGTGCTTCTTGGCCATTCAATATTCCTCAGTTGAGAATTCTTTGTTTAGCTCTTTACCCCATGTTTTAATAGGGTTATTTGGTTCTCTGGAGTCTAACTTCTTGAGTTCTTTGTATACATTGGATATAGGATTGGTAGTGATCTTTTCTCAATTGTTTGGTTACAGTTTTAGCCTAATGACAGTGTCCTTTACCACTGTAAGAAGCTTTGTGATTTTATGATGTCCTATTTGTCAATTCTTGATCTTAGAGCATAAGCCATTGGTGTTCTGTTCAGGAAATATTACCCTGTGCCAATGTGTTTGAGGCTCCTTCCCATTTTCTATTCTACTAGTTTAATGAATCTGGATTTATATGGAGTTCCTTGATCCACTTGTACTTGACCTTTGTACAAGGAGATAAGAATGGATTGATTTGCATTCTTCTACATGCTGACTGCCAGTTGAACAAGCACCAATATCCAAGAAACATAAAATTAAAAAAAAAGTGATGTCTTTTTTTCCACTGGATAGGTTTTTCCTTTTCTATTTCTGATTTTGTTAATTTGGATATTGTCTTTGTGCCCTCTGATTAGTCTGGCTAAAGGTTTATATATTTTGTTATTTTCCTCAAAGTACCAGCACTTGGTTTTGTTGATTCTTTGTATAGTTCTCTGTTTCTACTTCATTGATTTTAGCACTGAGTTTGATTTTTTTCCTGCACTCTGTGCCTCTTGGGTGTAATTGTTTTGTTTTTTGTTTTTTGTTTTTTGTTTTTGTTTTTTTTTTTTGTTGTTGTTCTAGCTGTTATGCTGCTAGTATATGGATGCACTCAGAGCTATGAATTTTCCTCTTAGCACTGCTTTCACTGTGTTCCATAAGTTTGGTTATGTTGTGTCTTTTTTCAATAAATTCTAAAACATCTTTTATTTCTTTTTTTATTTCTTCCATGACCAAGTTGTCATTGAGTAGAAAATTGTTCAGCTTCCATGTATATGTGTGTTTTCTGTTCTTTTTGTTGTTATTGAAGACCAACCTTAGTCCATGGTAATCTGTTAGGATGTTTGGAATTATTTCAACCTTCTTGTTTTTGTTGAGGCTTGTTATGTGGCCAATTATATGAAATTCTTTAGAAGGTATCATGAGGTGCTGAGAAGAAGGTATATACTTCTGTTTTAGGTGAAACATTTTGTAGATATCTCTTAAATCCATTTAGTTTATAACTTCTGTTTATTTAACTGTGTCTCTGTTTAGTTTCTGTTTCCATGATCTGTTTATTGGTGAGAGTTAGGCATTGAAGTCTTCCACTATTACTCTGTGAGGCTCAATGTATGTGTTGAGCTTTAATGACTTATTTTTATACAAATGTTGGTGTCCTTGGATTTGGGGCACATATGTTCAGAATTAAGAGTTCTTCTTGGTGGATTTTTTTGATGAGTATGAAGTGACCTTCCTCATCTTTTTTCATAACTTTTGGTTAAACGTCAATTTTGTTTGATATTAGAATGGCTACTCCAGCTTGATTCTTGGGATCATTTGGTTGGAATTTCTTTCCAGGCTTTTCCTCTGAGGTAGTGTCTGTCTTTGTCACTGAGGTGTGTTTCTTGTAAGCATGAAAATGCTGGGTCCAATACATGTATCCAATCTGTTAGTCTATGTGTTTTTATTGGAGTATTGAGTCCATTAATCATTAATGACCAATGATTGTTGCTTACTGTTATTTTTGTTGTTAGAAGTGGATTTATGTTTATGTGGCTCTCTTTTTGGAAGGTTGTTGTAAGAAGATTAATTCTTGCTTTATCTTACATATAGTTTCCTTCTTTGTGTTGGAGTTTTCTAGGGCTTTGTAGGGCTGGATTTGTGGAAATATAATTGTTTAAATTTGGTTTTGTCATGGATTTTCTTGTTTTTTCCATCTATGGTTGTATTGGTCAGGGTTCTAGAGCTACAGAACTTACAGAGTATCTCTATATATTAAGTGAATTTGTTGTGATGACTTACAGTCTGTAGTCCAACTACCTAACAATGGTCATCTGTGAGGGGAAAGGCCAAGAGTCTAGTAGTTGCTCAATCTCCCAAGGCTAGTTGTTTCAGCTGGTCTTCTGTAGAAGTATATTCCAACAGATGTGCTAGCAAGTAAATGCAAGCAAGAGAAGAGGAGGGAATCTTCCTTCTTCCAATGTCCTTATGTAGGTCTCCAGAAGAAGGTGTGACCCAGATTAAATGTGTGTTCCACAATGCCTGGAACTGGGACTTGCTTTGTCCCAGGCTGACTTTGAACTCAGAGATCCCCTTGCCTTAGTCTCCATGAATAAAAGGTATGCACTACCTTGCCTGGGCCTACATTTTTCATAGCCAATATACCTCAAAATCTCCATGTCAAGAACTTCTGTCTTCTGGTCTCAAGATCTGGATCACAGGTGAGCCCTCCAATTCTGGATTGTAGCTCATTCCATATATAGTCAAGTCGACAACCAGGAATAGACATTATAATGATAATTGAGCATTTTACTGGTTATAGTAGTCTGGGCTGGCATTTTTTTTTATTTCTTAGAGTCTGTTTGTCATCTTTCCAATATCTTCTGTCTTCTAGAGTCTCTGTTGAGCTGTCTGGTGTAATTCTGATATGTCTGTCTTTATATTTTACTTGACCTTTGTCCCTTACCACTTTTAAAATTCTTTCTTTGTTCTTTGCATTTGGTGCCTTCATCATTATGTAACAGGAGGAATTTCTTTTCTGATCTACTCTATTTAGCATTCTGTAGGCTTCTTGTGTGTTTAAGGGCACCTCTGTCTATAGGTTAGGGAAATTTTCTATTATAATTTTGTTAAAGAAGTTTACTGTGATGGTTTGTATATGTTTAGTCCAGGGAGTAGTATGATTAGAGGTATGACTCTGTTGGAGTAGTTGTGTCCCTGTGGGTGTGGGCTATATGACACTCATCCTAGCTGCCTGAAAGTCTGTATTCTGCTGGCAGTCTTCAAGACAAGGATGTAGAACTCAAATACCATGCTCCTCAAATACCATGCTTCTCTGGATGCTGCCAAGTTCCCACTTTGATGATACTAGACTAAAGCTCTGAACCTGTAAGCCAGACCCAATTAAATGTTGTCCTTTATAAGAGTTGTCTTGGTCATGGTGTCTGTTCACAGCTGTTAAACCCTAAATAAGACATTGCCCCTTTATAAGAGTTGCCTTGGTCCTGGTGACTGTTCACAGAAGTAGAACCCTTACTAAGACATGAGCCCTTTGAGTTTGGAATCTTTGTTCACCTCTACACCTATTATTTTTAGGTTAGGTCTTATCATTGTGTGCTGGATTTCCTGGATGTTTGGGTTAGGAGTTTTTGCATTTTGCATTTTTTTGAGTGATGTGTCAATGCTTTCTATGGTTTCTTTTACACCTGAGATTCTCTCTTCTATCTCTTGTATTCTGGTGGTGATGCATCTATGATTCCTATTCTTTCATAAGTTTTCTATCTCCAGAGTTGTCTACCTTTGAGATTTCTTTTTTGATTCTATTCCCATTTATAGATCCAGGATGGTTTTGTTCAACTCCTTCAACTCTTTTGTTGTATTTTCCTGTGTTTCTTTAAGGTTTCTGTAAGGGATTTATGTTTTTCATTTTAAAAGGCTTCTATTTGTTTACCTGTGTTTTTCTGTATTTCTTTTTTTCTTCCATTTTTTATAAATTGGGAATTTCTTGTTTACATTTCAAATGTTATTCTCTTTCCGGTTTCCTGTCCATCAGCCCCCTAACCCCTCATTCTCCCCTTCTATATGGGTGTTCCCATCTCCATCTACCCCCTATTGCTGCCCCCCAACAATCACCTACACAAGGGATCCAACCTTGGCAGGACCAAGGGCTTCCCCTTCCACCATTAGGCTTAAAGCCCTCTCTAAGGAGATGGAATTTAGATAAGAATTAGTGATTAAAAAAACCTGTATGGTATTGATACAGAGACAGGCAGATAGACTAGTGGAATAGAATTGAAGACCCAGAAATGAACCGACACACCTATGATCACTTGATTTTTGACAAAGTAGTAAAAACCATCAAATGGAAAAAAGATAGCATTTTGAGCAAATGGTGCTGGTTCAACGGGAGGTCAGCATGTAGAAGATTGCAAGTTGATCCATTCTCATCACCCTGTACAAAGGGTAAGCACAAGTGGATTAAGGACCTCCACACCAAACCAGGTGTACACAAACTAATGTAAGAAAAAGTGGAGAAGAATTTTGAACACATGGGCACTGGAGAAAATTTACTGAACAAAACACCAATGGCTTATGCTGTAACATCAAGAATCGAGAAATGGGATATCATAAAGCTACAAAGCTTCTGTAAGGCAAAGGACACTGTTGTTAGAACAAAATGGCAACCAACAGATTGGGAAAAGATCTTTACCAAGCCTACAACTGATAGAGGGTTTATATCCAAAATGTACAAAGAACTCACGAAGTTAGACTGCAGGGAGACAAATAAGCCTATTAAAAAATGGGATTCAGAGCTAAACAAAGAATTCACAACTGAGGAATGCTGAATGGCTGAGAAGCACATGAAGAAATGTTCAACATCTTTAGTCATACGGGAAATGCAAATCAAAACAACCCACCTCATACCAGTCAGAGTGGCTAAGATCAAAAACTCCAGCAATAGCAGATGTTGGGGAGGATGTGGAGAAAGAAGAGCATTCCTCCATTGTTCTCTCCCCAAGGAGAACTGGGTTCTAATTAAGCCAAGTATCATTGGTTTCTGATGCTTATGTCCTTTTTTTTTTTTTTTGTATATTTTTCTTTTTTTTTTTTTCTTTTTTTCCATCTTTATTAACTTGGGTATTTCTTATATACATTTCAATTGTCATACCCTTTCCCGGTTTCCGGGCCAACATCCCTCTAACCCTCCCCCCAACAATCACGTTCACTAGGGGTTCAGTCTTGGCAGAACCAAGGGCTTCCCCTTTGACTGGTGCCCTTACTAGGCTATCCAATGTTACCTATGCGGTTGGAGCCAAGGGTCAGTCTATGTATATTCTTTGGGTAGTAGCTTAGTCCCTGGAAGCTCTGGTTGGTTGGCATTATTGTTCATATGGGATCTAAAGGCCCTTTGAGCTCTTACAGTCCTTTCTCTGATTCCTTCAATGGGGGTCCCATTCTCTGTTCAGTGGTTTGCTGCTGGCATTCACCTATGTATCTGCTGTATTCTAGCTGGGTCTCTCAGGAGAGATTTACATCTGATTACTGTCAGCCTGCACTTCTTCCATCATCCATCTTATCTAGTTTGGTGGCTGTATATGTATGGGCCAAATGTGGGGCAGGCTCTGAATGGGTGTTCCTTCTGCCTCTGTTCTAAACTTTGCTTCCCTATTCCCTCCCAAGGGTATTCTTGTTCTCCTTTTAAAAAAGGAGTGAAACATTTGCATTGTGGTCATCCTTCTTGAATTTCATGTGTTCTGTGCATCTAGGGTAATTCGAGCATTTGGGCTAATAGACACTTTTCAATGAGTGCACAACATGTGTGTTTTTCTGTGATTGGGTTACCTCACTCAGGATGATATTTTCCAGTTCCATCCATTTGCCTATGAATTTCATAAAGTCGTTGTTTTTGATAGCTGAGTAATATTCCATTGTGTAGATGTACCACATTTTCTGTATCCATTCCTCTGTTGAAGGGCATCTGGGTTCTTTCCAGCTTCTGGCTATTATAAATAAGTCTGCTATGAACACAGTGGAGCATGTGTCTTTGTTATATGTTGGGGCATCTTTTGGGTATATGTCCAAAAGAGGTATAGCTGGGTCCTCAGGTAGTTCAATGTCCAATTTTCTGAGGAACCTCCAGACTGATTTCCAGAATGATTGTACCAGTCTGTAATCCAACCAACAATGGAGGAGCGTTCCTCTTTCTCCACATCCTTGGCAGCATCTGCTGTCACCTAAGTTTTTGATCTTAGCCATTCTGACTGGTTTGAGGTGGAATATCAGTGTTGTTTTGATATGCATTTCCCTTATGACTAAAGATGTTGAACATTTCTTTAGGTGTTTCTCAGCCATTCAGCATTCCTCAGCTGTGAATTCTTTGTTTAACTCTGGACCCCATTTTTTTTCCTTTTTTTTGGGGGGGTATTTTTTTTATTTTATTTTATTTTTTTTTATTATCTTGAGTATTTCTTATATACATTTCAAGTGTTATTCCCTTTCCCGGTTTCCGGACAGACATCACCCTCCCCCCTCCCCTTCCTTGTGGGTGTTCCCCTCCCAAACCTCCCCCCATTGCCACCCTCCCCGCATAGTCTAGTTCACTGGGGGTTCAGTCTTAGCAGGACCCAGGGCTTCCCCTTCCACTGGTGCTCTTACTAGGATATTCATTGCTACCTATGGGGACAGAGTTCAGGGTCAGTCCATGTATAGTGTTTAGGTAGTGGCTTAGTCCCTGGAAGCTCTGGTTGCTTGACATTGTTGTACTTTTGGGGTCTCGAGCACCTTCAAGCTCTTCCAGTTCTTTCTCTGATTCCTTCAACGGGGGACCTATTCTCAGTTCAGTGGTTTGCTGCTGGCATTCGCCTCTGTATTTGCTGTATTCTGGCTGTGTCTCTCAGGAGCGATCTACATCCGGCTCCTGTCGGTCTGCACTTCTTTGCTTCATCCATCTTGTCTAATTGGGTGGCTGTATATGTATGGGCCACCTGTGGGGCAGGCTCTGAATGGGTGTTCCTTCAGTCTCTGTTTTAATCTTTGCCTCTCCCTTCCCTGCCAAGGGTATTCTTTTTCCTCATTTAAAGAAGGAGTGAAGCATTCACATTTTGATCATCCGTCTTGAGTTTCCTTTGTTCTAGGGATCTAGGGTAATTCAAGCATTTGGGCTAATAGCCACTTATCAATGAGTGCATACCATGTATGTCTTTCTGTGAGTGGGTTAGCTCACTCAGGATGATATTTTCCAGTTCCAACCATTTGCCTACGAATTTCATAAACTCGTTGTTTTTGATAGCTGAGTAATATTCCATTGTGTAGATGTACCACATTTTCTGTATCCATTCCTCTGTTGAAGGGCATCTGGGTTCTTTCCAGTTTCTGGCTATTATAAATAAGGCTGCGATGAACATAGTGGAGCACGTGTCTCTTTTATATGTTGAGGCATCTTTTGGGTATATGCCCAAGAGAGGTATGGCTGGATCCTCAGGCAGTTCAATGTCCAATTTTCTGAGGAACCTCCAGACTGATTTCCAGAATGGTTTTACCAGTCTGCAATCCCACCAACAATGGAGGAGTGTTCCTCTTTCTCCACATCCTCGCCAGCATCTGCTGTCACCTGAGTTTTTGATCTTAGCCATTCTCACTGGTGTGAGGTGAAATCTCAGGGTTGTTTTGATTTGCATTTCCCTTATTTTTTTTTTTTGTAACTAATTCTTTTTTTTTTTTAATTTTTTTATTTATTTATTTTTTTTTTATTAACTTGAGTATTTCTTATATACATTTCGAGTGTTATTCCCTTTCCCGGTTTCCGGGCAAACATCCCCCTCCCCCCTCCCCTTCCTTATGGGTGTTCCCCTCCCAACCCTCCCACCATTGCCGCCCTCCCCCCATAGACTAGTTCACTGGGGGTTCAGTCTTAGCAGGACCCAGGGCTTCCCCTTCCACTGGTGCTCTTACTAGGATATTCATTGCTACCTATGGGGTCAGAGTCCAGGGTCAGTCCATGTATAGTCTTTAGGTAGTGGCTTAGTCCCTGGAAGCTCTGGTTGCTTGGCATTGTTGTACTTTTGGGGTCTTGAGCCCCTTCAAGCTCTTCCAGTTCTTTCTCTGATTCCTTCAATAGGGGACCTATTCTCAGTTCAGTGGTTTGCTGCTGGCATTCGCCTCTGTATTTGCTGTATTCTGGCTGTGTCTCTCAGGAGCGATCTACATCCGGCTCCTGTCGGTCTGCACTTCTTTGCTTCATCCATCTAGTCCAATTGGGTGGCTGTATATGTATGGGCCAAATGTGGGACAGGCTCTGAATGGGTGTTCCTTCAGTCTCTGTTTTAATCTTTGCCTCTCTATTCCCTGCCAAGGGTATTCTTTTTCCTCATTTAAAGAAGGAGTGAAGCATTCACATTTTGATCATCCGTCTTGAGTTTCCTTTGTTCTAGGGATCTAGGGTAATTCAAGCATTTGGGCTAATAGCCACTTATCAATGAGTGCATACCATGTATGTCTTTCTGTGATTGGGTTAGTTCACTCAGGATGATATTTTCCAGTTCCAACCATTTGCCTACGAATTTCATAAACTCGTTGTTTTTGATAGCTGAGTAGTATTCCATTGTGTAGATGTACCACATTTTCTGTATCCATTCCTCTGTTGAAGGGCATCTGGGTTCTTTCCAGTTTCTGGCTATTATAAATAAGGCTGCGATGAACATAGTGGAGCACGTGTCTCTTTTATATGTTGAGGCATCTTTTGGGTATATGCCCAAGAGAGGTATAGCTGGATCCTCAGGCAGTTCAATGTCCAATTTTCTGAGGAACCTCCAGACTGATTTCCAGAATGGTTTTACCAGTCTGCAATCCCACCAACAATGGAGGAGTGTTCCTCTTTCTCCACAACCTCGCCAGCATCTGCTGTCATCTGAGTTTTTGATCTTAGCCATTCTCACTGGTGTGAGGTGAAATCTCAGGGTTGTTTTGATTTGCATTTCCCTTATGACTAAAGATGTTGAACATTTCTTTAGGTGTTTCTCAGCCATTCGGCATTCCTCAGCTGTGAATTCTTTGTTCAGCTCTGAACCCCATTTTTTAATAGGGTTATTTGTTTCCCTGCGTGGACCCCATTTTTAATAGGGTTATTTGTCTCCCTGCAGTCTAACTTTGTGAGTTCTTTGTATATTTTGGATATAAACCCTCTATCAGTCGTAGGATTGGTAAAGATCTTTTCCCAATCGGTTGGTTACCCTTTTGTCCTAACAACAGTGTCTTTTGCCTTACAGAAGCATTGCAGTTTTATGAAATCCCATTTTTCGATTCTTGATCTTAGAGCATAAGCCATTGGTGTTTTGTTCAGTAAATTTTCTCCAGTGTCCATGTGTTTGAGATTCTTCCCTTCTTTTTTTATCATATCAATAGTATAATAAAATGGTCATCAGAAGCATGCTATAATTATAACCAGATAGGCAATCATAATGAAATAACAAAATCAATATAGCAAACAATAATGGCACTCAAGAAACAAATAGAATAATACCAAGAGACCTCAGTACCTCACATTAAAAACTGATAGACCACAGAAACAAAATTTACAAGAAAACTTTGAACTTAAAATATATATGTCAAATGGAACTAGCATATATAAATGAACTTTTCATTCAGTTTTGACAAAAATACTTGTTCTCTTCAAGGGCACACAGACATTCTCTAGAATGGATCACACATGTGGATAAAATGAGTGAAACTATATTGAGTACCTTCCAGCCATAGTCCTCTGAGTTGTTATACTTCTGTGTTGTGAAAGGCTATACAATTAGTACAAGAGAGATTGGACAGTTCATAAATGTGTGAGAATTAACAAAAATCATTAGACAAATGGAAATGAAAATACACTATACCCCCAAACCATCAGACCCATGGAAATGAAGATCCAATAACATATCAGATACAACAACAGCAGTTCTAAGATAGAAGACTAAAAGAATGAATGGCTGCACTAGGGGCAAAGTCTCAAAGAAGCATAACCTTTACACATCAAGGAACCAGAGACAGGCTGATGAACTAAACCCAACATTGGCAGAAAGAGGGAAATAAGACCCATCCCATAGGCAAGTACCAATCCCTGACACTATTAATGATACTCCATTATGCTTACAGACAAGAATCTAGCATGACTGTCCTCTGAGAGGCACCACCCAGCAGCTGACTCAGACAGATGCAGACACCCACAACTACACAGTGAATGGAACTTGGGCAACTACTATGGGGATAGGAACTCCACAGTAAGACCAATAGAATCAACTAACCTGGACCCTTGGAGCTCTCAGAGACTGTACCACCAACCAAAGAATATACATGGACTGGACCTACGCCTCTCCTCTCATGTAACAGATGTGCAGCTCAGTCTTGATGTGGGTCCTGAACAACTGGAATGAGAGCTATCCCAAAAGCTGTTGCCTGTACATGGGATATGTTCTTCTAGCAAGACTGACTGCCTTGTTTGGCCTCAGTGGGAGAGGATGTGCTTAGCCTGAGAGAGACTTGAAGTGCAAGAGTGGGTGGATATCCAATGGAGTCCCACAACTACTTAAAGGAGAAGGGGAGAGTGGAATGGGGGAAGGACTGTGGGAGGGACTGAAAGGGAGGGGGCAGAAAGCAGGTTGTAAATTAAATAAGTAAAAATTAAAATTATAAAAAGATGGAACTTAATATTTCTAAATATTTGGGACATTAACACTTTCCATTTTGGCTGGAGAGATGGCTCAGCGGTTAAAAGCACCCAACTGCTCTTCCAGAGGTCCTGAGTTCAATTCCCAGCAACCACATGGTGGCTCACAACCATCTGTAAAGAGATCTGATGCCCTCTTCTGGTGTGTCTGAAGACAGCTACAGTGTACTTATATATAATAAATGAATAAATAAATTTAAAAAAGCAATTTCCATTTTTAAGATAATGTAACTTGTATCAGATGAAGTGTTTGTTTGGATAAGAATGATTTTAATTACAGGAAGTTTAGTTTGAGTGTTCTGGTTTGATGTGGAGGTCCTTGATCCACTTGGACTTAAGCTTTGTACAGGGTGATAAGCATGGATCGATCTGCATTCTTCTCCATGCTGACCTCCAGTTGAACCAGCACAATTTGCTGAAAAGGCTATCTTTTTTCCATTGGATGGTTTTGGCTCCTTTGTCAAAAATCAAGTGACCATAGGTGTGTGGGTTCATTTCTGGGTCTTCAATTCTATTCCATTGGTTTACCTGCCTGTCTCTGTACCAATACCATGCAGTTTTTATCACTATTGCTCGGTAATACTGCTTGAGTTCAGGGATAGTGATTCCCCCTGAAGTCCTTTTATTGTTGAGGATAGTTTTAGCTATACAGGGTTTTTTGTTATTCCAGATATTGTTGAGGATAGTTTTAGCTATACAGGGTTTTTTGTTATTCCAGATGAATTTTCAAATTGTTCTAACTCTCTGAAGAATTGGATTGGAATTTTGATGAGGATTGCATTGAATCTGTAGATCGTTTTTTGTAAAACGGCTGTTTATACTATATTATTCCTGCCAATTCAGGAGCATGGGAGATCTTTCCATTTTCTGAGATCTTCTTCAATTTCTTTCTTCAGAGTCTTGAAGTTCTTATCATACAGATCTTACTTGATTAAAGTCACACAGAGGTGACTTTTATATTATTTGGGTCTATTATGAAGGGTGTCGTTCCCCTAATTTCTTTCTCGGCTTGTTTCTCTTTTGTGTAGAGGAAGGCTACTGATTTATTTGAGTCAATTTTATACCCAGCCACTTTGCTGAAGTTGTTTATCAGCTTTAGTAGTTCTCTGGTGGAACTTTTGGGACCACTTAAATATACAATCATATCATCTGCAAATAGTGATATTTTGACTACTTCTTGTCCGATCTGTATCCCTTTGATCTCCTTTTGTTGTCTGATTGCTCAGGCTAGAACTTCAAGAACTATATTGAATAAGTAGGGAGAGAGTGGGCAGCCTTGTCTAGTCCCTGATTTTAGTGGGATTGCTTCAAGTTTCTCTCCATTTAGTTTAATGTTAGCAACTGGTTTGCTGTATATGGCTTTTACTATGTTTAGGTATGGGCCTTGAATTCCTATTCTATCCAGGACTTTTATCATGAAGGGGTGTTGAATTTTGTCAAGTGCTTTCTCAGTATCTAAAGAAATGATCACGTGGTTTTCATCTTTCAGTTTGTTTATATAATGGATTATGATGATGGTTTTTCATATATTAAACCATCCATGCATACCTGAGATGAAGCCTGCTTGATCATGGTGGTTGATCGTTTTGATATGCTTTTGGATTCTGTGTGTAAGAATTTTATTGAGTATTTTTGCGTCAATATTCGTAAGGGAAATTGGTCTGAAGTTCTCTTTCTTTGTTGGGTCTTTCCGTGGTTTAGGTATAAGAGTAATTGTGGCTTCATAGAAGTTATTCTGTAGGACTCAATCGGTTTCAATTTTGTGGAATAGTTTGGATAGTATTGGTATGAGGTCTGATAGCATTCTGCTCTGAACTCTTCTGGACCTGGGCTCTTTTTGGTTGGGAGACTTTTAATGACTGCTTCTATTTTTTAGGAATTATGGGGTTGTTTAAATGGTTTATCTGTTGCTGATTTAACTTCAGTACCTGGTATCTGTCTAGGAAATTGTCCATTACCTTCTGATTTTCCAATTTTGTTGAATATAGGTTTTTGTAGTAGGATCTGATGATTTTTTGAATTTCCTCTGATTCTGTTGTTATGTCTCCCTTTTCATTTCTGATTTTGTTAATTGGGACACACTCTCTGTTTCCTCTGCTTAGTCTCTTTAGGGTTTATCTATCGTGTTGATTTTCTCAAAGAACAAACTTTTGGTTCTGTTGATTCTTTGTATAGTTCTTTTTGTTTCTACTTGGTTGATTTCAGCTCTGAGTTTGATTATTTCCTGCCTTCTATTCCTCCTGGGTGTATTTGCTTCTTTTTGTTCTAGAGCTTTTAGGTGTACTGTCAAGCTGCTGATATATGCTCTCTCCTGTTTCTTTCTACAGGCATTCAGAGCTATGAGTTTTCCTCTTAGCACAGCTTTCATTGTGTCCCATAAGTTTGGATAATGTTGTACACTGATTTTCATTAAATTCTAAAAAGTCTTTAATTTCTTTATTTCTTCCTTGACCACATTATCATTGAGTAGAGCACTGTTCAACTTCCATGCATACATGGATGTTCTTTCCTTATTGTTATTGAAGACCAGCTTTAGCCTGTGGTACTCTGATAGGACGCATGAGATTATTTCTATTTTTCTGTATCTGTTATGGCCTGTTTTATGACTGATTATATAGTCAATTTTGGAGAAAGTACCATGACGTGATGAGAAGAAGTTATATCCATTTGTTGTAGGATAGAATGTTCTAGAAATATCTGTTAAGTCCATTTGGTTCATAACTTCTCTTAGTCTTTCTATGTCTCTGTTTAATTTCTGCTTCCATGATCTGTCCATTGATGAGAGTGGGGTGTTGAAATCTAATATTTTTGTGTGAGGTGCAATGTGTGCTTGGAGCTTTAGTAAGGTTTCTTTTATGTATGTATGTGTCCTTGTATTTGGAGCCAAGATATTTATGATTGAGAGTTCATCTTGGTGGATTTTTCCTTTGATGAATATGAAGTGTCCTTCCTTATCTTTTGTGATGACTTTTGCTTGAAAATCGATATTATACGATATTAGAATGGCTACTCCAGCTTGCTTCTTCAGACCATTTGCTTGGAAAGTTGTTTTCCAGCCTTTCACTCTGAGGTAGTGTCTATCTTTGTTTCTGAGGTGTGTTTCTTGTATGCAGCAATATGCTGTGTCCTCATTGCATATCCAGTTTGTTAATCTGCGTCTTTTTTATTGGGGAATTGAGTCCATTAATGTTGAGAGATATTAAGGAATAGTGATTATTGCTTCCTGTTATCTTCCTATTTGGAGGAAAGATTATGTTTGTGTGCTTGTCTTCTCTTTGTTTTCTTGCAAAACAATTAGTTTCTTGCTTTTTCTAGGGTGTAGCTTGCCTCCTTTTGTTGTGCTTTACCATTTATTATCCTTTGTAGGGCTGGATTTGTAGAAAGATATTGTGTAAATTTGGTTTTGTCATGGAATATCTTGGTTTCTCCATCTATGTTAATTAAGAGTTTTGCTGGATACAGAAACCTGGGCTGGCATTTCTGTTCTCTTATGGTCTGTATGACATCTGTCCAGGATCTTCTGGCTTTCATAGTCTCTGGTGAGAAATCTGGTGTAATTGTGATAGTTCTGCCCTTATTTGTTATTTGACCCTTTCCCCTTACTGCTTTTAATATTTTTTCTTTGTTTTGTGCATTTGGTGCTTTGACTGTTATGTGACAGGAGGAGTTTCTTTTCTGGTCCAATCTATTTGGAGTTCTGTAGACTTCTTATATGTTTATGGGCATCTCTTTCTTTAGATTAGTGAAGTTTTCTTCTATGATTTTGTTGAAGATATTTACTGGTCCTTTGAGCTGGGAGTCTTCACTCTCTTCTATTCATATTATCCTTAGGTTTCATCTTCTCATTGTGTCCTGGACTTCCTGTATGTTTTGGGCCAGTAGCTTTTTCCGTTTTACATTATCTTTGACAGTTGTGTCAATGATTTCTTTGGAATCTTCTGCTCCTGAGATTCTCTCTTCTATCTCTTGTATTCTGTTGTATCTGGTGATGCTCTTATCTACGGATCCTCATCTCTTCCTTTTGTTTTCTCTATCCAGGGTTGTCTCCGTATGTGCTTTCTTTATTGTTTCTATTTCCATTTCTAATTCCTTCACCTGTTTGATTGTGTTTTCCTGTAATTCTTTCAGGGATTTTTGTGATTCTACTTGTTTATTTGTGTTTTCCTGCATTTCTGTAAGGGAGTTCTTTATGTCTTTCTTGAAGTCCTCCATCATCATGATCAAATGTGATTTGAAATCTACATCTTGCTTTTCTGGTATTCAGTGTTCTCTTTGGTGGGAGAAGTGGTCTCTGATGATGCCATGTAGCCTTGGTTTCTGTTGCTTGGGTTCCTGTGCTTGCCTCTCACCATCAGGTTGTCTCTGGTGTTACCTTGTTCTGCTATTTCTGACAGTGGTTAGACCGTCCTATAGGCCTGTGTGTCAGGAGTGCTGTAGACATGTTTTTCTGTTCCTTTCAGACAGTTATGGGGACAGAGTGCTCAGCTTTCAGACATGTAGTCTTTCCTGTCTACTGATCTTCAGCTGTTCCTGTGGGCCTGTGTCCTGAGTCCACCAGGCAGGTCACTTGGAACAGAAAAGTTGGTTTTACCTCTGGTCTCTGGCCTGAAGTCCCTCCTCATTGCTGTGTTTCAACTCTTCATGAGGGCAGCAAACAGAAGGGCCTGCCCTGCCTTCTCTCAGGTCCCTGTGCACAGGGGGCCCAGATGGCACTAGGCATTTTCCTCTGGAGTCAGAAATGTGGGCAGAGAGTAGTGTCCTCTAGCTTCCTAGTCATGTTTTCCCCTCTAAATGTCTAACTCTCCCTCCCACAGGATTTGGGTTCAGGGAGCTGTTTGACCAGGTCCCTTCAGATTGGGAGCAGTCTGGACCCCAGGGCACCTGCAGCTTGAGTGCCCCTATCTTCCTGTTCCCAGAGGCCCTATACACTTTCCTTTTGGGCCAGGGATGTGGGCAAGGGTGGTCAGTACTGGAAGTCTCTCCTGTCCTGTAGTCTCAGGAGGGCCCACCTGTTTGGGTGATGAGCTCTCTCTCCCATGGGATTTGGGTGCAGGGAGCTGTGGGCCTGGATCAGTGAGGTTCGGGCTCCAGCTAGAAACTGGAAGTGTCTGGTCCCAGAGGAATTTTGCCTCTGTGTGTCCTGAGTCCACCAGGCAGGTCACTTGGAGCAAAAAAGTTGGTCTTACCTCTGGTCTCAGGTCTAAAGTCAGTCCTTGGGGTGGGTTTCAGCTCTCTGTGAGGGCAGCAACCAGAAGGGCCTGCCCCACCTTTTCTTGGGTCTCTGTGCACAGGGGGCCCAGATAGCACTAGGCGTTTTCCTCTAGAGTCAGACTTCCTCTGACTTCCCAGGCATGTCTGCTCTTCTGAATGTCTAGCTTTCCCTCCCACAGGATTTGGGTGCAGGGAGCTGTTTGACCAGATTCCTTCAAATCTGTGCACAGTCTGGACCACAAGGTACCTGCAGCTTGAGTGCCCCATCTTCCTTTTCCAGAGGCTCTATACAGTTTCCTCTTGGGCCAGGGATGTGGGCAAGGGTGGGTAGTACTAGCAGTCTCTCCTGCCCTGCAGTCTCAGTGGTGCCCACCTGTCTGGGCAATGAGCTCTCTCTCCCATGGGGTTTGGGATCAGGGAGCTGTGGGCCTCTTTATGCCTTTATTTAAGTCCTCCATCATCATGATCAAATGTGATTTAAAATCTAGATCTTGCCTTTCTGATGTGTTTAAATATTCAGTGTTTGCTTTGGTGGGAGAATTGGTTCTGATGATGCCATGTAGTCTTGGTTTCTGTCGCTTGGGTTCTTGCACTTGCCTCTCGCCATCAGGTTGTCTCTGGTGTTATCTTGTTCTACTATTTCTGACAGTGGCTAGACTGTCCTGTTCCCAGAGGCCTTATACAGTTTCCTCTTGGGCTAGGGATGTGGACAAGGGTAGGCAGTACTGGAAGTCTCTCCTGCCCTGCCATCTCAGGAGTGCCCATCTTTCTGGACAATGAGCTCTCTCTCGAATTGGATTTGGGAGCAGGGAGCTCTGGGCCGGGATCAGCGAGGTTTAGGCTCTAGCTAGAAACCAGAAGTGTGATTATGGCTATTTTATAAGTTACAGATAGGTTGTCATTTTGTGGGAAATTTTGAAAATGATCTTAATTTTGAATAAGGAGAAAATTAAATAGAGAGCCTACACTGAGTTTTTGGTCTTTCCTTTCTTCTTCTCTCTCCTTTTTTTCCTAGATAAAAGGAAGGGTACTGAAGGGAAAAGTGGAATAGAGTATGTTAAAAGAAATTAGGGCAGCGGCTCTCTGCTCCCAGGCCCCGGGGGAGAGAGGCCTCGCCGCCTGGTCGGGTGGGCACTCCTGGGGCTGCGGAGCGGAGGAGACCACCGGCGCTGCCCACCCCTGCCCACATCCCTGGCCCAGGAGGCAACTGTGTGGGGCCTCTGGGTTCCCGTGGGGGGGGGCCCGGGAGCGGCGGGATCCCTGCGTCTGGGACACCGCCGGAAACTGAAGGAGGCAGACCGGATGGACAGTTCTCTGCACCCGGATCCCAAGGGAGGGAGAGCTGGACCTTCGGAGAGGCGGACACGCCTGGGAGACCAGGGGAGACTGCACTCTGTGCACGTCCAGACGCCAGAGGAGAACACCAAACGTCGTCTGGAGCCCTGGTGCACGGAGGCTCCCGGAAAGAGCGGCGCAGAGGAGAACACCAAACGTCGTCTGGAGCCCTGGTGCACGGAGGCTCCCGGAAAGAGCGGCGCAGATCTTCCCAGTTGCTGCCGCCGCGGAGAGGACTTAGGCAGTACCCCACGAGCAAACTTGAGCCTTGGAACCACAGGTGGGACCAACTTTTCCCCTGCAAGAAACCTGCCTGTTGAACTCAAGACGCAGGCCCACAGGAACAGCTGAAGACCTGTAGATAGGAAGGACTGCACGCCCGAGGGCAGAACGCTCTGTCCCCATGGCTGGCTGAAAGAAAGCAGGAGGGCAGGTCTGCAGCACTCCTGACACACAGGCTTATAGGACAGTCTGGCCATGGTCAGAAATAGCAGAACAAAGTAACACTAGAGAAAATCTGGTGGCGAGAGGCGGGCGCGGGAACCCAAGCAACGGAGGCCAAGACTGCATGGCATCATCGGAGCCCAATTCTTCCACCAAAGCAAACACAGAATGTCCAAACACACCAGAAAGGCAAGATCTAGTTTCAAAATCATATTTGATCATGATGCTGGAGGACTTCAAGAAGGACATGAAGAACTCCCTTAGAGAGCAAGTAGAAGCCTACAGAGAGGAGTCGCAAAGATCCCTGAAAGAATTCCAGGAAAGCACAATCAAGCAGTTGAAGGAATTAAAAATGGAAATGGAGGCAATCAAGAAGGAACACATGGAAACAACCCTGGACGTGGAAAATCAAAAGAAAAGACAGGGAGCTGTAGATACAAGCTTCGCCAGCATAATACAAGAGATGGAAGAGGGAGTCTCGGGAGCGGAGGATTCCATAGAAATCATTGACTCGACTGTCAAAGATAATGTAAAGCGGAAAGGGCTACTGGTCCAGGGCATACAGGGAGTCCAGGACTCAATGAGAAGATCAAGCCTAGGGATAATAGGTATAGAAGGGGGTGAGGACTCCCAGCTCAAAGGACCAGTAGATATCTTCAACAAAATCATGGAAGAAAACTTCCCTAGCCTAGAAGGGGAGATATCCATAGGCATACAAGAAGCCTACAGAACTCCAAATAGATTGGACCAGAAAAGAGACACCTCCCGTCACATAATTGTCAAAACACCAAACGCACAAAATAAAGAAAGAATATTAAAAGCAGTGAGGGAAAAAGGTCAAGTAGCATATAGAGGCGGACCTATCAGAATCACACCAGACTTTTCGCCAGAAACTATGAAGGCCAGAAGATCCTGGACAGATGTCATACAGACCCTAGGAGAACACAGATGCCAGCCCAGGTTACTGTATCCTGCAAAACTCTCAATTAACATAGATGGAGAGGCCGGGATATTCCATGACAAAACCAAATTTACACAATATCTTTCTACAAATCCAGCACTACAAAGGATAATAAAGGGTAAAGCCCAACATAAGGAGGCAAGCTATACCCTAGAAGAAGCAAGAAACTAATCGTCTTGGCAACAAAACAAAGAGAATGAAAGCACACAAACATAACCTCACATCCAAATATGAATATAACAGGAAGCAATAATCACTATTCCTTAATATCTCTCAACATCAATGGCCTCAACTCCCCAATAAAAAGACATAGATTAACAAACTGGATACGCAATGAGGACCCTGCATTCTGCTGCCTACAGGAAACACACCTCAGAGACAAAGACAGACACTACCTTAGAGTGAAAGGCTGGAAAACAACTTTCCAAGCAAATGGTCAGAAGAAGCAAGCTGGAGTAGCCATTCTAATATCAAATAAAATCAATTTTCAATTAAAAGTCATCAAAAAAGATAAGGAAGGACACTTCATATTCATCAAAGGAAAAATCCACCAAGATGAACTCTCAATCCTCATCTTCGATTGGTTTATATACAAGTGTGCAATTTCTAGGCTTGAAAGTAAAATGATGCTATCTGGTGCTGGATAGAGGAGCCTTATTTTTTATTATGGCAGCTTGCTATTTTTGTAACATGGTGATTTGGTTGAACACAATAAAGTACAGTAGTAACTGATCTCCCCCTCTTCCTGAATGAGTGAGGAGATGATTAAATGTTGATGTCAGCATCCATGAGCATATTCAGATGAGCTTCTGCTTCTGTTGAAAAGGATGCTGTGTTTGATTGTGGTCCGAAGCTTTGAAGCACTACTTGGCATCTCCTTCCTTGGAGGTCTCACTGTTTAAACATAACAGATTTGATAGCTTGTTGGTAAGGTGAGGTCCAGCTTGTCTCCACTAGGTCATCTTCATGTGAATCCGGTGGTTATACGGTTTTGTTCTAGGGATATTTCATTTTTTAATAACGGTTTTAGCTGACATTCATGGAGAGAATGAATCCTTAGAAGTGTGCCACTAGTGAAAGGAAATCCTATCTAGAGTATGTTTCTTTACAAAGCTGTGTCACACCATCCTTTGGGCCCTCTGCTGGAAAAGTAGAATCAAGTCTCAAATAATGCCTTTTAAATTGTATCCTCTAGTATTATAGATGTAGGACAGTACTGTATCATACCTCTGTGGATGTAAAATAGCTTGTACCTGCTTTATGATACGTAGTAGTGACCGTGCTTTATCAGAGCTGTTTTTAATGATGTTGCTCAGAATGTTTTCTTTCCAGATGATGATTGAGAAGCTAATTTAAAAAAAAATGGTGCCAGGTACCACAAGAGTAACAGAACTGAGCTGTTTTCTCGGGTTTTGTTTTTTTACTTTTTTTTTTTTAATGGAGTGTGCTGGATGTCTCTACAGTTTTGTTCAGATGACTGCAGAACCTGGAAAAGCTGTTGCTGCTGTTGATGCATAACACACTGCTATTATTGGTCTTTTTATATAAATATAAATATATATATACAGATATATAATTTGAATTTTTTGAAACTTTACATGTGCTGTCAACTTTCAAAAAAAGTATCCCCGTTTACTATGTTGAGTTGGCACTGTACAGAAATTAACAGCCATATTGGTCTAGAAATGTTGAACTTAAGTTTTTTCCATTTGTACAGGGGTAACACACTGTATTAAATATGTAAGGTCTTATATACGTGGGTTTGATTACAAAAACTAATAAAGTATTCTCTAAATTAAAAAAAAAAGAAATTAGATAAGTGGGATGAATTATTAATTTTATTTTTTTTGTTTTTTTTTAATTTTTTTTATTAAATTGAGTATTTCTTATATACATTTCAAGTGTTATTCCCTTTCCCGGTTTCCGGACAAACATCACCCTCCCCCCTCCCCTTCCTTGTGGGTGTTCCCCTCCCAAACCTCCTCCCATTGCCACCCTCCCCGCATAGTCTAGTTCACTGGGGGTTCAGTCTTAGCAGGACCCAGGGCTTCCCCTTCCACTGGTGCTCTTACTAGGATATTCATTGCTACCTATGGGGACAGAATCCAGGGTCAGTCCATGTATAGTCTTTAGGTAGTGGCTTAGTCCCTGGAAGCTCTGGTTGCTTGACATTGTTGTACTTTTGGGGTCTCGAGCACCTTCAAGCTCTTCCAGTTCTTTCTCTGATTCCTTCAACGGGGGACCTATTCTCAGTTCACTGGTTTGCTGCTGGCATTCGCCTCTGTATTTGCTGTATTCTGGCTGTGTCTCTCAGGAGCGATCTACATCCGGCTCCTGTCGGTCTGCACTTCTTTGCTTCATCCATCTTGTCTAATTGGGTGGCTGTATTTGTATGGGCCACCTGTGGGGCAGGCTCTGAATGGGTGTTCCTTCAGTCTCTGTTTTAATCTTTGCCTCTCCCTTCCCTGCCAAGGGTATTCTTTTTCCTCATTTAAAGAAGGAGTGAAGCATTCACATTTTGATCATCCGTCTTGAGTTTCCTTTGTTCTAGGGATCTAGGGTAATTCAAGCATTTGGGCTAATAGCCACTTATCAATGAGTGCATACCATGTATGTCTTTCTGTGATTGGGTTAGCTCACTCAGGATGATATTTTCCAGTTCCAACCATTTGCCTACGAATTTCATAAACTCGTTGTTTTTGATAGCTGAGTAATATTCCATTGTGTAGATGTACCACATTTTCTGTATCCATTCCTCTGTTGAAGGGCATCTGGGTTCTTTCCAGTTTCTGGCTTTTATAAATAAGGCTGCGATGAACATAGTGGAGCACGTGTCTCTTTTATATGTTTAGGCATCTTTTGGGTAGATGCCCAAGAGAGATATGGCTGGATCCTCAGGCAGTTCAATGTCCAATTTTCTGAGGAACCTCCAGACTGATTTCCAGAATGGTTTTACCAGTCTGCAATCCCACCAACAATGGAGGAGTGTTCCTCTTTCTCCACATCCTAGCCAGCATCTGCTGTCACCTGAGTTTTTGATCTTAGCCATTCTCACTGGTGTGAGGTGAAATCTCAGGGTTGTTTTGATTTGCATTTCCCTTATGACTAAACATGTTGAACATTTCTTTAGGTGTTTCTCAGCCATTCGGCATTCCTCAGCTGTGAATTCTTTGTTTAGCTCTGAACCCCATTTTTTAATAGGGTTATTTGTTTCCCTGCGGTCTAACTTCTTGAGTTCTTTGTATATTTTGGATATAAGGCCTCTATCTGTTATAGGATTGGTAAAGATCTTTTCCCAATCTGTTGGTTGCCGTTTTGTCCTAACCACAGTGTCCTTTGCCTTACAGAAGCTTTGCAGTTTTATGAGATCCCATTTGTCGATTCTTGATCTTAGAGCATAAGCCATTGGTGTTTTGTTCAGGAAATTTTTTCCAGTGCCCATGTGTTCCAGATGCTTCCCTAGTTTTTCTTCTATTAGTTTGAGTGTGTCTGGTTTGATGTGGAGGTCCTTGATCCACTTGGACTTAAGCTTTGTACAGGGTGATAAGCATGGATCGATCTGCATTCTTCTACATGTTGCCCTCCAGTTGAACCAGCACCATTTGCTGAAAATGCTATCTTTTTTCCATTGGATGGTTTTGGCTCCTTTGTCAAAAATCAAGTGACCATAGGTGTGTGGGTTCATTTCTGGGTCTTCAATTCTATTCCATTGGTCTATCTGTCTGTCTCTGTACCAATACCATGCAGTTTTTATCACTATTGCTCTGTAATACTGCTTGAGTTCAGGGATAGTGATTCCCCCTGAAGTCCCCTTATTGTTGAGGATAGCTTTAGCTATCCTGGGTTTTTTGTTATTCCAGATGAATTTGCAAATTGTTCTGTCTAACTCTTTGAAGAATTGGATTGGTATTTTGATGGGGATTGCATTGAATCTGTAGATTGCTTTTGGTAAAATGGCCATTTTTACTATATTAATCCTGCCAATCCATGAGCATGGGAGATCTTTCCATCTTCTGAGGTCTTCTTCAATTTCTTTCCTCAGTGTCTTGAAGTTCTTATTGTACAGATCTTTTACTTGCTTGGTTAAAGTCACACCGAGGTACTTTATATTATTTGGGTCTATTATGAAGGGTGTCGTTTCCCTAATTTCTTTCTCGGCTTGTTTCTCTTTTGTATAGAGGAAGGCAACTGATTTATTTGAGTTAAGTTTATACCCAGCCACTTTGCTGAAGTTGTTTATCAGCTTTAGTAGTTCTCTGGTGGAACTTTTGGGATCACTTAAATATACTATCATGTCGTCTGCAAATAGTGATATTTTGATCTCTTCTTTTTGATCTGTATCCCCTTGATCTCCTTTTGTTGTCTGATTGCTCTGGCTAGAACTTCAAGAACTATATTGAATAAGTAGGGAGAGAGTGGGCAGCCTTGTCTAGTCCCTGATTTTAGTGGGATTGCTTCAAGTTTCTCTCCATTTAGTTTAATGTTAGCAACTGGTTTGCTGTATATGGCTTTTACTATGTTTAGTTATGGGCCTTGAATACCTATTCTTTCCAGGACTTTTATCATGAAGGGGTGTTGAATTTTGTCAAATACTTTCTCAGCATCTAATGAAATGATCATGTGGTTCTGTTCTTTCAGTTTGTTTATATGATGGATCACGTTGATGGTTTTCCTTATATTAAACCATCCCTGCATGCCTGGGATGAAGCCTACTTGATCATGGTGGATGATTGTTTTGATGTGCTCTTGAATTCGGTTTGCCAGAATTTTATTGAGTATTTTTGCTTCAATATTCATAAGGGAAATTGGTCTGAAGTTCTCTTTCTTTGTTGGGTCTTTGTGTGCTTTAGGTATAAGAGTAATTGTGGCTTCATAGAAGGAATTCAGTAGGGCTCCATCTGTTTCAATTTTGTGGAATAGTTTGGAGAATATTGGTATAAGGTTCTATGAAGGTTTGATAGAATTCTGCACTAAACCCGTCTGGACCTGGGCTCTTTTTGGTTGGGAGACCTTTAATGGCTGCTTCTATTTCCTTAGGAGTTATGGGGTTGTTTAACTGGTTTATCTGTTCCTGATTTAACTTCGATACCTGGTATCTGTCTAGGAAATTGTCCATTTCCTGAAGATTTTCAAGGTTTGTTGAATATAGGTTTTTATAGTAAGATCTGATGATTTTTTGAATTTCCTCTGAATCTGTAGTTATGTCTCCCTTTTCATTTCTGATTTTGTTAATTTGGACGCACTCTCTGTGTCCTCTCGTTAGTCTGGCTAAGGGTTTATCTATCTTGTTGATTTTCTCAAAGAACCAACTTTTGGTTCTGTTGATTCTTTCTATGGTCCTTTTTGTTTCTACTTGGTTGATTTCAGCTCTGAGTTTGATTATTTCCTGCCTTCTACTCCTCCTGGGTGTATTTGCTTCTTTTTGTTCTAGAGCTTTTAGGTGTGCTGTCAAGCTGCTGACATATGCTCTTTCCTGTTTCTTTCTGCAGGCACTCAGCGCTATGAGTTTTCCTCTTAGCACAGCTTTCATTGTGTCCCATAAGTTTGAGTATGTTGTATCTTCATTTTCATTAAATTCTAAAAAGTTTTTAATTTCTTTCTTTATTTCTTCCTTGACCAGGTTATCATTGAGTAGAGCATTGTTCAATTTCCACGTATATGTGGGCATTCTTCCCTTATTGTTATTGAAGACCAGTTTTAGGCCGTGGTGGTCTGATAGCACGCATGGGATTATTTCTATCTTTCTGTACCTGTTGAGGCCCGTTTTTTGACCAATTATATGGTCAATTTTGGAGAAAGTACCATGAGGAGCTGAGAAGAAGGTATATCCTTTTGCTTTAGGATAGAATGTTCTATAAATATCCGTTAAGTCCATTTGGCTCATGACTTCTCTTAGTCTGTCTACATCTCTGTTTAATTTCTGTTTCCATGATCTGTCCATTGATGAGAGTGGGGTTTTGAAATCTCCCACTATTATTGTGTGAGGTGCAATTTGTGTTTTGAGCTTTAGTAAGGTTTCTTTTACATATGTAGGTGCCCTTGTATTTGGGGCATAGATATTTAGGATTGAGATTTCATCTTGGTGGATTTTTCCTTTGATGAATATGAAGTGTCCTTCCTTATCTTTTTTGATGACTTTTAGTTGAAAATTGATTTTGATATTAGAATGGCTACTCCAGCTTGCTTCTTCTGACCATTTGCTTGGAAAATTGTTTTCCAGCCTTTCACTCTGAGGTAATGTCTGTCTTTGTCTGTGAGGTGTGTTTCCTGTAGGCAGCAGAATGCAGGGTCCTCGTTGCATATCCAGTTTGTTAATCTATGTCTTTTTATTGGGGAGTTGAGGCCATTGATATTGAGAGATATTAAGGAATAGTGATTATTGCTTCCCGTTATATTCATATTTGGAAGTGAGGTTATGTTTGTGTGTTTTCATTCTCTTTGTTTTGTTGCCAAGATGATTAGTTTCTTGCTTCTAGGGTATAGCTTGCCTCCTTATGTTGGGCTTTACCCTTTATTATCATTTGTAGTGCTGGATTTGTAGAAAGATATTGTGTAAATTTGGTTTTGTCATGGAATATCTTGGTTTCTCCATCTATGTTAATTGAGAGTTTTGCAGGATACAGTAACCTGGGCTGGCATTTGTGTTCTCTTAGGGTCTGTATGACATCTGTCCAGGATCTTCTGGCCTTCATAGTTTCTGGCGAAAAGTCTGGTGTGGTTCTGATAGGTCTGCCTTTATATGTTACTTGACCTTTTTCCCTTACTGCTTTTAATATTCTTTCTTTATTTTGTGCGTTTGGTGTTTTGACAATTATGTGACGGGAGGTGTTTCTTTTCTGGTCCAATCTATTTGGAGTTCTGTAGGCTTCTTGTATGCCTATGGGTATCTCTTTTTTTAGGTTAGGGAAGTTTTCTTCTATGATTTTGTTGAAGATATTTACTGGTCCTTTGAGCTGGGAGTCTTCACTCTCTTCTATACCTATTATCCTTAGGTTTGATCTTCTCATTGAGTCCTGGATTTCCTGTATGTTTTGGACCAGTAGCTTTTTCTGCTTTACATTATCTTTGACAGTTGAGTCAATGATTTCTATGGAATCTTCTGCTCCTGAGATTCTCTCTTCCATCTCTTGAATTCTGTTGGTGAAGCTTGTATCTACAGCTCCTTGTCTTTTCTTTTGATTTTCTATGTCCAGGGTTGTTTCCATGTGTTCTTTCTTGATTGCTTCTATTTCCATTTTTAATTCCTTCAACTGTTTGATTGTGTTTTCCTGGAATTCTTTCAGAGATTTTTGCGATTCCTCTCTGTAGGCTTCTACTTGTTCTCTAAGGGAGTTCTTTATGTCTTTCTTGAAGTCCTCCAGCATCATGATCAAATATGATTTTGAAACTAGGTCTTGCTTTTCTGGTGTGTTTGGATATTCCGTGTTTGCTTTGGTGGGAGAATTGGGCTCCGATGATGCCATGTAGTCTTGGTTTCTGTTGCTTGGGTTCCTGTGCTTGCCTCTCGCCATCAGATTATCTCTAGTGTTACTTTGTTCTGCTATTTCTGACAGTGGGTAGACTGTCCTATAACCTGTGTGTCAGGAGTGCTGTAGACCTGTTTTCCTGTTTTCTTTCAGCCAGTTATGGGGACAGAGTATTCTGCTTTCGGGCGTGTAGTTTTTCCTCTCTACAGGTCTTCAGCTGTTCCTGTGGGCCTGTGTCTTGAGTTCACCAGGCAGGTTTCTTGCAGGGGAAAAGTTGGTCCTACCTGTGGTTCCAAGGCTCAAGTTTGCTCGTGGGGTACTGCCTAAGTCCTCTCCGCTGTGGCAGCAACCGGGAAAATCTGTGCCGCTCCTTCCGGGAGCCTCCGTGCACCAGGGTTTCAGATGACGTTTGGTGTTTTCCTCTGGCGCCTGGATGTGCACAGAGTGCAGTCTCTTCTGGTTTCCCAGGCGTGTCTGCCTCTCTGAAGGTTCAGCTCTCCCTCCCACGGGATTTGGGTGCAGAGAACTGTTTATCCGGTCTGTTTCCTTCAGGTTCCGGCAGTGTCTCAGGCGCAGGGGTCCTGCCGCTCCCGGGCCCTCCCCTACGGGAACCCAGAGGCCTTATACAGTTGCCTCTTGGGCCAGGGATGTGGGCAGGGGTGGGCAGTGTTGGTGGTCTCCTCCGCTCTGCAGCCTCAGGAGTGCCCACCTGATCAGGCAGTGAGGTCTCTCTCCCACGGGGTTTGGGAGCAGAGAGCTGCTGCGGTCCGGGATCCGCCAGTGTGGGACTTCCGGTAAACACAGGAAGTGCCCGGCCTTAGAGGAATTTTGCCTCTGTGTGTCCTGAGTTCACCAGGCAGGTTTCTTGCAGGGGAAAAGTTGGTCCTACCTGCAGTTCCAAGGCTCAAGTTTGCTCGTGGGGTACTGCCTAAGTCCTCTCCGCTGTGGCAGCAACCGGGAAGATCTGCGCCACTCTTTCCAGGAGCCTCCGTGCACCAGGGTTCCAGATGGCGTTTGGTGTTTTCCTCTGGCGCCTGGATGTGCACAGAGTGCAGTCTCTTCTGGTTTCCCAGGCGTGTCCGCCTCTCTGAAGGTTCAGCTCTCCCTCCCACGGGATTTGGGTGCAGAGAACTGTTTATCCGGTCTGTTTCCTTCAGGTTCCGGCAGTGTCTCAGGCGCAGGGGTCCTGCCGCTCCCGGGCCCTCCCCTACGGGAACCCAGAGGCCTTATACAGTTGCCTCTTGGGCCAGGGATGTGGGCAGGGGTGGGCAGTGTTGGTGGTCTCCTCTGCTCTGCAGCCTCAGGAGTGCCCACATGATCAGGCGGTGAGGTCTCTCTCCCACGGGCTAATTTTATTTTTAAAATTGGCATTGTATAGCCATTATCTTACATTAGTAGAAATCTCTATAATTGATGCAAAAGTGATTTATAATTTCTTATATTGGTACAAACTTTACATACTGAAACAGATTTAAGATTTCATTGGTATAAATTTTTATATAGATACAAAATTTGAAATTAATAGTTACTCTTAGACAGACATTGTGCCTCTGCAACTGACTTACAAATACAAGGCTTAGACCCACTCCTTTTACTAACTGCTATTACAAACTGTTTAGGATGGTTAAATAATACAAGCTAGGGTCCTGATAGTAAAGTTATGGTTATATTAGATTCTGATTCAACTATAATAAGGTGTTTTCAATATTATTCAAATAGAAATATCTAAAGTAATCAAGGCTTAACAGTGCATATATACTTTATAGAGATAGATAACCTTCAAAAGGCATCAGAAATCCACAATATATGTCATTTATAATCATTTCATTTTTGTTAGATTTTGACTAAGAGACATGTCTGCTCTTGACAGTTCCCCCTTCATGGTTCAAAGAAGATATTGAGCATGATAACCTCCATATAGAATTGCTCCAGTTGTAGTAAGGTAGCCACTGGGCTAGAATTGCCCTAATTCATCTACACACCAAAAATACTGTCCAGCAAAGGAGTCAAGATGTGGGATAGTCAACAGCTTAGCTCTGACAAGACAGAGTAAGCTAGTTCTTCATAATTTCTGCTTCACTTAAGATCTGTCAATGGTTCTGGGCCATAAGACTGAAGACAGTTGCTCCAATGTTCTGAAGAATAGAGGACTGTCCAGGTAGTCAGCTGTCTCTACAAATTGTTTTAAGTTTTGTAAGTTATGTTTTTGTGCTTTATAATTCAGGTAATATTTAATTCATTCTTGGATCTCTGACAGGGTTGGAGGAGAATAAAGTCTTATAATCAAACTTAAGTTGTTTAGTATTGAGGAAGATGATGTAGATTTGAAAGAATGGTTTTCAGATAGTAATGCAAGTTAAAAATGAAAGCAATTCATGTATAGAATTGTAAACTCTTTAAGATAGATATTAAAATACTGTACCTAAATTGACCAATTGATGGACTGGACATTGTTAGTGTATACATATGCTATACTTTATATAACTGTTATAACTATGTTCAATATATATCTGAGAGAAATGGCCTTTTTATGGATGAAAAGGGGGAAATGTGAATTTGGTTTAATACTTGTATTATGCTAATTTGGTTCCCAAAATTGCACAAGAATTCTGCATGTAAGATGCTGAGGGTCCCTGCCTCCAGTTGGTTCTGATTGGTAAATAAAGTTGCCAGTAGCCTATGACTGGACGGGTAGAAAAAGGAGGTGGGACTTTAGGATCCCCAGACAAGGGGACAGGGAGAAAAAGGAAAATCACCATGCCGGGAAAGGAATGAGACCCAGGCTTGAGAGCTCAGAAGAGAGAATATACCAATCATGGAAGAGCCAAGGAAGAACAGCTCCAGAGGTCCACCCAATTGGGTCTAAGCTAGCAAAGATGGAATATAAATTTTAATAAGTAATAACTCAGGAGTATCAGAGGAATGGCATTACCAACATGGAAGTTTGGTAATGGCCCAGTCATTGAGCTGTATAAGGCATATTTAAATACAAGGCTGTGTCTCTGTATGTCTTTCATTCAGTAATCCAGAACATTTGGGCAAGTAGTGAAAAATGTGTATTGCCACCTCCAAGGTGACTAAAACTGCTTTAATCTCCTATTGCTATACACAGTCTTATAGAAAACTCTATTACTCTAGCTCTAACAAACTTTCTATCCTCTCTTCCACAATGCTCTCTGAGCCTTAGGTATGGGAGTTATTTTGCAGATGTATTAATTGGGATTAAGCTCTACAAATGCACATTTTGATTGCTTTTGGTCATCTGTAATAATCTCTGTCTATTGCAAATAGAAATTTTGTGATAAGTGGTTAGGGCTATATAAGAACACATATTTAGAATATAGTGAGAGCTTTTGCTGTTTGAAAAGTTGCAGCTGTAGGTTCTTCTCCAAAACCTATGACTTCAATAGCCCTGAGTACATGGCTAGCTTTCCAATATCTAGAAAGGTTTCTCTCTTGCTAAGCAAGTTTTAAGTCTAATTAGAGAGCAGTTTGGTTACCACCAAGGTATCTGTGTCACTACTGTGTTATTAGTGTTCTGATGTTATGCTAGTTATTGTAGTGCTTCCTATGCACCACAGCTAGTTAAAACCGCTTGTTGCTTCATCTCTTTGGAGGTTTAAATTGTATTGAATTATTTGAATTGTATTGTGTCTTGTATTGTGAAAAGGTATTCAGGTCATTTCTAGAAGGGTAGCCTCTGAGTTCTATGTCTGAAATCTATGGAGTCTTGTGCAATAGGATCTTACCTTCTATTTCTAGAAGGTAAGGGACATATAAACCAAGGGGAATAGTAGTGTCTTATAATGCCTTGTGAATTTCTTGGGCAGCCCTGACCACCAACTCAATAGAGGCCTTCTCGTTCCAGGAATTAAAAGTTTTGTTAAGTGCTCTATAGCTCTTTGAAAGAGCATTATCATACCAGACAAACATTTTATTTAAACTATATATAGTTTATCTAAACTATATATACTACATAAACTAGTATATGTATAGAGTCTTACATGTTTTTATAGACATCCATATGTTATTATAGGGATATTTTGTTAGGCATATAGTTAATAGTTTGATCTAACAATTATATAACCCCCCCTTCCATATTTTGATCCATCCCCTACAATTTTCCATTTCCACAATCAGATTACTTGGACAAATCTAATCTCCTGTCAACTGTTCCCTAAACTCCCTACCCTAGCAATAGTCCCTTTTTACTTTCCTGATTTCTGGAGTTACTCCAGAATACATAGTCACATCTGAAGATTTGGATCTGGGAATCTCTGATAAGATATATGCACCATTTGCCTTTTGGTCCTGGGCACCTCACCCAATGTGACCTCCTTTAGTTCTATTTATCTGCCTAAATTGTGTTTTAATTTTTTTTCCAACAAGACAGTATTTCAGTGTGTAGGTACCACATTTTAATTATGCATTGGCCACTTATAGAACATGTAGATTGTTTCAGTTTCCTTGCAACTGTGAATAGAGTAGCAATAAGCATGGCTGAGAAAGTTATCTGTGGTGTAATATATCAAATCCTGTAGGCTTATGCTAAGAAGTGGTATTGCTGAGTCCACACTGATTCCCAGCAATCTCTCCAAAAATAAATAAGGGTTCCCTGTCCCCCATGCTCCCTCCAACATTTTGTTGGTGGTTGTTTTATTTATCTTTAGTATTGTGCCTGGGGTAAGATGAATTATCAAAGTTTTTTGATTAGTATTTCCCTAATTGGTAGAGATGATGAATATTTTAAGTGTTTATTATCCATTCAGTTTTCTTCTTTTGATAGCTGTTTGGGTCCCTGAACCATTTTTTGAATGGGATAATTTGTTTTCTCCTCTTTCTTCCTCTCTTTATTCTTTGTTGTCTGAGTTCTGTATATTTTGTAAACATTAGTTCTTTATTGAATAAATAGCTGGCAAAGATTCTTACCCATTCCCTTGACCTCCTCTTCACCATGTTGATTGTTTCTGTAGCTGTGTAAAAGTGTTCTAGTTTTATGAAGTTCTGCTTATTAATTGCTGGGTTCTTTCTTATACATATGTCATATAGAATAGTGCCTAAGTTGTTTTCTAGCATTATCAGTGTTTCAGGTTTCATGGTTAAGTTTTTTATTCTTCTGTTATTATTTTTGGCACAAAGGTAATAGTTGTGTGTCTAATTTCATTCTTCTTCATGTGGACATTCAGCTTTCCTAGCACCAGTTATTGAAGATTATTTCTTTTCTCCAGTATATTTTGGTATCTTTATCAAATATTAAGTGGTTAAAGTTATGTATATTTATATTTGGTCCTTAGATTTGTTTCATTGAGCTGCATGTCTATTTTTGTGTTGGTATCACAATATCTGAAATAGCTTAACATTTAGAATTGTAAACCTTCCAGCACTTTTCTTTTTGGCTCAGGATTGTTTTTGACTGTCTGGTTCTCTTACGGTTCCATATGAGTTTTAGGACAGTTTGTTTTCTACTTTTATGAAGAATGATATGAATATTTTCATTGCAATTGCATTTATAAATGCATTCCACATCTTATTCTTCCTGTTTCTTCCTATACCATAATAAATTTCTAAGATTTTGCCAGGATACACCCTGCCTACATCTAATCTACAGATTCTTCTCAGGAAACATCCAACTTTTCTACCCAAGAAGATCTATTCCACATACCAAGTGTGGGCCAGAAGACACATCCTATAGGCCAGTCTAGTCCCTTCTGTGCACCTTGACTTCATAGCTCCAAAACCATTTTCAACCTCTAGGCCTAACCTGTGCACATATCTTCTTTTGCCCCAGCATTTACTCTCTCCATATCAGATTTAAAACTAACTAAAATGATTCACAAGTTCACATCTCAGCACAAAAAAATTTACAAGGTGAAGAATCAAGCCATTATCTTCACTTTAAAACCATACAAACATTTAGTAAACTATTTGAAATGAGAACTGTGTATATGAACACAGAAGTTTTTTTTTAAAAATCATAAACTTTATCCAAGAGTTCAAGGAGTTTAAAGAAACAGCTCAATAAAATTGAGAATAAATGCCTGAGTAATGCCCAGGAAAACATAATAAGTACAAGACTGATGGAGACAGTGAAGACAATTCAGATCATGAGAATAGAACTCAATAAGAAGATAAAAACACTGAAGAGAACTCAAGTTGAAATGAGATAGAATTGAAAAACCCAGTAACTCAACTAGAAAACTCAAAGAAAGCTTTACACATACAATGGTTTAACAAAAAGAGGATATCAGGACTTGAGGATAATGAAAATCTAGCCTGAATAAGTGAAGACTATGAGTCATTAAACACATACACACACACACACACACACACACACACACACACACACACACACACAAATGCAGAATATGATACTCTATGAAAAGACCAAAGCTTCAAATTAAAATCATAGTGGAGGTAGAAAAATTTCATGTCAAAGTCATAGACAAGATCTTCAGTAAGATTTTAGAAGAAACATTCCCTAAACTAAGGAAAGATTTATACATACAGATACAAGAAGCACAAAAAATACCTAATACAGAAGACCAGAAAATAAAAATTCCCACCACATATAAGTTTAACAGGCTAAATCTACAGCCAAAGAAGGTATACTAAAAGCTACAAGAAAATAAACATAATTCATATATAAAGGAAAACATATTCAAGTAATAGTTGGTTTCTTAATGGAAATTTTGACAGCCAGAGAGCCCAGAACAATAAATCCTTAGTCCTAATAGACTGTGGTGCCCATCAAGAGTAAAATACCTAGAAAAAAACTAATTGCCATAATTGAAAGAGAAAGAAAATATTTCCAAGATGTAAACACCCTTAAAATGTTTATATCCAACAAACAAGGCCTAAAGAAAACAACTGAGGTAATACTTTGCAATGAATGGAGTATGAGCACAGTCAAAACACTGTAAAAAGAAATACAAAGTTATAATCAATAAAACATAAAATAACACCACAAAAAATATCACAATGACTGTAATTAATTCACCCATTTCAATAAAAACTTTAAATATTAATGGCTTCAATTTTACAATCAAAAGGCACAGGCTGACTTAATGGGTCAAGAAAAAAAAAAGAACGTCTGTTGTCTTCATGAAATTATCTTAATTTTAAAGATAGGCATTACCTTAGAGTAAAAATGTGGACAAAATACTCCAACCAAATCTCTCTCTCTCTCTCTCTCTCTCTCTCTCTCTCTCTCTCTCTCTCTCTCTCTCTCTCTCCCCCTCTGTATTAAAAATAAAAATTTTAGAAGTATTTTTGCAAAAAATAATAACCCTATTCTTCCTTGAATTTTAGGTGTAGGTTTTTTTGTTTTTGTTGTTGTTGTTGTTTTGGTGTTTGCTTGTTTGTTTTTTAAAGAAACTAGGCTTAAACTTCCAACATTACATTTAAAACAATTACTTAAATTCCTGAAATATGTGGATGATTCCATGGCACCATGAAATTATCATGCAAAAATATTATCTATTTGGTTGAGAGAAGATAATAAACCAGGAAGAAGAATGCTTATAGTGTAGGTTTATGAAGATGTTTTTGTAAAACAAAAGAAACCAAATGTTGTTTCTAGAAGGAAGCTAAATTTTATAATAGTCTATAGCACTATCAGGTGGAGAGTCTCCCAGGGTATTCTGTGTAGGTTATATGGTAAATGTAAGAAAAAGCCACTAAAATACCATAGACTATTATTAGTGGTACTTTATAGAAAGATTTCTCTTTAGGCTGCATCTTGATTGGCAGCTTCGGGGTATTTTTAGAAAGTGACTTTCAACCCTTCTTGATGTTTAGCTCTCTGACCACGGATTTTCTAGAATTGCTTAGAGGAAAAGGTGCTACGGTTTTATGCAGTCAAAGGCAGACTTTTATTCAGGGTTTCAGTTCTCAAAAATAGGAATCAATTTATTTTCATGGAATGCTGAGCACCCCAAGCCAGAGGTTATTCTCACTCTGTTTTTAAAGAGTAGTAAAAACAAGTCTAAAGAGAATAAAAATATATAGAGAGAAGTACAACAAAACCTTAACATGTAACAATGGCTTATATAATGTTTAAAGTGTTGCTTATTTTTCCCCTACCCCACTCCTACCCACCACTGTACCCACAAGTTTTAAGCATTTAATTGCTGAGGACCAGCCTCAGTCATTTCAGGGTTCAAGAATGGGAGGATTGGATCAGGGCAAATCAGTCTTAGGCAATGAGGCAGGTACAAGCTCTACCACTGGTCTGATGCTGCACACAGAAAAAGCTTTCAGGTTTTTTTTTTCTTTTCTTTCTGAGTTCACCTCAGTCTTCTACTGGGTACATGCTTCCTTGTTATACAATAATACACAATCAAAAGCCTTTTCATTATTTTCCTCAAGCCCGTTATTTTTTTTCTAAAAAACATCATGTAACTGTGTCACCAGAAAGCACAATGCAGACACAATGTCACAGTTCAGTGTCTGCTGAAGCAAGTTATACATTAACTTTTAACTCTCCATAAAAAAAAAAAACAACTCCAAATCACAGGTCATCTGGGCACAAACTTGCTAGTACAGCATTAGCATAAAAACAGAAAGGTGCTAAACAAGTCAGGAAAATATTTTTAACTTGTTTTAAATTTGCAAAATCTCTTTATTACGTGCACTCAAATATCTATTTCTACAATACTTTGCAAGCTTTTCCCATATGCAATACTAATTCCTCTTGCAGCTTTCCTCAAGACTCCTTCACAAGTCCAAATTCTATCTCTTAGAACTTGTACCCTAAATCCCTTAGGCACGTGACACAAGAGGGGTCAAATCTTTCTAGGAAAGAGAATTCACTAATCCAATGCCCCCTTGCAGTGTGCAAACTCTTCTTTTCATCCTTTATCTTTTTTTTATTACACATACCTTCCAGTTTTCCACAATAATATTTCCGTATCAAATTTTCTACCATTAGAAATCTTTCCCTCTGGGGTCTCTCACCATTGCTCATCAATCCAGCAAACTCAGCTATTTCTTCCTCTATCTTTTGACACTTGTATTTTCTATGGACACCCCAATCCTTAGTGACCTAGGCCCAGTGCTTTTTCCTTGGGGTCTTCAATTCTCTTACCTACTAAAATTTCAGGTTTCTGAAAAATATTTCATGCTTCAAATGTTTCATGGTGCAACTTAATCATCAGGAGTTTACTAACATTTCCCAGAGACCAATTAAGGCAGTCTCCACATCCAGAACCCTTGTCCCATTATGCCTGAGTTGACTGTTTCAACGGCCATGGCCAGAGCAATTATTGGCTATAGACCTCAAAGTCATTTCCCTAGTCATGGCGTCAATCCATTTCCCAGGAATTTTTGCCAAAGTTATATTTGAAGACAAATATGATATTTAAAAATGCAAAACAGATAACCATATAAGAAAGAGAAATGCCAAAGATGTATTATTCAGATTAATGGTGCTGTAGACTAAACGCCAGAGGTGAATTATTCAGGTTGACAGTGCTCCTACAGCCAACACTGCATCATGGCAGCCATGTCACAACTGACATTCTACACTTAACTTTTAAATAGATTCTGAAAGGAGAGTCATGATCACGATGATATTTCCTATATTAGCATCTGGGTTGGATTCTTTGCTTTGTCAGTTGTCATTTTTCCACTTGGTTCTTTCATTAATGCAGCCTGCAACCAACTACTTATTTGTGAAGGTAAACTTCTATCTCTAATTATTGTGTAATATACATGTGATTTAGAGAAAGAGAAATGCAATAAACTATTTACTTTGTCACTTTGAATCCAAAAGTTGGAATTGTCATATTTGGACCTATCATTCCTAAATAGAGAGATTGTACCTAATACCTCACTCTAATGGGAATCTGCTCAGTGTAAACCCCAGAACATATTCACATTTCCTATGGCCAATGCACTGCCAGCAGCATACAGGAACCCTCTTATACACATGAACCCACAAACAGTTAAAGCTAGTTTTCTTCTTTTGCTTCTATTGCTTTCTAATAGCTGCTGTTAAATAGTGTTGATATACAAAGCTTTTACAGGGTATGAAGTTCTGAGAAAAAAATCAAGTGATATATATCTGAACTATGCTTTATTCCATAACATAAGATTTGAAATTACATTGTATGTTCCCACCTTGCCAGTTAGAATGAGGAATTTAAAATTATTTCCTAAATTTTTGTTTTGTTTTTTAAGAATGGTGAATCACTCTCTTCATTTTATTATTCTGAAGTTCTAAGGAAGACTTCAACTACCAATAAAAAGACTTGGGGGCACCAAAAAGAAATTAAGTTCATTAAGCAAGGAAAAATAATTAGAATATGTTTCTAGGACAAGGGCAATGGGAATACAGAATGAAATACATCACTTTTCTTGCTTACTATAAAATATCTTGAAGAAAAGCTACAAGTATTGTTAGATATAATTATATTTTTATCTTTTTTTCTCTATATTTGGAAAATGGCACTGACTTTTAATATGTAAATTATTTAAATACAGGGTTTAATTTTAAAATAAAGTTTAAGGAGTAATCTAAATATCTTTTCCTATAATTTTATTCCAAATGTCTCATTAGAAATGGTCTTTTGGTCCTTTAAAAATGTCCAGAATTTATGTTGCAATACCTTTATATTACTGGTTCTGTATGTGTACAGTTCAACTTGCTGCTATTTTACCTTTTACTACATAAGATCCCACATTACTAGCATGTGTGGTGACATTTTCTACTTATGATGGGGTCACTCATACAAACACTTGATGAATAAGTGAACATAGCACAATCACTCTAGGAAGTTTCTGAAGAGTTTTTGAGCACATTGTATAGCACCAATTTTTGTTCCATAAAATCTTACTATAAAATTTTCAATTACACGACTTTGTATAAAATTGACCTGGTCCACCTAGACCTGGATCATCCTGCTCCATAGTCTTCATCTTGATTCCCTGGATCCTCTTCTTCCCTTCTCCTTCCTTGACTTTTCCCTGCCTATCCTTCCTTCTCATTCAATGGTAGGCTTCACTTCATCCTGGACCTGCTTGCTGCATAATGACATCGTTCTACATGTAGGTAAGATTTTTTCCTACTTGCTTTTTTCTAATGTTTATCCAGATCAAGCAAACAAACAAAAAGCTATGCCCATTGCCATAGCTCTAAGACAGGGCTAAGCAAGTCTTGAGAATTTGCACACAGAGAGATTGGTAATCTTCAATTGGCAACTTGTTGATAGCATAGAGTGGGTGTCTTCCTTGGCCTTGAATGCTTTTGTTTATGCAAAAACAGACATTTCTTTCTTTATTAAGGTGCTTATCTGTCAAAGATGCAGTGCAAAATTAAGGAGAAAAATGCATCTTGTAATGTCAACATAATTTATTGATGTTGTTGCAATAATTAATAAAAAGTTGGTACCTTTTATCCTGTGCTAGCACCTGCACCGTTGGGCCACATGGCACTGCAGGGTATCTTTATCCCTGCCACTGCCAGTTCCAGTGCATCACTGCTCCACCCTGGCCCCTGGGTACTCTCTGACCCAGGTGGTGGCTGGGCTGTTTCAGTGTGGCCTCTCACAGCTCCCTGTCGCTGACTCTGCCCACATTCCCAGCAACTGCCCCCTGGCAGTTAAGGTATAAACTCCCAACTACCCAGTAAAATCAAGACTCAATAACCTGTAATTTAGCTATCAGATTTATACGTTAAATTCTCAATCTACAATACTTCCATACAATAAACTCACAACCAATTGATAAAGATAAAAACCACCCATAGAAATCCATCTCTTAAGGAATATACATAACAACCTGTACCTATGTAGAGGTGCATAGAGAGGACCATTTATATATGCCTCCCTGTTGTCTGGTCTCCTTTTCTTCTTTCTCCCTCCTTCTAAAACTTTGTTCCTTTTTCCCTTCCTTCTCATCCAATGACAGGCCTTGTTTTATCTTGTGTCAGCCTTCACCTGCATAACAACATCAACCCAGACTTCACCCTTTCTGTCTAATTTTAAAAAGGAATTTTTCTCAAATATTTGCAGAGTACAACTAATTATCATATTGCAATTTATAAAGCATAAAATACACTTAACACCCAGTCCAACATTTTGTCAGTTAAACAGAACATTTAGTTATCTATTCCAGCTTAAGAAAGGCTTAAAATCCATGTTATGTCCTGGCTAGCTTGTATATTATTTGATAACTATCTAATAAAATATGTGTTCTCAAAGTTAAATAGCTTGGATAGGCTATGAGTCTATAACTAGTTTCAACCCTGTCAGAAATCTAAAAATGACCAATATTATCTGAAAATATAGGAACGCTATCATGGCTTCCCGAACTGAGACAGGTTGAAGAGACAATTGTCTACCTGCACAATCCCTTGTTAGCAACATGTGAAAGCAAGTCTTAAGCCTTCTGTCCTACGATCATCTGGCAGACTTTTAAAATGCAGAATTATGAAGGGCTGATCATTCTGGCTTGGCAGAGATTAGTAGTTTAACATCTTTAATCATCTAAGATTAGCTTTTTAATAGCAGTAAAGGACTGGGTATAAGCCTTGTATACTTAAATGTGTTGTATAGACACAATGACTATACATGAGAGTAACAATTTTAATTTTAATTTTTAATCAATAAGAAATTCATATCAAAGAAAATCTAAACTTGTATCAAATAAATTCTGTACCAATGTAAAAGATTATAACTTTAGCTTAGTAACAAATATAAGGATTTCTACCAAATGAGATTATGGTTGTACGATCAATTTGAGCTAATTACTCCCTGTTAAATTATGACCATTTTGAAATTCTCTAGAAAGACAACCTAAGAACAACCACTTTCAGCCTCCCAAAGTTTAGGGAATCAAGGCAATGACTCTTCAATAACTTCTTCAAGCTGGACATGGACATTGAGATATCCTTGGGTGGGAGGTAGGGAAAATGGGGGATTTGTTAGGCCTTAAAAAGACTACCCAACTATTCTTATAGTCTGATGTCTGTCTTGACTGGACCCGACTGAAAGTCCCTGAGATGAGGAGTCCAAGCAGGCCAGTTCAGCATTCTGATGATGAGCTTCACCAAAGCTGTACATTCTGCAATATATAAATCTCAAAACAAAGTTTTAGTATCATCAAGATATCTTTTTGCTTGATTCTCTTTAGAATCCACCTCTATCAAATCTGATCAATATAACTCTGGAAGGCGTCCAGAACATAATCACCCTTTTTAAAAACACAAAGACAAAACCTTTCTCTTGAAATAGTGTGCTCTTTAGTCTGTAACCAGAAAAGCTTGTATCTTGCACTCTCTCTCAGAGAAAAAAATATAACCAAAGACTCAAAATCACACCCATTATGAAAATTAAAACAATTTAAAAAACTGAAGTTGCTAAAGAAACTTGTATGAGTCTGTTAGGCTTCTTAAACCTGTCATGTTAGGAAATCAACTCAAAATTCCTGTGGAGCCCTCATTAAGAGAATATGAGCCTCCTGCTGAGGTAATTTAAAAAATAACCACAAACCCTCGCTAGCCAGCATTGATGAGCCACATGGCAAGAGCGGGGTAATTCATAAAACAATTTAATCACACTTCTATTAATACCAATACCAATAAGAAGTAAGCAACTTGGCAAACCAGAACTTTAGCCCAATATACATCTCTCTGTTAAGATCTCTACCTGGAGCATCAGACTTTTATTTATTAATAATTTCTATAATATATGTCTGTATTCACTCTGCCTGGTGTATAGACTTTTACTTTTAATAAGTTTTATAACAGGCAAATATCACCACTCTCTACTTGGAGTCAGTCACTAATGTTCCCTATCCTAGTTCTGAACCTGGGTGAAAATCCCCACGTGATTTAAATAAACTCTGTACTCTCTTCTTCTAACAATAAAAACAAATTTAATCACATTTCCAGTAATACTTGTCATTAAGAAGCAAGCAGCTTGTCTAACCAGGATTTTAACTCAAAATTCCCATGGAATCCATGTTAAAGAATATGGGTATCCTGGAAGACTTAATAAAGCATTATATCTTTATACAATCTTTAAAACAAATAAACCAAACCTAAATTAAATCATTGCCCAAACAACCTTTGTAAAAGAAGCAGGCATCTTCTAATATCTAACTTTCTGTAGTCAGGGTAGCACTACATAGATATGTTTTCATAGCAGGGTACCTAGGGCCTGTAAGCAGACTGCCTCTGTGTTTCTTTTGTTTAAGATTCCTGTGCTTGTGACAGCAAGTGACTCAACATGGCACTGGCCCTTTTCTCACTTAGAAAATACAACTCAATTCTGAACTTTAAGGCTAATAAACTTACATTTGTAGTAGATTCTTACCCAACACATTGGCTTGCTACCTGTTACGGTAATTAATAAAACATGTCTGAATGTTTTACCCTGTGTTAGCGCTGACAACATTGGGCCACATGGCACTGCAGGGTATCTTTATCCTTGCAACAGCCAGTTCCAGTGAGTCACTGCTCCACGCTGGCCCCCTGGTACTCTATGACCCAGGCAGTTCTGGGCTGTTTCAGTGTGACCTATCACAGCTCCCTGCCACTGACTCTGCCCACACTCCCAGCAACTGCCCTCCCACAAGCCTCCCCCACCCACCTTCTCACCCCCGCCAGCAGTTAAGTATAAACTCAAACTACCCAGTAAAATCAAGACTCAATAAACTTTAATTTAGCAATCAGATTTATATGTTAAATTCTCAATCCACAATACAATATACAATACACTCACAACCAATTGATAAAGATATAAACTGCCCACCTAGATAAGATAAATTGACCTATAGAAATCCATCCCTCAAGAAATATTCATGACAACCTGTATCTATGTAGAGATGTATGGCAAGGATTGTTTACATCTGCCTCTATGTTGTCTCTCCTCCTTTTCTCCTTTCCCCCTCCTTCTAAAACTTTGTTCCCTCCTCCCTTTCTTCTCATCCAATGACAGGCCTCATTTTATCTTGTATCTGCCTTCACCTGCATAATGACTTCAATCTACATAATGTATTTAGTTTTATTAATTTATATATCATAATAAGTAAAAGTTTGGTTTTCACTAAATTTTTTTCTTTTATTGAAAACTTACCTGCTTCTATATTTTTATAGAAGGAAAATAATCGCATGGTAGCACAACATGCTGAATCATCTGTTCCAATCACTGTTATTTCACAAAGGCTGTTCCTTATCACACAGATAGTGGCCATTGCCATCCAATCTTCCTGTGAAAGCACTAACTCAACATCCCCAATATATTATATCACTGGTCTTTCCCTAATATCTTTTCTTATCTATTTTTCTTCATGCATTCCATGTAGCAGAAATAGAAGGTTTTAGGAATTAAGAGTCAAGGATCACAGAATTCTCCCTAATGGAACGGACTTTTTGAGAATAACTGTTAAAACATTCTTACTTATTCTGTGTGGGAATTGTGGCACAGACTGGAAAAGAAAGAAAAAAGAAACCATTAACGTTCAAAGCATACCATGAGTTAATTGCACATTCTATTCTAACTGGCATGTTCTGATTTCTAACTCATGTTACTTTATTTATGGATGTTTATCTGCTGGATGCAAGAGTTTACAGCAGAGAAATTTAGTCTGTTTTAAAATATAAAGAATTGCATTAATAACAGGGATTGAGGAATTTATTAAGACAAAATTGGGGATTTGGATTGAATTATATTAGATTGTCACCTAGAACACTGTACTTGCTGGTAATTTGTTGAACATTATATTCTTCATACTCCTAGGAGCAGTCTCTTGCCATTTAAGCATCAACACAAACTCGGAATTTCCTGTTTAGACATTTTTATTTACCTCTTTATTATCTGCTTTTTTCCTCCCATTTCCTGTAAACTTCTCACATAACATTTGCACCATTACTGTAACTTATCTGTTTACATCTTCATACATCTGTTTTGTTGATAACCTGTTACATGCTCCCCACAGTTGTAGGTGTTATATCTAATTGGAAATTTCATCACAGATTTAAAAAATTAATTTCTGATCTTAATCTGAGAGCTTAGAAATCATAGCGAAACCCTGTTTCAAAACAAAACAAAACAAAGCAAGTAAAACAGAGACAAAATAGAGATGGGTAAGTACAAATTAAGAAAAATATTTTGATATTGAATCTTTTAACATGAAATAGACTAAGTCAATGTTTTAAAGCAAACATGCCGTACCAATATGGCACTATTTCCGTAATCAATGTCCATAAAATGCCATCAGTACAAAAATTTAAGCAAATCTCAAAGGCAGTAGATTAGTAATTAGAGTATCATGTAATGTTGATTTTAGCAAGAAGCTTAACAGGTAAAAAAGAAGCAGCACAGACCAATCCAAGTATGCAATTAGAATTTACAAATTATAAAAATTCTCCACTTTTGTAGATGGTTTTTTTTTGAATGGCTAAATTTTAGCCTCATCTTTTCAATTAAATGCCTATTCAAAAAGTCAATTGAACAAACTCATCTCCCCAAATTTACATCCTAGTATATGTAAGTAAACTACATTATTCAGATGAGTAAGTTACATTAATTTTCATCATCTCTGTGACCAAGTTACAAAGGACAGGCTTTTCTCTTTGCTTTTCCTAAGCCACTGCTTCCTGTTTCTTCAGGAATACAGTTTTCCTCTTCAAAATCTTTGAGAAACAGCCTGAAGAATTCTCCTCCAATGCTTTTCTGCCACTTGGGAGATACAATCAATATACAATCTGAATCTTACTTTCAGCTTTTCTCAATGAACTTGAGGAAGAAATGGTGACTGTTAATTCCTTCTAGACTCTACCACACAGTTACCTGGCAACAGACAAGTAGGCCTGGCTTGCTATAAAAAGGGCTGTTTGATCCCTCCTAGCTCTCTTACTTTCTTATTTTCATTGACTTTCTTCTCTACCTCACACCTTTCCCCCTCTCTCCTCTTTCCCCACCTGATCCTTCCCATGCCCTAAATATAAACTCTATTCTATGCTAAACCCATCATATGGCTGGTACCTCAAGGGGAAGTGATGCCTCAGCATGGGCCTAAGCACCCCTCCCCCTCACCATCCTCAGCAATATCAAACATATCCTTTCTTTTTATAAAACAATACATTGGTACTGTGAGACTTGGATCTAGAAACTAACAGGTTCACATTTCCCACAACTTGGATTTACAAACTGGCCACCACATGGACTTTACATCCATGAGATCACTCCCTAGACCTTTCCATCCAAACACAGGCAAATTGGTAAGCTCCCCATTCCCACCCCACTCCTAGCACTGGTCAGCATAAATGTATCCTGGTCCCAAGGGAGGACTGCTGAAATTGCAGCCAGCCTGTGGTGTCCTTGGGGATGGAGACATCCACAGTCTTTATGACTGACCTTCCCCCTGACTCCTCATTCTAGGACATTTTTCCTTGAGTGAGATTTTCCTTTATTCTCTGAGTTAGTTCCTTTCCTCACCACTGCAAAACCCCAGGCCTGGGTGAAATGTTCTCATTGCCAGCTCAGGCACTGGCCTGAGCCTAGGCCCCCAGTTCATTGTGTGACGACTTGGTGATCTGGCCCAGCTGTCATTCTAGTTATCAGTCTATCCTCAGGACACTGGTAGGGATTATTAATAACTGCTACTCTGACCCAGAAGGGTATGTCTTTGCCTTCCCCCACAGGCTTCCTACTGGGAGGCTTCGTGCTCTAAAAGGCTTCTGAATTCAGAGGCTAAATTTGGCCCCATTTTCCACAAAACCATAATGCTATTTGGCCACTTAATGGCGCTTAAAAAAAAAAAAAAACTTTAGAACTCCCACCAGCGATCTTCATTCTCTTACTGCTTGCTCTCCACTCCTGGTTCTCCACACTCTTGACTCTGAAGCCACCACAGTGATTAGCCTCAACTTTCTGCTTTCCACCTTGCTCTCTTTCTCCTTGACTAACACATGGGGTACACAGTGTACTGTGCTGGAGTGGAGTTGCTGGCAGACAGCATAACCCCAGATGCTGCCTCTGACCTACCCCGAGGCCCTCACTCTCTTGCCCCACCCACCCCACCACCTCTTGTACTCTGCTCACACAGAGATGCTACCTATACTGCCTACCCATCAGTACTTCCATGGCCACCACTCACCAAGCCGCACAGTGTGCCCCTCACACCTCTCACACTGTGTAGTTTAAATTCTTTTTTTTTGTTTTTGTTTTGTGTGTGTGTGTGTGTGTGTGTTCGTCTCTGCCACATTTCTGCTGTTCAGTTCTAATATACACAGCCACACTTTTCCATTCTAAGGTACAACACATGACTTTCCTCCACAGCTAGAACTGTAGCTTCAGCACCATCTTGGTTGGAGGCAGTCTCGTGACTGTCGATCATCTTTGTTGTGCATAGATAGGTTTCCCTATGCTATTGCTTCAGTGTCATCTTAGCTAAGAGTAGTCACATGGCTGGCTGTAGCTTCAGTGCCATCTTGGTTAATGGCAGTCTCACGGCCATCTGCCATTTTTGTTATGGGCAGTTCCCACCCCACTGCTTCCTCCCCCGTAGGCAGCCTGACATAAGATCTCCAAAGACACTTCAATTAAGATAAAGTTGTCATATGATTTCTCTCCTGCCTTGATAAATAATAAATTTAATGTTAATTTAAAGATTTACAACAGTAGAAAGGTTAAAGATAAGTGCCTTAAATTGAAGATCACTGCCTTCCTTTTGCTACTGTCATTAAAACATAGTATGCCCTCTTTATTTGCTAGATACCTTCTAGAACAAATAATTAAACAAACACAAGTTGTCTAACTCAGATATGCTTAATAGATACTGACTCTCAATCTTGTCAAAAATCTGCCAAATGTAATGTTAAATATTTAAGCTTATTATGCAGAGACTCTTAAAGCCTAACAGTGAGACTCTCTCCCCTTCCACTGCCCCCTCCAGGTCTCTAAGAAGATGTGGACACAGCAACAGGAATGCCTAGATTGTGGTATGATAACCACTGAGAAACATCGTTCCTTACTTTGTCTGCTGCCAGGGATTGGACTATACTGTGGACAAACAGAAGATATCCAGAGAGTTAAAATTCTCATATTGCCTAAGACAAAGTGAGTCATTTCTTCCATATTCCTAGTCCACAGAAGAAAGCTTCCTGTCTTCTGAGTCTGAGTTGTGATGGAGACCACGGGGACCTGGGAACTGTTTAGATAGTGGAGTATATAGGCCAATCTCTGTCACTTTAATCAATATGTGACACCTAGTTTATAATTTATTCTAACGACATTGACAGATAAAGTAACTATAACTTTACAACTAGAAAACAGACCTCTAGCTCCTACCCCAAGGTAATCCACCACCTTATTAGCAGCTCATTAGTCAATTGGTTAAATAGCTAAGACTGCCAGATCTCTTATCAAAGACAGACTTGCCTGACTCATAGGCTTCACAATAAATGATACACAGGTTCAGATATAACCTTTCACAGATGTAACCTTCGGTTACTTCCTTATCTAAACTCAGTTTCCAGTGACTAAATGCTTCATATTTCCTTCTCTTGTTATGCCACTGTCCTAATAATCAAGAGAGTTCTTATAAATTAGCCTAATTCTAATAAAACATTGCACTACACAGTCCAACTTTTATAGACCATATGTTGAAATTTTAAGTTTCTTTGCTTATCTTCCAACCATAGACCAAAAATGTTTCTCTTGCTAAATCTACACTATCAGCTATCATACTTTAAAGGCTAAGTTTCCTTTGCTTGTCCTTTTACTACAGACTTAAATGTTTCTCATCCTAGAGCTACATTATTGGCTGTCATAGATAGATACAAATATAAGTCTCCTTTGCTTGTCTTTTAACTATAGACTTAAGGTGTTTCTTATGCTAAATCTTTATGATCAACTTTCATATTCACAAGGTCATCAAATCTTCAAGTCTCTTTTGATTGCCTTTTAAATGTAAAGTTAAAAATCTTCTCATTGTGCTAAATTTATATATATTCAGTCTCCTAGACAGAAGAAAAAGGGCCTACTTGCTCTTTCTGCTCCATGAAAGGTTTTTGTCTTCCCCGAGGTCACCTTAAAGACTATTCATGCTGTTAACAAATTTAGCTCTTCTGTAAATGTATAAGTTCCAAGAAACTGACTTAGATTTACCTCTCCTAGACCAAACAGACGCTGTCTGGATAAGCACATCTGCCAATCAATTGCCTAAGCTCCCACTTGCTACCTATTCCAGAAAATAGGATTCTTCTCCTGTATCCTGAGAGTGAGATTCCCCTTACCCCAACCACCAAGACCTAAGGGTTACAAATGTACATATAAGAAAAAATTTTTCTCCCAAATGTACTTAAATTTAGTCTCTGTCATACACACACACACACAACACACACACACACACACACACACACACACACACACACTCACACGCACACACAAAATTTCAGCATCTTGTTGAGTTCAGGTTTTTACTCAAGATCTTCATCAGCTCCAGAGATGCAATCCACAGATATAATCTACTCATACAGACAGATACTTCTACTGGATCTGCTCCCTCTTACCCACAGATGGTTCCACAGATCCTAGAAAGCAAGGAAACAGCCAACTCTCCTAAGACTGGACCCACATCCCCATCCCCATTTTCTTAGGTTTCCCAGAAACATGGCACCCTAAAGTCAGTAGTAAGTAGCTAAAGATCATGATGACCCTATTCTTTTTTTTTCTTCTTTTCTTTTCTTTTTTTTTTTTTTTTTTTTTTTTTTTTTGGAACTGGTGACGGAACCCAGGGCCTTGAGCTTGCTAGGCAAGTGCTCTACCACTGAACTAAATCCCCAACCCCCCCTTTTTTTAATTAAAACAAAGCAAAAGAATCTTAGCATTCCTTCTAAGCTCTGCCTAACAGTTAACTGGCAAAAGTCAGGTAGGCCTGGCTTGCTATAAACAGGGCTGTTTGGCCTCTCCTTGCTCTCTTACTCTCTTATTTTCTCTGACTCTCTTTCCTCCCTCTCTCCCCATCCCCTCCCCCCTTTCTCTCCACATGTTTCTGCCCCTCCCCTGTGTGTGTGTGTTTGTGTGTGTGTGTGTCTGTGTGTGTCTGTGTGTGCATGTGTGTCTATCTGTCTGTCTTTCTCTGCTTCTATTCCCGTCACATCCCTTCTCAACTCCCCTTCCCATTCCCTAAATAAACTTTATTCAAGACTAAATGGCTGGTACCTCAGGGAGAAGGTGTACCTCAGAATGGGCCCACCAAGGCAACCCCTACCACCACCATACCTGGCAATATCAAATATACCCTCTTTCTTTTTATAAAACGTAACAGTGACAGAGGTGGAGGAGGCAGGCACTTTCCTGGGGCTCCAGAAGTCATGACTTCTGGGCCATAGTTTGCTTGGGTCCACACCATGTTTACACAGGAAGAGGCAACTCCCACCAACTCCTCAACTGCAGACGTCTCAACTGGACAAGAACCCAAAGGAAAAAAAATAATTTAAAAGGTCTTTTAAAATAATCTTAGACATTTTAAAATGTTATATTTTCAGATATACATCACTTTGGTCCTGGGATTCCATATATCCTTGCTGCAACTTTCTTATTCATATAGCCAAATACAAGAGGATGATAAAAAGGTATTTTAGAAATAAAACCATATTTAATGTACTGACTTAACCTAGAGATAGAAACTAGAATTAATATTTTATCTATGCCTATATCCAAAAATAATATGAAATAATAAATATTGAAGAAAATTCTACACTATTTTGATAGGACAAAGAATATAGATTTTTCTTTTCCCCTGGTTCTTTTTCTTTCACATTTAAAGACTGAATAGAGAAAAGGAACCTCACTGAGTCCCTTTGATTTTCATTTATCTGAGGTAGTATACATAGAGCCATAATTTTGTGATATTTATCTAATTATAAGCCTACTCCACATTTACCCTGGGTGGTTTAAAATACTACCTAAATATAATTGAAGCAAGAGATTATAATATTTTGCATTCTATTCATATAACCCTTACAATACAAATGAATTCATTAAAAACGTTCTTAGTAACTCTCTGCTCACATGTTCATAAATGTACATTCAAAGCCACCTTTCCTTTAAAAAACTAAAATTTAGGACATAAGATTATAATTTCATTTTCTGACATTTAAAAGCAATTAGGTTGTGATCTATTTATGCCTGGTTCCAAGGAGAAATATTTGAGAAAGCACATTGGAGAAATTCATAATGTATAAATAAATGCATTAGACACAAACCTATCATTTCTTAGAAAAAGGTGGGGGTGGGGGAGGCTAAATGCTAGAAAAAAAATTCATTTCATTTTCATTGCATATCTTTATTTAAACTCTTAAACTTCACTATGTGGTGGTAATTTAGCAAATAAAAGGAGATTTAACCTAAACTCAACATAATTTGCCACTTAATTCAAATAATCTTCATCTAAAAAAAGCTTTTCATGTCCATGATTGTGTCAGTGTATGAGCATGTGTACATACATATCCCAATAACATAAAATTATCAAAGAAATAGGTCCATTTCTAAAAGTTTCTCTTATTTTTTAGTGTGTGTGTGTGTGTGTGTGTGTGTGTGTGTGTGTGTGACATGTCACAGAAAGGACAGAGGACAACTTTCAAGAGTAGGTTCTTTTCAGCTACTGTTTACATTTCAGGGATCACAAGTATGCCTTTAAGCCTGGCAGCAAGTTCCATACCTCCCAACTGTCTCATTGTCCCTAATGAGGTTTCTAAAACACCGTCATCTCCCCTCTAAACCATACAATTATGGACCAAAATAAGGTAAGAATGTGAGTTCAGATGCTGGAGAAAATAAAAAGACAAAGAAGATAAAAAAAAGCAGAATGAAGAGGAAGATGAACACGAGTTTTAAACAAAGCTATCATGGCTGCTCTATCAGAACTCAGCTTTTCTACATTCAGGAAGCAGAAACAGAATTAAGTGACAAGTGCAAAGAATAATAGGATAAATTTCTTATATTTTTCATTATACCACTCCATAACGATATTCTTCTAAACACCAAAATAACACATAATTTAAAAAGTATTTTATTTTATGATATGGGAATAAACTAAGCTCTTAGAACACAAATTCTCACATATGGTTTCTTAAATCACAAGGACAGTTGTAACTTAAATAAAACAATACAAGAACATCAAGAGTATTTTGCTATCAGCAAACACAGGAGATAGAGGGCATGGATTCATTTATTTGTTAAAATAGCCTATTTGCCCTAGATATCTTGGGTACTGAGGTAAAAAAAAATACTAAAATAAATTAGAACTCAGGGTTGCTCTGTTTTTTTTTTTGTAATTATTATAGCTAATAAAACAAAACATGTTCCTCTCACATAGTTTATTTTTCATAAAGATAGTCTAGGAATCAACATACCCAGGTGCCCAAGACCATGTTTATGGAGACTACACTTCCTTGTAGTAAAGAATAGATGGTTTTCCTAGTACCACATTAATTTGAATTTTGCTTATAAATTCTGTGGTCCTCAGACTGAGCCTCAGCATAGTATTAAAGCAATCAACAATAGAGGCCAATGTCAGGCACTGGCTGGAGTGAGTTAGTTGAAAGTGTATAAAACGTGAAGTTCATGGTAATAACTAGTGACTGTGCTGAAAAGAGATGATGGCACACCAGAACTATAGATTAGAATAACTTGGTCATTCAAAGATATCACAGTCATAGAATAGATGTCCTTTAGATAAGATTTCTTTTTAAATACCAAATAAATATATTGCTTGTAGAGAGAGTAATTTACACTGCCAGTAGATCTGATTGTATGTGTATATGTGTATGTGTATGTGTATGTGTGTGTGTGAGAGAGAGAGACAGAGACAGAGACAGAGACAGAGACAGAGAAACAGAGAGAAAGTGTGTGTGTGTCTGTGTGTGTGTACAGATCCAGACAAACGAAGTTCTCTGATCAAAATCAACCACAATTACAAAAAAATTGAAAGTTTGGATTTCCTCAATGATTCATAATTTAATATTTTTTGAAGGAAGAAAAAAGTGACCTTTTCATGTCTGTCACAGTAAACACTACTGATAATCATTAGTGATACACATTTCCCAGAGTGTGTCATTAAACATGTAAAGGATAAGAATCCACAGAATCTATAATGACTAGTCTTGCCTATCAACTTGACTACGTCTGGTATTAATTAAAATTCAAAATTGGAGGTCATACCTGTGAGGGATTTCTGCTAAATTTGAAGTAGGAAGATCACATCTAATCTGGATCTTGAGACAGGAAGACATACATTTAATCAGGGCCGTATCTTCTGCTGTCTATATAAGGAGATGGAAGAAAGAGACGTTTACTCTTTGCCTGCTTGCTTTTACCTTGCTAGTGTGTCCATTTCTTTATGATATTACAGGCTAATTCTTTAAGATTCAGGCATATACTGAAGGTTAAAGTCAAATGAGACATCCGACCTATATACACTAACCACTACTGGATTCTTCAACTTTCCACTCTCAGCCACTCATGGTTGGATTAGCTGGACTGTAGTCTGAGTCTTTCTCATAAATCTCTTTCTATGTATATAAAGAGGTCAATCTAGAAGCTTAGTTACCCTAGCAGACTTTGAATAATAGAGAATCCAAGCACTGATGTGTCAGAGGAATATAATCCAGAAATGGAGCTACATTAGAATTCTGAGTGCTTGTGAGAACACTCCTGAAAAACAGGAGTCTTATGACTCCTGAAAAACTTAACTCTTATGACCTCAGTTTCTCCAAAACACTAGTTTGTTCTTCAAATATGTTGGTATGGCCCTCCCTAGGAAATAGGAGTAAGTTTGATTCAGACTATTCATTGCCTCTTCCTATTTCTTTTTTATTTTTATTAACTTGAGTATTTCTTATTTACATTTCGAATGTTATTCCCTTTCCCACTTTCCAGGCCAACATACCCATAACACCTTCCCTTCTCTTTCTATATGTGCTTCCCCTCCCCATCCTCCCCCCATTACCGTCCTCCCCCCCAACAATCACGTTCACTGGGGGTTCAGTCTTGGCAGGACCAAGGGCTTCCCATTACACTGGTGCTCTTATTAGGATATTCATTGCTACCTATGAGGTTGGAGCCCAGGGTCAGTCCATGTAAAGTCTTTGGGTAGTGGCTTAGTCCCTGGAAGCTCTGGTTGGTTGGCATTGTTGTTCATATGGGGTCTCGAGCACCTTCAAGCTCTTCCAGTTCTTTCTCTGATTCCTTCAACGGGGGGTTCTCAGTTCAGTGGTTTGCTGCTGGCATTCGCCTATATATTTGCTGTATTCTGACTGTGTCTCTCAGGAGAGATCTACATCCGGTCCCTGTCAGCCTGCACTTCTTTGCTTCACCCATCTTATCTAATTGGGTGGCTGTATATGTATGGTCCACATGTGGGGCAGGCTCTGAATGGGTGTTGCTTCTGCCTCTGTTTTAAACTTTGCCTCCCAAATCCCTGCCAAGGGTATTCTTGTTCCCCTTTTAAAGAAGGAGTGAAGCATTCACAATTTGGTCATCCTTCTTCAGTTTCATGTGTTCTGTGCATCTAGGTTGATTCGAGCATTTGGGCAAATAGCCACATATCAATGAGTGCGTACCATGTGTGTTTTTCTGTGATTGGGTTACCTCATTCAGGATGATATTTTCCAGTTCCATCCATTTGCCTATAAATTTCATAAAGTCATTGTTTTTGATAGCTGTTTAATATTCCATTGTGTAGATGTACCACATTTTCTATATCCATTCCTCTGTTGAAGGGCATCTGGGTTCTTTCCAGCTTCTAGCTACTATAAATAAGGCTGCTATGAACGAAGTGGAGCATGTGTCTTTTTTATATGTTGGAGCATCTTTTGGGTATGCCCCAAGAAAGGTATAGCTGGATCCTCAGGCAGTTCAATGTCCAATTTTCTGAGGAACCTCCAGACTGATTTCCAGAATGGTTGTATCAGTCTGCAATCCCACCAACCATGGAGGAGTGTTCCTCTTTCTCCACATCCTCGCCAGCATTTCCTGTCACCTGAGATTTTGATCTTAGCCATTCTCACTGGTGTGAGGTGAAATCTCAGAGTTGTTTTGATTTGCATTTCCCTTATGACTAAAGATGTTGAACATTTCTTTAGGTGTTTCTCAGCCATTCGGCATTCCTCAGCTGTGAATTCTTTGTTTAGCTCTGAACTCCATTTTTTAATAGTGTTATTTGTCTCCCTGCGGTCTACCTTCTTGAGTTCTTTGTATATTTTGGATATAAGCCCTCTATCTGTTGTAGGATTGGTAAAGATCTTTTCCCAATCTGTTGACTGCCATTTTGTCATAACCACAGTGTCCATTGCCTTACAGAGCTTTGCAACTTTATGAGATCCCATTTGTCGATTCTTGATCTTAGAGCATAAGCCATTGGTGTTTTGTTCAGGAAATTTTCTCCAGTGCCCATGTGTTCGAGATGCTTCCCCACTTTTTCTTCTATTAGTGTGAGTGTATCTGGTTTGATATGGAGGTCCTTGATCCACTTGGACTTAAGCTTTGTACAGTGTAATAAGCATGGATTGATCTGCATTCTTCTACATACTGACCTCCAGTTGAACCAGCACCATTTGCTGAAAATGCTATCTTTTTTCCATTGGATGGTTTTGGCTCCTTTGTCAAAAATCAAGTGACCATAGGTGTGTGGGTTCCTTTCTAGGTCTTCAGTTCTATTCCACTGGTCTATCTCTCTGTCCCTGTACCAATACCATGCAGTTTTTATCACTATTGCTCGGTAATACTGCTTGAGTTCAGGCATAGTAATTCCTTTGGAGTCCTTTTATTGTTGAGGATAGTTTAGCTATCCTGGGTTTTTTGTTATTCCGGATGAATTTGCAAATTGTTCTGTCTAACTCTTTGAAGAATTGGATTGGTATTTCGATGGGGATTGCATTGAATCTGTAGATCGCTTTTGGTAAAATGGCCATTTTTACTATATTAATCCTGCCAATCCATGAGCATGGGAGATCTTTCCATCTTCTGAGGTCTTCTTCAATTTCTTTCTTCAGAGGCTTGAAGTTCTAATTGCACAGAACTTTTACTTGCTTGGTTAAAGTCACAACGAGGTATTTTATATTATTTGGGACTATTATGAAGGGTGTGGTTTCCCTAATTTCTTTCTCAGCTTCTTTCTCTTTTGTATAGAGGAAGGCTACCGATTAATTTGAGTTAATTTTGTACCCAGCCACTTTGCTAAAGCTGTTTATCAGCTTTAGTAGTTCTCTGGTGGAACTTTTGGGATCACTTAAATATACTATCATATCCTCTGCAAATAGTGATATTTTGACTTCTTCTTTTCCAAACTGTATCCCCTTGATATCCTTTTGTTGTCTGATTGCTCTGGCTAGAACTTCAAGAACTATATTGAATAAGTAGGGAGACAGTGAGCAGGCTTGTCTAGTCCCTGATTGTAGTGGGATTGCTTCAAGTGTCTCTTCATTTAGTTTAATGTTAGCAACTGGTTTGCTGTATATGGCTTTTACTATGTTTAGGTATGGGCCTTGAATTCCTATTCTTTCCAGGACTTTTATCATGAAGGGGTGTTGAATTTTGTCAAATGCTTTCTCACCATCTAAATGAAATGATCATGTGGTTTTGTTCTTTCAGTTTGTTTATATAATGGATGACATTGATGGTTTCCGTATATTAAACCATCCTTGCATGCCTGGGATGAAGCCTACTTGATCGTGGTAGATGATTGTTTTGATGTGCTCTTGGATTCGGTTTGCCAGAATTTTATTGAGTATTTTTGCTTCAATATTCATAAGGGAAATTGGTCTGAAGTTCTCTTTCTTTGTTGGGTCTTTGTATGATTTAGGTATAAGAGTAATTGTGGCTTCATAAAAGGAATTCGGTAGTGCTCCATCTGTTTCAATTTTGTTGGATAGTTTGGATAGTATTGGTCTGAGGTCTTCTATGAAGGTCTGATAGACTTCTGTAGTAAACCTGTCTGGACCTGGGCTCTTTTTGGTTGGGAGACCTTTAATGACTGCTTCTATTTTGTTAGGAGTTATGGGGTTGTTTAAATGGTTTATCTGTTCCTGATTTAACTTTGGTACCTGGTATCTGTCTAGGAAATTGGCCATTTCCTTCAGATTTTCAAGTTTTGTTGAATATAGGCTTTTGTAGTAGGATCTGATGATTTTTTGAATTTCCTCTGATTCTGTAGTTATGTCTCCCCTTTCATTTCTGATTTTGTTAATTTGTACACACTCTCTCTGTCCTCTGGTTAGTCTGGCTAGGGGTTTATCTATCTTTTTGATTTTCTCAAAGAACCAACTTTTGGTTCTGTTGATTCTTTCTATGATCCTTTTTGTTTCTATGTTGATTTCAGCTCTGAGTTTGATTATTTCCTGCATTCTATTCCTCCTGGGTGTATTCGCTTCTTTTTGTTGTAGAGCTTTTAGGTGTGCTGTCAAGCTGCTGACATATGGTCTTTCCTGTTTCTTTCTGCAGGCACTCAGAGCTATGAGTTTTCCTCTTAGCACAGCTTTCATTGTGTCCCATAAGTTTGGGTATGTTGTACCTTCATTTTCATGAAATTCTAAGAAGTCTTTTATTTCTTTATTTCTTCCTTGACATGGTTATCATTTAGTAGAGCATTGTTCAACTTCCAGGTATATGTGGGCATTCTTCCCTTATTGTTATTGAAGACCAGCTTTAGGCCGTGGTGATCTGATAGGATGCATGGGATTATTTCTATCTTTCTGTATCTGTTGAGGCCTGTTTTATGACCAATTATATGGTCAATTTTGGAGAAAATATGATGAGGTGGTGAGAAGAATGTATATCCTTTTGCTTTAGGATAGAATGTTCTAGAAATATCTGTTAAGTCCATTTGGTTCATGACTTCTCTTAGTCTCTCTATGTCTCTGTTTAATTTCTGTTTCCATGATCTGTCCATTGATGAGAGTGGGGTGTTGAAGTATCCTACTATTATTGTGTGAAGTGCAATGTGTGCTTTGAGCTTTAGTAAGGTACCTTTTATGTATGTAGGTACCCTTGTATTTGGAGCATAGATATTTAGGATTGAGAGTTTATCTTGGTGAATTTTTCCTTTGATGAATATGAAGTGTCCTTCCTTATCTCTTTTGAGGACTTTTAGTTGAATATCGATTTTATTTGTTATTAGAATGGCTACTCCAGCTTGTGTCTTCCGACCATTTGCTTGGAAATTTGTTTTCCAGTCTTTCACTCTGAGGTAGTGTCTGTCTTTGTCTCTGAGGTGTGTTTCCTGTAGGCAGAAAAATGCAGGGTCCTCATTGCATATCTAATTTGTTAATCTATATCTTTTTATTGTGGAGTTGAGACCATTACTGTTGAGAGATATTAAGGAATAGTGATTATTGCTTCCTGTTAAACACATATTTGGATGTGAGATTCTGTTTGTGTGCTTTTCTTCTCTTTGTTTTGTTGCCAAGACGATTAATTTCTTGCTTTTTCTAGGTTGTAGCTTGCCTCCTTATGTTGGGCTTTACCATTTATTATCCTTTGTAGGGATGGATTTGTAGAAAGATATTGTGTAAATTTGTTTCTGTCATGGAATATCTTGGTTTCTCCATCTATGTTAATTGAGCGTTTTGCAGGATACAGTAACCTGGGCTGGCATTTGTGTTCTCTTAGCGTCTGTATGACATCTGTCCAGGATCTTCTGGCTTTCACAATCTCTGGTGAGAAGTCTGGTGTGATTCTGATAGGTCTGCCTTTATATGTTACTTGACCTTTTTCCCTTACTGCTTTTAATATTCTTTCTTTATTTTGTGCATTTGGTGTTTTGACTATTATGTGATGGGAGGAGTTTCTTTTCTGGTCCAATCTATTTGGAGTTCTGTAGGCTTCTTGTATGTTTATGGGCATCTCTTTCTTTAGGTTAGGAAAGTTTTCTTCTATGATTTTGTTGAAGATATTTACTGGTCGTTTGAGCTGGGAGTCTTAACTCTCTTCTATACCTAGTATCCTTAGGTTTGATCTTCTCATCGAGTCCTGGATTTCCTGTATGGTTTGAACCAGTAGCTTTTTTGCTTTACATTATCTTTGACAGTTGTGTCAATGATTTCTATGGAATCTTCTGCTCCTGAGATTCTCTCTTCTATCTCTTGTATTCTGTTGGTGATGCTTGTATCTACCGCTCCTTGTCTCTTCCTTTGGTTTTCTATATCCAGGGTTGTTTCCCTGTGTTCTTTCTTTATTGCTTCTATTTCCGTTTTTAATTCCTTCAACTGTTTGTGTTTTCCTGGAATTCTTTCAGGGACTTTTTTGATTCCTCTCTATAGGCTTCTACTTGTTTATGTATGTTTTCCTGCGTTTCTTTAAGGGAGTTCTTCATGTCTTTCTTGAAGTCCTCCAGAATCATGATCAAATATGATTTTGAAACTAGATCTTGCTTTTCTGGTGTGTTTGGATATTCAGTGTTTGCTTTGGTGGGAGAATTGTGATCCGATGATGCTATGTAGTCTTGGTTTATGTTGCTTGGGTTACTGCGGTTTCCTCTAGCCGTCAGATTGTCTCTGGTGTTACTTTGTTCTGCTATTTCTGACAGTGGCTACACCGTCCTATAGACCTGTGTGTCAGGAGTGCTGTAGACCTGTTTTCCTGTTTTCTTTCAGCCAGTTATGGGAACAGAGTGTTCTGCTTTTGGGCATGTAGTCTTTCCTGTCTACTGGTCTTCAGCTGTTCCTATGGACCGGTGTCCTGAATCCACCAGGCAGGTCGTTTGGAGCAGAAAAGTTGGTCTTACCTGTGGTCCTGTGGCTCAGGTTTGCTTGTGGGGGGTTGCTTTTGAGCTTTCTGTGATGGCAGCAACCAGGAGGGCCTGTGTCGCCTTTTCTGAGAGCCCCTGTGCACTTGGGTCCCAGATGGGGTTAAGTGTTTTCCTCTGGAGTCAGAAATGTGGGCGGAGTGTAGTCTCTTTTGGCTTCCCAGGAGTTTCTGCCCCTCTGAAGGTTTAGCTCTCACTCCCACAGGAGTTTTGTGCAGAGAACTGTTGATCGGGTCCCTTCAGGTCCAGGCGGTGTCTGGGGCACGGGGAACCTGTAGCTCCAGTGCCCCTATCTTCCGGTTACCAGGGGCCGTATACAGTTCCCTCTGGAGCCAGGTATGTGGGCAGGAGTGGGCAGTATTGGTGGTCTCTCCCGCTCTGCAGTCTCAGGAGTGCCCTCCTGTCCGGGCAGTGAGCTCTCTCTCTACCTCTTCCTATTTTTATTGGATATTTTTATTTATATTTAAAATGTTATTCCCTTTCCTGGTTTCCCATCCATAAGCCTCCTATCCCATTCCCCCTCACTCGTCTATGAGGGCATTCCCCCTCCCCAAACAACCACCCCTGCCTCTGTGCACTGATATTCCTCCTCACTGGGAAGTGCAGCTTCTCTTCCTATTGGTGCCCAACAAGGCCATACTCTGCTACAGCTGAAGTCATAGGTCTGTCCATGTCTACTCTTGGGTAGTGGTTTAGTACCTGGGAGCTCTGGTTAGTTGGTATTGTTGTACTTATGGTGTTGCAAGAGCCTTCAGCTTTTTCTAACTCCTCTAATGGGGATCCCGTTCTCAGTTCAATGGTTTGCTGCTAACGTTCGCATCTAAATTTGTCATGCACTGGCTGAGTTTTCTCAGAAGACATCTATATCAGCCTCCTGTCAGCATACACTTCTTATCTTCATCACTATTGTCAAAGTTTGGTGACTGTATATAAATGGACTGAACCCCCAAATGGGGCAGGTTCTAAATGCTCATTCCTTCAGTCTCTGCTCCAAATATTCTCTCCATATCTCCTCCTATGAATATTTTTGTTCCTCCATCTAAGAAGGACTGAAGCACCTTCTTCTTGAGCTTCATGTGGTCTGTGGATTATATCTTGGGTAATTCTAGCCTTTGGGCTAATATCCACTCATCAGTGAGTGCATACCATGTGCATGTTTTTGTGTTTGGGTTACCTCACTCTGGATGATATTTTCTAGTTCCAGCCATTTGCCTATAAATTTCATAAAGTCATTGTTTATATTATAATATTCCATTGTGTAGATGTACCACATTTTCTATGTCCATTCCTCCCTTGAAGGACACCTGGATTCTTTCCAGCTTCTGGTTATTATAAAGGAGAGTGCTGTGAACATAGTGGATCATGTGTCCTTGTTATATGTTGGAGCATCATTTGGTTATAAAGCCATGAGTTGTATAGTTGAAACCTCAGGTAGTACTATATCCAATTTTATGACAAACCTCCATACTGATTTCCAAAGTTGTACCAGCTTACAATCCCACCAACAATGGAGGAGTGCTCATTTCTCTACAACCTCTCTAGCATCTGTTGTCACCTGAATATTTTACCTTAGCCATTCTGACTGGTGTGAGGTGGAATCTCAGAGATATTTTGATTTGCAATTCCCTGATGAATAAGGATGTTGAACATTTCTTTAGGTACTTCCCAAACATTTGATATTTCTCAGTTGATAATTCTTTGCTTAGCTGTGTACCCCATTTTTTAAATAGGGTTATTTGACTCTCTGGAGTCTAACTTCTTGACTTCTCAGTATATATCGGATATTAGCCCTCTCTCAGATGTAGGACTTGTAAAGACCTTTCCCCAATCTGTTGGTTGCTGTTTTGTACTAATGACAGTGTCCTTTGCCTTACAGAAACTTTGCAAATTTATGAAGTCCTATTTCTCAATTCTTGATGTTAGAGGATAAGCCATTGGCTTTCTGTTCAGGAAACTTTCCCAAGTGCCCATGTGTTCAAGGCTCTTCCCCACTTTTTCTTCTATTAACTTGAGTGCATCTGGTTTTATGTGTAGGTCCTTGATCTGCTTAGACTTAAGCTTTGACATGGCAATAAGAATCAATTGATTTTAATTCTTCTACATGCTGACATCCTGCTGAATGAGCACCATTTGTTGAAAATGCTACCTTTTTCCCATTGGGTGGTTTTAGCTCCTTTGTCAAAAACCAAGTGACCATAGGTGTATGGGTTCATTTCTGGATTTTCAGTTCTATTCTACTGATCTACCTGCCTGTCTCTATACCAATACCATGGAGTTTTTATCACTATTGCTCTGTAATACTGCTTGAGGTCAGGGATGGTGATTCCTCCAGAAGTTCTTTTATTGTTGAGGATAGTTTTCACTACCTTGGGTTTTTTGTTATTCCAAGTGAATTTGTAAATTGTTCTAACTCTATGAAGAACTGAGTTAGAAATTTGATGGGGTTTGCATTAAATATGTAGATTGCTATTGGCAAAATTGTCAGTTTTACTATATTAATCCTGCCAATCCATGAGCATGGAAGAGCTTACCATCTTCTGGGATCTTCGATTTCTTTCTTCAGAGACTTGAAGTTCTTGTTATACAAATCTTTCACTTGCTTGGTTAGAGTCATACCACGATATTATTTATTTTTGACTATTGTGAAGAGTGTCATTTCCCTAATTTCTTTCTCAGTCTGTTTATCCTTTGAGTAGAGGAAGGCTTCTGATTTGATTGAGTTAATTTTATATCCAGCCACTTTGCTGAATTTGTTTCTCAGGATTAGTAGTTCTCTGGTGGAACTTTTGGGGTCACTTAAATATACTATCGTATCATCTGCACATAGTGATATTTTGACTTCTTCCTTTCCAATCTGTATCCCTTTGACCTCCTTTTGTTGTCTGATTGCTCTGCCTAGGACTTTGAGTACTATATTGAGTTAGTAGAGAAACAGTGGGCAGCCTTGTCTAGCCCCTGATTTCAGTGGGATAGCTTCACGTTTCTCTCCATTTAGTTTGATATTTGCTACTGGTCTGCTGTATACTGCTTTTACTACATTTAGGTTTGGGCCTTGAATTCCTGATATTTCCAAAACTTTTAACATAAAGGGGTGTTGAATTTTGCAAATGCTTTCCCAGCATCTAATGAGATGAACATGTGGTTTCTTTTTTTTACACAGTAGATTACCTGTATTGATAAATTTTCATATTGAACCATCCCTGCATCCCTGGGATAAAGCTTACTTGATCATGACAGATGATCATTTTGATAATTTTGGATTCAGTTTGCAAGGATTTTATTAATTTTTCATTGATGATTCATAAGGCAAATTCATCTGAAGTTCTCTTTGTTGGATCTTTGTGTGATTTAGTTATAAGCATTACTGTGGCTTTATAGAAGGAATTGGATAGTCTTCCTTTTGTCTCTATTTGTGGACAGTATGGGTATTAGGTCTTCCATGAAGGTTTGATAGAACTCTGCACTAAACCCATCTGGTCCTGGGCTTTTTTGGTTGGGAGACTTTTAATAACTGCTTTTATTTCTTTAGGAGATATGGGAATGTTTAGATGGTTTATCTGTTCCTGATTTAACTTTAATACCTGGCATCTGTCTAGAAAATGGTTCATTTCTTCTAGATTTTCCATTTTTGTTGAATATAGTCTTTTATAGTAGGATCTGATGATTTTTTTATTTTCCTCAGTTCTATCTCTGTGCCCTCTGGTTAGTCTGGCTAAGGGTTTATCTATCTTGTTGATTTCTTAAAGAACCAACTCCTGAGTTTGTTGGTTCTTATGTAGTTCTTTTTGTTTTTACTTGGTTGACTTCAGCCCCGTGTTTGATTATTTTCTGCCATCTACTCCACTTGGGTGTATTTACTTCTTTTTGTTCTAGAACTTTTAGGTGTGCTGTCAAGCTGCTAGTGTATGCTTTTTCCAATTTCTTTATAGAAGCACTCAGAACTTTGAGTCTTCCTCTCAGCACAGCTTTCATTGTGTCCCATAAGATGGGATATGCTGCTTTCATTTTCATTAAATTCTAGCCGTTCTTTCTTAATTTCTTCCTTGACCAAGTTATAACTGACTAGAGCATTGGTCAATTTCCATGTGTGTATGTGGACTTTCTGATTTTTGTTGTTATTGAAGACCAGCCTTAGTCCATGGTGATCTGATAGGACGCATGGCATTATTTCAATTGTCCTGTATCTGTTGAGGCTGGTTTTGTGACCTATTATATTGTCAATTTTTGAGAAGGTACCATGAGCTACTGAGAAGGTACCTTCTTTTGAGGATGAAATATTCTATAGATATGTGTTAAATCCATTTGGTTCATAACTTCTGTTAGTTTCTTTGTCTCTCGTTAGTTTCTGTCCATGATTTTTCCATTGTTGAGAGTGAGTTGTTGGAGTCTCTAATACTGTGTGAGGTACAATGTGTGCTTTGAGCTTTAATAAAGTTTCTTTTATGGGTTTAGATGGCCTTGCATTTGGAGCATAGATATTCAGGATTGAGAGTTCATCTTGGTAGATTTTTCCTTTGATGAATATGAAATGTCTTTCCTTATCTTTTTGGATAACTTTTGGTTGGAACTCAATTTTTTTGATATTAGAATGGCTACTCCAGCTTGTTTCTTGGGAAATTGTTTTTTACTCTGAGGTAGTTTCTGTCTTTATCACTGAGGTGTATTTCCTGTAGGCATCAAAATGCTGGGTCTTTTTTACATATCCAGTCTGTTAGCCTTTGTCATTTTATCAGGGAATTGAGTCCATTGATCTTAAATTATATTAAGGAATTGTGCTTGTTATTTGTTATTTTTGTTGTCAGGGGTGGAATTATGTTTGTGTGGATCTCTTGGTTACTGCTGTGCCAGATCTAGAAGGGGTAAAAGACAGCCTTTAATACAATTTTACAACAACACTTTGCTTTTTCTAGGGTGTAGTTTCCCTCCTTGTGTTGGAGTTTTACATCTATTATCATTTGTAGGGCTGGATTTGTGGAAAGATATTGTGTAAATTGGTTTTGTCATGGAATATCTTGGTATATCCATCTATGTTAGTTGAGAGAATAGCCTGGGCTGGCATTTGTGTTCTCTTAGAGTTTTTATGACATCTGCCCTGGATCTTCTGGCTTTCGTAGTCTAAGGTGAGAAGCCTGGTGTAATTCTGACAGATCTGCCATTATATGTTACTTGACCTTTTTCCCTTAATATTCTTTGTTTTGTGCATTTGGTATTTTGACTATTATGTGACAGAAGGAATTGCTTTTCTGGTCCAATCTATTTGGAGTTCTGTAGACGTCTTGTATGATTATGGGCATCTCTTTCCTTAGGTTAGGGTAGTTTCCTCTATAATTTTGTTGAAGATATTTACTGGCACTTTAAGTTTAGAGTCTTTACTTTCTTCTGTACCTCTTATCCTTAAATTTTGATCCTCTCATTGTGTCCTGGATTTCTTGAATATTTTGGGTTAGGAACTTTTTGCGTTTTACATTTTTTTCTGGTGTGTCAATGTTTTCTATGGTATCTTCTGCCCCTGAGGTTCTCTCTTCTATCTGTTGTATTCTGTTGGCGATGCTTGTGTTTGTGACTCCTGATCTCTTTCCTAGGTTTTCTATCTCCAGGATCATCTCCCTTTGTGATATCATTTCTTTTTCCTTTTTTAGATCCTAGATGGTTTTGTTCAATTCCTTCACCTGTTTGGTTTTGTTTTCCCATAATTCTTTAAGGGACTTTTGTGTTTCCTCTTTAAGGGCTTCTACTTCTTTACCTGTGTTGTCCTGTATTTCTTTAAGGAAGTTATATATGCCATTCTTGAAGTCCTCTATCACCATAAGTTGTGATTTTTAAATCCAGGTCTTGTTTTCTGGTGTGTTTGGATATCCAGTATTTGCTTTGGTTGGGTAACTGGGCTATGTCTGTCTTGTTGTCTCTGACAATGGATTGACCCTCCTTTAAGCCTGTGTGTCATCACGCCTGCGGGTATATTTTCTTGCGCCTGGATCTGGGTACAGAGAACTATGGTTTCAGTTCAACTCCAGACACAGTCAGAATCTGGAACGGTCCTGTTCCAGACTGCTGCTGGGTTTGTGTGTCCTGTGGCCTCCAGGCAGGTCACTGAGAGCAGAAGAGTTGGTCTTACTTACCTCTACTCTCAGGTGTGTCAGTGCTCCTGGGTGACTAGCTTTCAGCATTCAGCACAGAAATAAACCAGAAGGGTCCTGTCCATGATTGCTTGTAGGTTCCTGTGCCCAGAGGGCACTAGGGGTGTTCCTCTTGGACGAGGAATGTGAGCCGGAGTTATTGTCTCCCCTGAGCTCTTAGGATTGTCTGCACTTCTGAGGTTCCAGCTATCACCCCCATGGGATTTGGGTACAGAGAGCTATGGGACAGTTTCAGCTCTGGGCCCAGGCAGAAACCAGAAGGTTCGCATCCCAGACTGTTCTTGGGTTTGTGTATACTGTGGCCTCCAGGCAGGTCACTTGGATCAGAAGAGTTGGTCTTACCTCTCTACTCTCAGGTGTGTCAGTGCTCCTGGGTGACTGGCTTTCAGCTCTCTGCACAGGCAGAACCTGGAAGGGTCCTGCCCATGACTGCCCCTAGGTTCCTGTGCTCAGAGGGCACTGGGCAGGTTCTTCATTAGCCAGGAATGTGAGCAGAGTTGTGAGCTCTCAGAATTGTCTGCAGGGCTCTCTCCCCCACAGAATTTGGGAACAGAAGGCTGTGGGATCTGTTCAACTCTGAGTGCAGGCAGGAACCAGAAGGTGCCTCTTCTCATTTTTATTCAGAATGTTTACAGCAAAAACTCCCATGAACTTTACTCATATCAATTTCTTAACCCTCAAAATATATTGTCTGATACTCTTTATAAAGTTGGCTGTTGAATGAGACTTTTGTAGGCCTCATTCATTGATTCTATTCTCCCGTGTTCCACCACCTCTGAAACACTGACACATAAGTATGAGGATGATCATAGAAAACAAATTTGCACTCCAGAGAGAGGAAGAAACTTGCCAAACAATAGGATTCTTATTTGCCAAATATCATATATCAGTTGATAACTTGCTTGTTAATCCAAACTCTTTGTGGCATTTCATTAGAATCTTTGGTATGTATGCAATTTTTAACAAGGGTTTTAAAGTAAAGTACATTTTTACCAAATGAATAATCTGACTTATTTGCTTACCTCAGACCTCTGCAAGACATAGTGATTTCAGAAGGTTATTTAAAGAATATTATATTTAAAATTTGAAGAAGAGTCTTCATAAATTTAACACCAGAACCCTGCCCCCAGCTTGGTTTTGTGGTTTTAATCATCTGGTGCCCCTAGAAAGAATAGTGAGGCAAACACATCTCTTCTTTTAAATTGCCTCCATAATCATGGCTTTTTCTTACCTTCCCATATGTTAATATTACTTATAAATATCCTTAAAGTTTTGGGAAAATGGTTAATTATTGAACACTTTAAGCATACAATATAAAATAGACCACAATTTCCTCTAATTTATATTTTAAACCTTTAAAATCTAAACAATAAAATCTTTCACATTTTTATTTGAAGATTTTTTTAAAGTATGTTTTAATATTTTCATTATCATTGTTTTATGTTATTAAGATTTGTCTTCTTTTGTTTAAGACTATAAAGTATAGTCTATGTCTGGTAGTAAAATAACTTTTATTCACCAGATGTAATTGTCTGGGAGGCTTATGGCTAAATAATTTCAACCTTTATATTTCTTTCTGAACTCTAGCTGGCTGGTTCAATTCAACTGTCCCTGCTCATACTCCTCTCCAATCTTACTGATTCAAACTGGCTTTACTCGGCTTCTAGTTGAATTGCCCTGCTTGGCCTGAAGCTAACTCTATCAATCTGTTCTAATCTTCTGGCTCATTCTCATTCTCTGATTCACTCTGTATTCATATGTAAGCTGTCTCTGTAAAACTATCCTAGTAAAACTACCACTTCTTCCTCTCCCTCCTCCTCCTCCTCTCCCTCCTTCTGCTCTTCCTCCTTCCTCCTCCTCCCCCCTCTGACTCATTCTGTCAAATATTCCTCTGATCCATCATTTTGTCTGCCCCTCAATTAGATGTCAATTTTAAACATGGCTGCTTTCTTCTACAAACTAAACTTACCTACGTTGTTATAGGTTAACTGATTGTTTGAAGACTATGTCTGTATTTCAGGAAGAGGAATTAAAAGTGTGCCATCCTAGTCAGACCACATAGCCTAGAAGGTCTTTGGTTGTGATCTCCATGCCAGAGCAGCCATGTTGATGGATTAAAATTCTTCTATACATGGATAAGTAATCTTCACTGAATTTTTCAATGTAGCATTTTATAAATTATTATGAAGAATATAAGAAAAATCATTCTTTATGCTTAAATGAGATTATAACTTTTTAATAAAATTAAAATAACACTTTCTTTAAAGTCACTGGACTATAAGAAGAGATATTGATTGTATGGTGTGTAAAGTAATCATTTTGCTTCTTATTTTCTGATATTTACCAGTTGCTCAAACACCAATGTTCATGTTGCTACAATTATGTGCTAGGCCTTAGGGAGGTAGCTTTCAACTTAAATCTAACTTGTATTCTCTGGATTCTATATCCAAGGTGCATAATATTTTCAGAAGTAGGAATTTACCTTTCCCAACAACTCAACAGAAGGCCTCTTAGGCCTAGTATTGTTGGTTTTATTACTCTAGGGCTTGGAGTAGGAGCATTGTCAATTCATATGTAAATTTTTTATGTAAACTATACAACTTGTATGTGGATAAAGTTATATTTGAGTAAAAACAAATTAAAAGAGGCCATGAATTTGAAGAGGATAAGGCACTTAAGCTTAGAAGAGAGGAAAGTGGAAATGATATATATTCTAGTTATCAAATTATATTTAAAAAGAAACTGTAGTAGAAATTAATAGTTAGATTTTCAATGAAGATGTCAAAGATACTACTAAGATTTTTTTTTGCTGTCTTTTATACTGCCTCTGAAAAATGATTTTGAGAGATTAGTGGGCTGGTGAGCTCAGTGAATAAATGTACCTGATAGTCTGAGTTTAATCATTGGGATGTAGATGATAGAAAGGGAGAAAAATGTCCACAAGTTTTTCTCTGACCTACACACACACACACACACACCTAAGTAAGAGTAATAAGCAAATTAAAAATAACTTAGTTTTAAGAAAAGCTGCTATCTAGAGAATGTCATTGTTTCTTGATAGTGAAATGGAGAATATCTGTATGATGAGGTAAACACATTTTCAAGAGTTTAAAGGAAACAGATTTCCTTTGAGTTTAAAGGAAAGAATAACAATTTATAATTCAACCATATTTGTCTTTAATGCTAGAACATTTTTATGTTCCCTCTTCTGTTAAATTTTTATTTTATCTCTCCCTTTCTGGGTGTTGGTTTTGTTCTTATTTACTTATTCTATTTCATAGAAAAGTGGGATTGAAATTTGAAATAACTAGGTAATCATTGTGTAAAAGTTTTTCTGTGCCATTTGTGATGTGAATATGTAGGTAATTTAAAACAAAATTATATTTAATATAAAAATATGGAATTTAGGACTCAAATGTGGCTTTTTAAATATTTATTCTTTTCATAAATATTTTAATATTCATAAAATTCATTATCATATTTATAGATAATAAAATTAAAATACTAAATTATTAACTCAATTCTCAGAGTTTAGAAAAAGGAAGTATGAAATTACTTCAAAATAACAGAAAAAAGTAATTTTCTGTGATTAATTCTGGAAACAACTAATTATAAGTAGAAATTCTTTTATCTAAATTTAACTATGATGTCAAACTATGGAAGTGGTCAGAGAGAATGATCCCCTGTCTCCAATTAGGTTTGTGTTTTATTTTTCTTCAAGAAAGAATTGGGCAGAACAGTGAAGAGACCAAAAGGAGGGGCTTTGTCATACAACTTAAAACAGATTGTCATTTGGTACTTAGCAGTTTAAATGGAACTGGTTTGAACTTCTAATAGCACAGAAATGCTACTTGCTAAGAACTATTGTAGTTCTGGGAAGTAATGAAACTCCAAAGCTCCAGGAGAATCTCAGGGTACCAAGTAAACCCAATCCTTTGCACAGCAAGTCTGCAGACCACTAATAAAACTTCCACCCAGGAAAACAGCATAAGGACTGGAGTAACAAGTCTCTGGAGTATTAGAGTATCAGATCTTGGTGGTTGAGTCTTGAAGGTTTACTTGAGTGAGCTCCCTATCCAGGTCCAAATACAAGGAACCTCTGACAAATCTGCCTTTGCAACTCATTTAAGCAATTCTTTCTTCTCTCATTAGTGAGGTGACTTCTCGCCTTGAAAAGAGTGCTTTGCCAGTGGAAGGGGAAGCCCTGGGTCCTGCTAAGACTGAACCCCCAGTGAACTAGACTATGGGGGGAGGGCGGCAATGGGGGGAGGGTTGGGAGGGGAACACCCATAAGGAAGGGGAGGGGGGAGGGGGATGTTTGCCCGGAAACCGGGAAAGGGAATAAACACTTGAAATGTATATAAGAAATACTCAAGTTAATAAAAAAAAAAAAAAAGAAAGAAAAGAGTGCTTTGAACCCAAGTTACTGAGGGGCAGAACTCGGACTTGGCTCCAAAGCCTTCTATATTCTATTTTCTTCCTCCTCTGTTTGACTCCTACAGCAAATTTTGTGTCTATAGTCTTCTAACATCCTAATTTGTTGGATGTCAGCTAAACCTTGATTGGCTGAATGGGTATGCAAATAAGACCAAAAATAGGACCAATCAAGGAAGAAGTGTCAAGCCTTGTGTGAGAAGAGAAGAACCCTAAGCCCATCAAAAGTTGCTAAAAGTTTATTACCAGGTCCATGAGTCTCTGTCTTTAGACCTGTAAATAGTTCTGTTTGTTCCAAGTTGCTGTTTATTTTGTTTCTGTTTTTGTCTTTGTTTTTTTTTTCACCTGCAGCTATAACAGCTATCAGAAATCCCCTTTCTGTGACTTCTTGAGTTTGGATGTTTAAAGGGTCCAAAAATTGTCAGAAAACTGAGTAGTAAAATTCACCTGAAGTAGAGACCAGACTAGCATCCTGAACTCCAGATAAGACTAACACCCTACCCTACTTACCCAGAATAACCCTAATGGTCCTTTCCCTTCTCATCACTATATTCTGGTACACACCTCCAACATAAGTCTTCTACTTTACCACAGGCCAGATAGCTCTCTGAAAACCAAGTAAGACATCCCTTCGCCCTGCCCATGGTAGCCCAGTATAAACCCAACAACCTCTCCTTTCTTTGTCACCATATGCAGACCCATACTTGTCAAAAACCTCCTACTCCACTAGAAACCAGACCAGCATCTTTACCACAGAGACCAGGCCAGTTCTACAAAAAATAAGGCAGAAACCTTCTACCACACCAGAATCCAGACTAACATCCTAAAACCCAGACAGCACCCCAGTCAGATCAGAGGCCACACACATTACCAGAATTCCAGCCCCCAAGGTGGGTAGCAACCTCCTGCTGGGCAAGAAACAATTCAGGCCATGAAAGTCCAGCCTTCAACTTGGGTGGAGATCCTTTACTCAATCAGAGGCCACTCCACTCAGAAGAACAGAGAGGAAACAGAAACTAAGGAAGAAAATAAGAAAATACCCATCGAACAAAGACACACACACACACGCACACATTTTACATATATACATATATATATATATATTTATATATATATATTCACACACACATACATTTAGCCACACAAGATAACTAGATAACAATCAAAATCAACAACAGCCAAAGCAATGTGTCACCACCAAAGCTCAACCATCCCACTACAGCAAGCCCTGAATATTCCAACAGAGGTGAGACACAAAAAAAATGACCTTAAAACCAACTTTATGAAGATGATAGAGGTCCTAAAAGAGGAAGTTCATAAATGCCTTAAAGGGAGAAGGAGGACGGGGGGGAGGAGGAGGGGGAGGAGGAGGAGGAAGACGATCAAAAAATTGAAGGAAGTTCAGGAGTGGTGGTACATTCCTCTTATCCCAACATTTGGCAGGTATAAGTAAGCAACTTTGTAAGTTCAAGACCAGCTTGGTCTACAGGTTTACTACCAGGACATCCAGCACTAAAAAAAGAAACCCTTGTTTAAACAGCTAAAAAAGAAAGAAAAAGAAAAAAGAAAGGAAGAAATCAATAAATCCCCTAAAAAGTGCTGTGAAAGACAAAAAGAAAAAAAGAGTTGAACAAAGCAAAACTGTTCAAGACTGAAAATGGAAATAAAAGCAATAAAAACAAACTTTTTGTTTGAGGGGACTCTAGAAATGGAAAATCTAGCCAAGTAAACAGGAACTAGAAACACAATACAACAGAATACACAAGATGAAAGAATCTCAGATGCTGAATATATCATAAAAAATAGATAAATCAATCAAATTAAATGTTGAATCTAAAAAATTCTGACATAAACCACCAAAATATCTGGGACACTAAGAAAAGTCCAAATCCAAGAAAAATAGAAATAGACGATCCCAGCTCACAGGTACAGAAAATAGTTTTAACAAAATCAAAGAGGAAACTTTTCTTAACCTAAAAAAGGACATGACTACAAAATTAGAAATGCTTATAAAACACCAAATAGGTTTAACCAGAAAAGAGAGTCCTCTTACCACATAAATATCAAAACACTAAACACAGAGAACAAAGAAATAATTTTAAAAGCTTCAAGGAATAAGAAACCAAGCAACATATAAATACAGACCCATTAGAATTACATATAGCCTCTCAATAGAGACTCTAAAAGCCAGAGTGGCCTGTCAGATGTGTTGTAGACCCTAAGAGACTACAGACACCAACATAGATTATTATACCCAGCAATACTTTCAATCTACATAGACGGAAAAACCAAGGTATTACATGACATTGTAAATTTTAAATTCAGCCATGTAGAAGGTATTAAAAAGAAAATTCCAACTCAAGAAGATTAACTATACCCACAAAACACAGGCAATAGTCTCAACATAACCTAAAAAAGAAACACATACAAACACACATATATACACACACACACACCTTTATATTTTAACATGCCTTAAGCAACAGGATAGCAACTTCATGCTCTTATGATCTACCTCCTGCCAATGATACCCCACATTGGGGGCCACTTGTTGCAGTAAAAATAAAAACTGGCAGAACTGGTTCCCATGCACACCCTGGTGGTCGCTAGTTCCAGCTCCAAAGGACATTGAAACTAGCATTAATTTTTCTCAGATTAGCATCTCTCCCAGTAGCTCTCTGCTAGCCTTGAACTCTCTGGTTCCAACTACCTGGTAAAATCAGGGTTCTAGAAGTCCAACAGCAGCTGGCCTATCCTATTCCCGCCATGGATTCTGCCCACACTTCCAGCAACCACCCCCTGGTTGTTAAAGTATAAACTCTTAACTACCTGGTAAAATCAAGACTCAACAAAGTATAACCCAACCATCAGATTTTATGTTAAACTCTCAATCTACAATAAAGTCATACAATAAGCTTACATCTAGTTGATAAAAATATAAACCGCCCACATAGATAAGATAAATTTGCCTACAGAAATCCATGCCAGCTACCTTGGCAATTCAAGACCAGCTGGATCTGGGTCATTCTTTTCCATTTCCATCTTGATTCTTCCTCTCTTCCCCTTCTCTCTCGCCTTATAAAAGCTTTGTCCCTGCCTTATTTTTTACTGTCAAATCATGGCCTTGACATAACTTGTCTGCCTTCACCTTCATAATGACATCAACATACAGGTATGTCTCTTGTATCACTGATCTAAGATATATCATGAATGGTATTGGATTTTGTCAAATAATCTTTCAGATCTAACAAGATAATCGTTTTTAAAAGTTTGTTTATATGGTTGCTAACATGAAATATTGAAACATGTCCTGAGTCTCTGGAATGAAGCCTACTTGATCATGGTGAATGACGTTTGTGATGTATTCTTGAATTTAATTTGAAAGTATGTTATTGAATATTTTTGCATCAATATTCATAGAAAATTTTGTCTGTAATTCATTTTCATTGTTGTATCATTGTATAGTTTGTGTATCAGGGTAAATGTGGTCTCATAAAATAGATTTGGCTATATTCCTTCTGTTTCTATTTTGTGGAATGCCTTGAGGAGGATTGTCATTAGATCTTCATATAAAGTCTGGTAGAATTCTGTGGTAAAATCACTTGGCCCTGGGCTCTTTTATGTTTGGAAATTTTAGTGACTTCTATTTCCTTGGGGTTATTTGTCTATTTAAGTTGTTTATCTGATCTTGATTTAACTTTTATGTTATCCATCAAGAAAATTTTAGATTTTCCAATTTTGTGAACTAAGCTTTTTGAAGTATAACCAAATGATTCTTTGGATTTCCTAAATGTCTGTTGTTGTGCCTTGCTTTTTGTTTCTAAATTTATTTATTTGGATATTTTCTCTCTGTCCTTTAGTTTGGCTAAGAGTTTGTCTTGTTAATTTTCATTGATTCTTTGTACTAGATTAATTCCTAGACAATTCCTAGCTAGTTAACAGATATATGAGAAAAAAGATTTAAACCATTAAACTTTGAAGTTGTTTTATAGAGCAATAGTAACTGATACAGTTAGTATACACTCAGTCATAACAGCTCCTGAAGTAACTGAAGCAGCATGTACATGTCAACTCTCTCTTGAGGACCAGTGATAGTTTTTAAATATAGGTGTGTAAATGTTTTCTAAAACTACTTTCACTTTATAAACTTACGATTGATATTTGAATTCCAAAATTAAATTTTAAGTGATATATGATATTTCAGAAGAAAAATGAAGAATGGGTATAAAGTTACCAACAATTCCAGGATCTATGGGCAGAATGTTGATAACAGAGATTTTAAAATATAAAAGAGATAAATGCTCATGGATTTATAAATGAAGAGATAAACTGCTCATGGATTGGAAAATCAAGCATAGTAAACATGTCAGTTTTCCCCAAATTAATATAAAGCTTTGTCCTTAGCAAATTTCCAAAGAGAATTTATTTTACTTAGATGTGATCATCAAAAATATATATTTTTATGTACTGGATGGTGTTGTGTCAATTTGACTCAAGTTAGAGTCATCTGAGAGGAAGGAACCTTGAGAAAATACCTCTATAAAATGTCTCTATAGGGCATTTTTTTAAATTAGTGATTCATGGGCCTAGTCCATCATGGGTGGTGCCATCACTGGGTTGGTGTTTCTGGGTTCTATAAGAAAGCAAACTGATCAAGTTATAGGGACAAACCAGTAAGCAGTACTCTTCCATGGCCTCTGTATCAGCTCCTGCCTCGAGGTTCCTGCCCTGTTTGAGTTCCTGCCCTGACTTCCTTCCATGAACAATGATATGGAAGTGTCTGCCAAATAAGCTCTATTTCCCCCCAACTTGCTTTTTGGCAATCTCAGCAAAAGAAACTCAGACTAAGGTTGATACCAGTAGAATGGGGTATTGTTGTAACCAACCCAAACACCTTTTTGGAAGGATAAGCTTTTGAACTTTAAGATAGAAGATCCATTGAGTGTTGAAAGCTTATTGGGCTGTTCTGTGGAAGCCTACTGTGGGCTCACCCTCCTAATGAGGTGACCATTGTATGAGATGATGGCAGCGGTGGTGATGGGCCCCGCAGGGGCCATGGAAGTGATGCCAGAGGTGGCAGGGGCTGGCTGGGCAGCTGGTGGTGGAGGAGACTGTGGTCTTCAGGGGTCTGTAGGTAGAGGCATGTCTTGGACCAGCAGCAGGAACAGCAGCGAAGAGACCTGGGGGGGCGCTTCAGGTGCTGCAACAGCTTCTTCAAGAGCTGTGCCCAGGAGTTAATACCTAGCCTACATCTGTGAGAGTGGTCATTGCTATGTGGAGACTGGTTGCTGTACCTACTACTGTGAACTCTGGGAGTTCTGGCTGCTTTGGACTGTCCTCATCCTCTTGAGTTGTTGTGCCTCCCGCCACTGAAGAGCAAAACTTAGGCTGCAGCAGCAGCAGTGGCAGCGTGAAATCAACTTGTTTACCATGGAGCATGTTATGGGACTGGCCCTGTTCCAATTGGTTCACTGCTTGACCTTCACCTCTTCTGAGCCTTCAAACCCCCAGCCTATGAGGATGTGGTTTAGTACCCAGGAACACTGACACCTCCTTAAACTATGGCCCCTGGTTACCCATTACTTCTAAGGAATGTACCAGCTAGTCTTCCGAATCCAGCTGCCCTGCCCACTTGGAAGGGACAAATGTAGGTTTTTCCTCCCACCAGAGTGCTCTCCCTCATTAGGTGAGCCCCAGGGCAGGATGGAGCCCAGTCCACATAAGCCCTTCCTGCCACTATTGTTGTCTGATTGATGGCTCAGGTATTGAGCTCTGACCTTGTCTTGACTCCAGCGAAGGTGAGCCAGTCAAGGAGGTAAGGGCTAGTGCCACCCAACCAGATCTGGAGTACCATTCCCCCTTGTGCACTGCCTCCAGATTTTATGTCCCAGGCCCTTCCCTTGGGCCTGGTTTCTAGTTATGGGAACATCCTGTAAGAAGTTTCAAGAGGGAAACTGGGTACTACTTGGCCACCAGGATTCAGTCCTGGACCAACTACAGCCCTTCATGTGGGTCCTTGCCCTCCTAGAACATGCCTGAAAGGGCTGGAGCCCCAAAGAGGGGCAGTACCGAGGACTGTACTATCTTTACTCACTCCCAAAACACATACAGAAGATGTTAATATCATTAAAGAGGCATGGACCAGCTTTTAAAAAAAAAGTTCATCTTTTTAAACATCACTTCATTATAATAGAACATTAAAAATAATTTCTAATACATTTTAATTTTTAATTTTAAAGTTTTAAAGGATCATTTTTTAGAATACAGTTAGAGCTCAGTGGTTGATAGAATTTTGACTCAAATGATGTAGTGAATTCTGGAATTGCTTAAAAAGAAACATTTTCTGGCCTACCTGAGATAGTATAGCAAATTAAAGTCACCATTTAAACGATCTGATGGTGTCATTCTCAGAGTCTTAGTTGAAAGTAATTTAGCAACTTCATCTCATACAATTTCTCACTGCCCCTGAAAGAATCTTGAATTAACACATTGCCTAATTGATCACATTGTTGCAAACAAGATCTTGATTTTTTTCCCTTGTAATTTTAAAGTAAAATTTGATGAGCATTTCCCTTTATTACAGAAACTGCGGAACTCACATTTTTCAATGCATCTAATCTAGTTGGTCATTAATTGAGCAGGGTAAAACTTACCGCTGTGAGCCGTGGTGCTGAGTAGGCCTTCTGTACCTTTACACATATGAGAAGCTGAGAAACCAATTTTGCTTGCATTGGTCTCAGTTTCCATGAATAAAATGGACTGTGACAGGCATATTTCCTTTAACTTTCATGATCTATTCCTTACCTGTCTCTTTGTTGTACTTCTTCCTCTGTGTGAGCTCCAGTTAACCTTACACAAGCACAGCACATAGCACACAAGACTGTGTCATATCCATGCTACTTTGTTCTTCCTTTCATTATGCAGTTTCTAGTTCTTGTTGACAGTGTTCAGTGATAAGAATAATAAACAGAAGAGGGGGGAAGCTAATAAACCCTTACTAATTGATTGACCATTGGGAAACAGAATAAAATTAATTTTATTTTCTGCATATGAACAGACTTCAGATACTGCATTTTACTTCCTAAAAAAAAATCATCACAGCAAATTGCTGAATAAGTGACACACCAGGGCAGTCGACTGGATAGCACATCTCCCATACTCTTCCTCGGTCTCTGTTCATTTTCTGTATTGATAAGTGTTATGACACTTTATTTGAGTTGTAGTATCATAATTAAATATTAGTTTGAGATGTGCCTGGGAGAGTTGTTCTTGCAAAGTACAGCTGAGGTCACTGTCAGCAATGGGAGGAGGCAATGGATGAGCCTTCAATGGGAAGAACAGGATACAGAGAATAAATTTCCTCCTTGATAAACTATAACTTGTCCTGCCCTCAAATATCAGAACACTAGATACCTATATCTTTGAACTCTGTAATATCAGTGAACTCTCATTTTCCCAGACTTTGACTTCAAAGAACTCATTCTAAAATTGATACCTGGATATAGATCGCTCCTGAGAGACACAGCCAGAATACAGCAAATACAGAAGTGAATGCCAGCAGCAAACCACTGAACTGAGAACAGGACCCCCGTTGAAGGAATCAGAGAAAGAACTGGAAGAGCTTGAAGGGGCTCGAGACCCCATATGTACAACAATGCCAAGCAACCAGAGCTTCCAGGGACTAAGCCACTACCTAAAGACTATACATGGACTGACCCTGGACTCTGACCTCATAGGTATAATGAATATCCTAGTAAGAGCACCAGTGGAAGGGGAATCCCTGGGTCCTGCTAAGGCTGAACCCTCAGTGAACTAGATTATTGGGGGGAGGGCGGCAATGGGGGGAGGATGGGGAGGGGAACACCCATAAAGAAGGGGAGGGGGAGGGATTAGGGGGGATGTTTGCCCGGAAACCGGGAAGAGGAATAACACTCGAAATGTATATAAGAAATACTCAAGTTAATAATAAAAAAAAAAAATTGATACCTGGAATTCTTAGTCCTTTGGAGACAAACTTACATATGCTATTGGTTCTCCTTGTTTTCTGACTTCTAAAAGGGCATGCTCGGGCTTTATAATTGCATGAGGAAATTCCCACAATAATTCTATAAATAATTCTATTCATATGTGTGTTTATATACAATATATTATAAATAATTCTATTCATATATATATATGTAAACACACATAACATTTATATTCTCTCAAGATTCTCTCTACTAACAATGCCTAATACCTTTTCTCTCATTGCAGGGGAAAATTCAGGGGTGGGGTGGGGGATGGCATCTAGGAAAGGCAAAAACAATGACTTGAAGTCAAATCATGGATCCAAGCTAATGACTTGTGTTCTGCTTCATTTAGCTTTTCTAGTCTGCTTCTATGTTCTGCTTCCTCTCTGGAGATTTCTGTCTATATTCTGTTTGCTTGCTATTCTAAGAGATCTCTCTGTCCATGTCCTACTCCCATGTGTGTGTGGGGGGGTGTCTGTCTGTCTGTCTGTGTCTATGTATATGTGTGCCTGTGGGTCTGTGTGTACATGTCTCTGGGTCTGTCAGTTCTCCAAGCAATTCTCTTTTTATACTAAAAACTTCTCTAGATAGTTCATCTTCTACTGAACATAGGGCCAGTCTGTTTTTTACATATAAATCCAGTCATTTACTCCAATTCTTAAGAGACAGGAAGCATATTTTTTTCTTAACAGTGCAAAAGAATTCAGAAATTCATCTGTCTCTCTTTGTTAAGCACAAAGGATAAGCTAGTTGGGTGGGACACTGCCCTAAAATTACCATTTCTACCATACTTGGGAATAACCTAGTTCTGTCCTAGGCTGACCTTGTACTTAGAATTCTGCCTGCCTTTGTATCTTTCTGACAAGCTGGCTCATAGCGTAGCTGCCTTTGTTCCTTTAGATTCATGAAGACCATCATAATTCATATTGCATTCTTATGTTTTGCATAGTTGAGAAATTATTTTCAAACTCTTGTATCTACAGCCTTAAGGGCTGTCCTTAAGGTCCCAACAGTTACCAATTTGCTCAGACATTAGCCACACCTTCACCTCCTGGACTCCTGCTGTCAGATTATCATGGAGTCATTAATGTTAACAAACAGGACATTCCTCAGAGGAATGTGAACTATACACAGATAGCCTTTATGTCCATAGAAGATCTCTGTGAGTTCTACCTGCTAAACATAGTGAATGCCAGGCCAGTCAAGGGTATCTATATTCACTGTCTCAGAGAAGGAGGGGAGGTAAAAACTCTTATTTTCAGTTTTTTACATTATGTGCTTTTACAGTGGGTGAAAAGAAAAAAATATTGAATGTGTTCAGTTTTCCAAATATTCCCTCAAACGAGAGGTATAGGTTTTTACAAAATTCCCCAGATACCTAAGATTTCTCAAACCAAGGGCAGCAGAATTAAAGAACTATGGGTGACGTGGTAGTGCTGGTTGTTGGCATTCCTTCTAGGCTCTGCCCCACAGTTGCCTAGCCATAGCCAGGTATGCCTGACTTGGTATAAAAGGGGCTGCTTCTTGTCCCCTTCTCACTCTCTTGCACTTGCTCTCTTCCTTTCTTCCCTTTCTCCCCATTCCTTCCCCCTCTCCATGTGCTCATGGCCAGCCTATACCTCTCTCTCTCTCTCTCTCTCTCTCTCTCTCTCTCTCTCTCTCTCTCTCTCTCTCCTCCCTCCCTCCCTCCCTCCCTCCCTCTCTCTCTCTCTCTCTCTCTCTCTCTCTCTCTCTCTCTCTCTCTCTCTCTCTCTTCCTCTCTCTCTCTTTCCTACTCCCCTTAACTTCCCTCCCCATGCCCTAAATAAACTCCATTCTATTCTATACCCACTATGGGCCTGAGAGGCACCCCCTTCCCCCCACACCATACCGCTCCTCCACCAAACACACCCCTGACTTCTTTTTCTTTTTTATAAAACACTGCATTGGTGCCAACTGACTTGATTTAGAAACTCCACAGGTTCATACCCTTCACTGCCACACGGAGCATGGAGAGCCATCGATTGCTAGCGCTATCTACCCAAACTTCGACAAATTGGTAAGTTCCCTCCCCTAAACCGGTCAGTGTAAAGGTCCTCTGGTCCCAAGGAAGGGCTGTTGAGCTCACAGCCACCCTGTGTGTCCTTGAGGATGGAGACACCCAGTCTTTATGACTGGTCTTTTTACTGACCCTCATTCTAGGATCTCTAACCCTTGGGTAACACTTCCCCCTCTTGGAAGCAGTTTTCTCTTGACAGGGTAGAAAATTCCTAAGCTTCAGTAAACCGTTCTCCTGTGGGTCAATCTAATGTGGGTTTCACTTGACAACCCGGAAAGTCTAGACCTGGCTGCCTGCTTGCTTCCTCTTCTTCTTCTTCTTTTTTTTTTTTCCTGAGGTGAGGTGAGGTGATATTTCACCGTAATTTTATTTTTTTTTAGTTGGATATATTTCTCTACGTTACAAATGTTATTCCCTTTGCCGGTTTCCTGTCCATAAGCCCCCATCCCCCTCCCCCATAAGGGTGTTGCCCCATCCACTCCCCCCTTACCACTCCACCCCCCCACCCCCGCCTCAGACATTCCCCTGCACTGGGGATTTAACCTTGGTAGGACCAAGTTTTCACTGGTGCCCCAACAAGGCTATTCTCTGCTGCATATGTGGTTGGAGCCATGGGGTCAGTACATGTATAGTCTTTGGGTAGTGGTTTAGTCCCTGGAAGCTCTGGTTGGTTGGCATTGTTGTTCTTATGGGGTTGCAAGTCCCTTCAGCTCTTTCAATCCTTCCCCTAATTCCCTCAAAGGGGATGAAGCTAAAAAGTTCCTGCTTGCTTCTTATCGAACTGTTCTCAGGACACTGGTAGGAATAATTTAATAATGTCCACACCCAAAGGGAAGGTCTTCGACGCATCCCGACTTACTGGCATATCTGCCAGTCTGTCACGGTACCCAGCAAGGAATATCTCTACATGGACACTTAACTGACACTTTTAAAAACAACTCTCTCACTAGTGATCGGTAGCCTTTCCTCTTCTCCCTCATTCTCTCACCGTTTGCTCCGCTCCTGGTTCCTTGCCCCTCGGTTCTGCAGCTTTGGGAAAAGCAGCCATTGCCCCTCCACATTTTGTGCTCTGCCTAGGACTTTGTTCTGCCAATGCACTGTTTTCCCACGATGATCTTCCATGTCCACCCCGCCCATGTCGCACCCACCCCCCACCCTCCCATCTGTGTGCTCTTGCCCTATACCTGGGACTCTGCTCTAAAAAGCCATTGTGATACACTTTCCCATACTGCTCCTCACTCTCTTGTTATGGCTCCGGGGCCTACCGCTTAAGGTTTCCACATCTCTCTCAAACTTTGTTCTCTCAACTCCACCAACTGACACTTTGTGGCACGTGCAGAGAGCTCTCTCTGTGGAGTTGCTAGGAGACTGAGAGAACACCACTTCAGGTGATCCCCCTCCCCCCTGCCCATTCTGCTGGCCTGAGTCTGGGGCTGCCTACTGTGAGGACAGAGCTCAGCCCTGCTGGACCAGCCTTATGCTACCCTGCACAAAACTTGACTTCCTGTAGTGTTGGCTCACTGCAGCCATTTACTCTGCCTGGTGCCATGTCCCCCAGGCCACCAGTGCTCTACTCTACCTGCTCAGCCCAGAACCTCTCTGTGGAGAGGGCCTGAAATGCCTGGGCACGCTCGCTTTCTGTCCCTATCCCGGCCACCGCTGTCAGCTTTAAGTCAAGTTTACACCAGTGAAAGCTCAGCTGTTTATCTCTTTGTGTGTGTGTCTCTTTCTGTGTTGTTCTCTGCTGAGACAAGTGACTTTTCTCCAGGCAGTCACATTTCTAGACTGTCTAAAAGATAAAGACCACTGCCATATACATATACATATACATACACATACACATACACATACACATACACATACACATACACATACACATACACATACATATACATAATGCTTAGCCTTGGTTTTTGCTACTGCCATTAAGTTACAATGTGCTCTATTTGCTAGATACATTCTGGAACAAGTAATTCAACAAACACAAGTTGTCTAACTCAGATTATGCTTAACAGACTTGCTCTCCATCTCATCAGAAATCTGCTAAATGTTTAAGTCTATGACAGAGACTCCCAAAGCCTAACAGTTACCCCCCCCCAAGGTCTCCAAGAAGATAACGGGCACAGTGACAAGATTCTACCTGGATTGTGGTATGAGGACCACTGAGAAACACTGTCCCATTGCTTTGCCCACTGCCAGGGGCTGGCCTACACTGTGGACAAATAAGATACCCAGATAGTCTCTTATTGCCTAAGTCAAGGTGGGTCATTTCTCATTTCACACATATCTATTCCACAGGAAAAAGCTTTTCAACTTCTGGGCCTGACAGGCAGCATGACTTCTCCCAAGTTGCCATGGAGACCCCAGGGACCTGGGAACTGTTTATAGACTGACGATTGACCAACCTCTGTCATTGTAATTAATACATGAGTCCTAGACTATAATTTATCTTCCCAGATTTCTAACTACATTAACAGCTAAGGTAACTGTAGCTTGACAGCTAGCAAGCAGACCTAGCTCATACCCTAAGGTAATCCACTACTATATTAGCACATTTGTCAGTTCGTTAACTAGTTAAGACTACCATATTAAAGACAAACAGGTTTGCTTTGCTCACAGACATCGTGATAAAAGATATACAAGTTCATATGTGAGCTTTCACAGATGTAACCTTCTGTTACTTCCTCATCTAAACTCAGCTTCCAGTGACTAATGCTTCCTATTTCCTCTTTTTGCTATGCCATTGTCCTAACACTAATCAGCATAGTTCTTATAAATTAGCCTAACTCTAACAAAACATTCCGCTATCTGATCCAACTATGTAAAACAGGTTAAATTCTAAGTTTCCTTTGATTGCCTTTTAAGATAAACCTAAAGTGGTTCTCATGCTGAATCTCCATTGTCAGCTATCATTCTCAAATATGTTTCCTTTGTTTGCCTTTCATCTACAGACTTACAAAATTATATGATCAACTATATTCATAAGGCCAAGGTTTGGAGTTTCCTTTGTCTTTCAAATATAAACTTAAGATTGTTTTCTCATTTTATGTATATTCAGTCTCCTAGACAGAAGGAAAAAACATTTCTTGTTCCTTCTGCTCCATGAAAGCTTTTGTCTCCCCTAAGTTCATCTTAAAAGACTGTTCATGTTGTTAACAAATTTATCTCTTATAAGCTTATAAACTCTCTTGTAAACTTATAAGCTCCAGAAAACCCATTCAGATACATCTCTCATGGACCAAATAGACTCCATCCGGATAAGTAGACCGGCCAATCAATAGCCTAAGTTCCCCCTTGCTGCCTATTTGAGGGTGGGGTCTCTCTCCTATTCCTAGGATTCAGACTCTCCTCACCACAAACATTTCAAATGTACCTTCAAACGTGCACCTAAGAAAACATTTTTCTCCCAAACATATTTAACTTTATTCTCTACCTGTAGTGTGTGTGTGTGTGTGTGTGTGTGTGTGTGTGTGTGTGTGTGTGTGTGTATTTCAGCACTTGTCAAGTCAAGGTGTATACTACATCCAGGACAACTCCAGAGAAGCAACCCACAGATGCTCTAATCTACTCACAGACACAGATGCTTCTTCTACTGGACCTGCTCCTTCCTATCTATCTAGATGGTTCCACAGATCCTGGGCAGCAAGAAAACAGCCAACTCACCTAACATGGAGACTAGACCAACATCCCCATACTCATTCTCTTAGGTTTCACAGAGACACGTTGCCCTAGTATAAGCAGGAAGTAGCTAAAGATCACGATGACCCTATTCCTGCTCCACCATAATTTCTTTCTAATTTTTCCTTTTTTAATTAAACCAAAATGGAGGAATGTTGGCATTCCTTCTAGGTTCTGCCCCACAGTTACCTGGCAACAGTCAGGTATGCCTGACTCAGTATAAAAGGTGCTGCTTGCCCCCTCCCCTCACTCTCCTGCTCTTGCTCTCTTACCCTATTCCCCCTCTCCCTCCATTCCCCTCCCCCTTCTGTCCAAGTTCTAATGCCTCTCTCTCTCTCTCTCTCTTTCTCTCTCTCTCTCTCTGCTTTTCTCTGTCTTTACTACCCCCTCAACTTCCCTCCTCATACCCTAAATAAATCTAGTCTATACTATACCCATTGTGTGGCTGGCATCTCAGGGGACAGGATGCCTCAGTATGGGCCCACAGAGGCACCCCTTCCCCTACACCTTCACCAAACATATCCCTGGCTTGTTTTTTTTTTTTATAAAATATAACAGTGGTTAAAAACAATTTTAAAAATAATAAAAGAACTATCTTTAGATTGTCTGCAATATGCTTTAAATTTTACTCAGAGACTCAGTTACCTCTCCAAACGCTCTATTTCACAGGTCTAGCACAGCTTCTAAGTACTAACTCCTAAGGACCTAGCCTGTAACCTATGAACATTGAAGAAAGATGATTAAGGTATAAGTAAATGATAGTTTTCCTAGTCCCCAGTGCTTGTGTTCATTTCACAACATATTCACTATACTCCTTTATTTAACAAAATCTAAATTTGTTAAATTTCACTCAGAATTTAACATTCAATTTCACTGGGTATTCAAAGGAAACTGTTTTATCCATATAATCAAAGACAATATTTACTTCCAAGAAAACATTCTGACCGCAGAGTTGCAAGGTCCTCTTGGAGTATTTTTTTTTTGATGGGTATGTAGTGTTCTTTATGTATATATTATGTCATCGAGTTTAGTGGTTTTTATGGGATTCCTGAGTGTATGAATTTGTGGGTCTTTGACTCTTGTGCCTGAATGACAAAATGAAATAAAAGGAGAGCAAGGTTACTCCTACTCCTAAAGTATAGAGAATATTTTTATTGTAAATAGAAGGGAGAAAGAGGGCAGAGGGAAGAGTCCAAGCTGAACATGCCAGAACTTGAGAGGAAAGTTGGAGAGGGAGAGCAAGAAAGGAGACTGACCAAGAATGGCAGACTGGGATGAAAAGCTGAGTTATACAGGAATCAGCTTCAGGGAAGGGAAGCATAGCCTAGCCTCTGGGAGAGAAAAGTTTAGGGTAGGTATGGTGAGAAGTGCTGAGAGTAAGCACAGTATTGAGTGCTGCAAGAAAAACTAGTCATTGTCTGCTTTGATATGTTAATTAGAAACCAGATAGCCATTAGGTCTGGGCTTTTTTGAGACCCTACAGTGCCTTCTCTTGACTTCCTTTCCTTCTCTTGGTTTGACTTTTTCAATTTTGATGTGATAGGTTTTCTTTTTATCTTATTTTATTTTATTTTGTTATATATTTTTAAGTGAATGAATGAAAACCTAAGCACTAAGTTAAAGGTGAACACATGAACAGTCACTTATACCTTCTGCGAGTGAGAAAATCAGTTTTTTTCTCAATACAGTGACAGAGGATATAACCACTTCAGAGTAGGTCTCATGTTCATAAGTAGCTGACCAACATATAATGGATTCCATATGTGTTTTTTTTTGTTTTTTGTTTGTTTGGGTTTTTTTTTTTTTTTTTGGTTCTTTTTTTGGAGCTGGGGATCGAACCCAGGGCCTTGCGCTTCCTAGGCAAGCACTCTACCACTGAGCTAAATCCCCAACCCCGATATGTGTGTTTTTATTTGGTTACACTTCGGTTTTTTTGTTTGTGAGTTTTTTGTTGTAGTTGGTGTTGTTATTGTTTTGTTCTTTTTAGGTGTGACTTCATTTTTTTCCTTGGTTTTGGGAAATGTGGTTGTTATATTGGATTTTTGTTTGTTTTCTGGGGAAAAAGTTAGAGTTGCACTGGGGAAGCAGGGGGGAAATACCTTGAAGGACTTGGTGGAGGGGAATAATGAGATCAAAATATATTTAACTGTAAAAATTGTTTTAAATGATAAAAAATGTGATTTTAGAAAAATAGAGAAAAAAGGAAAACTGAAAGAAATTATTTGCTAAAAGCAATATAAAAACCCAGTGAGGCAGATATCAGCTCTTACAGCACAAACTCCAAGCAGCCATTTCCATCACAGTAGGGAATGAGTTCACCTCTACCTGAGCAGCTTTGATGGGTAGAGGCCACATGGCTTTTGTGGCTAGTGTCTAGTAAAGACTGATGTGTCATGCTATCAGTGACTGTTCTTACTTAAATTCTCACTGAGTCTCTGCTCACATAGGTCTGCTTGAAGGGCTTAACAGACCCAAGCATGGCAAATATAGCAGGGGTAGGTCATGCCCTCCCCTCTTCCCTCTCTTGCTGAACCATTATATTCCCTTATGTAGGCATTTCCACATTCCTAAACCTGGCCATCAAGGTCCGTTCCTTTATTTGACAGCTTCCTTATGCCTAACTCATTCCTGAATTTGATTAGTCCAGCTATCAATTTTTCCTATTTGACAACACTGGTTAAAACGTCCAATCAGAGACTACCAACACATCCTAGTTCATTCTAACATGGACCTCCCCTCTATTTCTCAACCTAATTCTCCAGAAGAATCAGATTGCCTAGCAAATCCTCCTCATTCAGACCTTCTCACACTCACTCCCATGATAAATTGCACTCATTCCCTACCCCTCAGGGAAGTAGAAAGTGTGGTTGACCCTACTCACTTTTATTTTTCCTTCTTTCTTAACAAACTTACTTGATTGAAAACATCTTGGGTCCTTTTACCTCAGACCCTATCACCTTCATCAAACAATTCCAATACCTAATTCACTACTACAAACTTACCTTTCTATGACCTGTATATGATCCTTTTTAATAACTTCTCCCTGATGAATTTAGATATATCTAAGAAAAGGCCCACGAACATGAGCATGCAGAAAAAATACCAAACAAACTAAACCAGTCCTCTGAAGTCACGGAAATCTCTGGTATAGATCATCTGTGAAATTACAATAACAGACATGTTGTTGGGCCAGAAACTGTTTTATTACTTGTCTGGTCTCCTCTTTGGCCTGAAGAGAATGACCATTAAACCAATTTCAAATGGTGTTAGAGGTAGTTCAGAACTAATGTAAAAATTACTCTCAGTTCCTTTGTTGGGTTATGCAGAACATGCTCCAACATACAAAACCTATACTTAGAGACCTTGGATAACCAACCAGTTCTTATAACCTACACTTTTGCCTAATCCTATCCAAACATAAAGGTAAATCTCAAAAGACTAGATCAAGGCCCACTCACACCTCAAGCTAAAGTTCTGGCCCTAGCATTTAAGGCCTTCCATAATCATGATGAGCACAACATAAAAACAGAGTTGCCAACCCTTGGCTAAGGACCTTCAACAAATGCCCCAACAATAAGGGATGTCAGGTCATAAGGGGCCATCAGGTCCTTGCTTCAAATGTGGCAAGAAATGTCACTGGGCTTGTGCATGTCCAGATCCTCACAGACCTATCTAGCAGTGCCCTAAATGTCAACAGGATGGCACCTGGGCATTGGACTCATCCAGTCTTCTGTCACCTTCTTTGATGTCTGGCAGCCATAGACTGACAGGGCTCAAACTATGTTTTTGACCTGACTAAATCCACACCAATCACTCTTTAGAAGCCTAGGATCTGGCTTGTCATGTCAGGTCATCTCATCATGTTTCTCCAAGATAACAGGGCAATCTTTTCAGTCCATAGAGAATTCTTGGGGTTCCATACATCCCTCTCCCTCATCTATAGTTGGAGTGCATGACCAATCCCCCAGACCTCTCTAAACTCCACACTAACTGGCTCCTCCAGTGGTTGTTTTCCCTACTCCTTTCTCTTCATTCCCTCATTTTCTATCCCCTTACCAGGAAGAGATATGCTTTCCAAAAGTCACATGAATATTGCCTGCTATCCTAACAATAGCTACCAGGGCACTCCTATGTCCCTTCCTCTCCTTTCTTCAGCCTCCATTTATATACTTTCTCACTCCACCAAAACTTTGAATTTCTCTTATCCTCTTTCCCCCTTTCCTACCATATGAGATACCACCTCTTATTTCCTTGATGCACAGTATAAAATCCTTTCCATTAAACTTAAAGATCGTTCTGCCTACATTTCCAAATCCCACATTTAACCAACTTCAGAGACCTCAAACTCATCATTCAATCTGTCTTATCCAAGACGTTTCTATATTCTGCCTTATCACCCTACAGTATTCCCATATTAGCAGTAGAAAAAGAACTAACAGAACTTTTCACTTAGTCCAGGATATCTGTTCCATTAATACTGCCACTGTCCCTGTATACCCTGTGGTCCCCATCCCTTATACTATCCTCTCCAGTATCACTGGTATCCCTACTCATTTCTCAGTCCTAGACCTTAAAGATGCTTTTATCTCAACACCACTAGATACTCATTCTCAAGACCTTTTTGCCTTCACTTTGGTAGACCCTATACTCAACAATCCTGACAATCCTGACAACTGACTTGGACTGTCCATCCCCAGGGATTCAGAGGCAGCACCTAACTTTTCAGTTAGGCCATGGACTTAACCTGCCTTTTATTTTACTACCTGCCTGCTTCAACATGCAGTCCTTCCCTCTCCAGCAGAAAATCTAACACCACTCCAATCCTCATTTTACTTCAGACGTTACCAAATCCTGCCTTCCAAAGATCAACTCTCTTTCTCACGGGTCATCTCTCTGGAATTCCCTCTCTCTCCAACCCATAAACACCTCAGTGTAGACCATTTTTCCCATCTCTGTTTTCTACCTCTGTCCTTAACAAAATATGAGCTGCTTTCCTTTTGGAGAATAGCTAATCTTCTTCATTCATGGATTCCTGGATAGTCATTTCTCATACATCCTCTTTATGAAGCCATTTCTGTATTTCTCCATGAACCTCCTCTTCCCATCCATAGATAATTCCTTAAGCTCAAAAATGCTCTACTTTGTGCTCCAACCCTCCACTCCCCAGATCTATGCAGAGTTTCCCATCTTTACACTTCTGAAAGACAAGGTTATGCCCTCAGGATCTTGGGATCCTTATTTGAGCCAATCTTTGCCCCTTTTGTTTACCTTTCCAAAACTCTGGACAACACCATCTGTAGCTGTCTTCCTTGTCTACTCTTGTGTGGCAGCCTCTCTACTTATCTCTGAATTTAACAAATTAACTTTCAGATCTGCCCTCATAATCTCTTCCCTCAGCCCTCTCTATTTACTGCTCACTAACAAAGAACTCCAATTCTGTTCACTATCTGGGTTCTATCTTTTCAAACTTTTCTTATCAAAAATACATCATTTATTTACTTGTCCTCTCTTCAACCCATCTATACTTATCCCTTTACCCCAACATTCCCTAGACCCTGTACAACTCCTGTACAAAGACTCTTAAAGACCTCCTCCTCTATTTTTCTTATATACAAGAAGACCCTCCAACTACTTCTGCCTATAATTTGTATATGAATGATAGTTCCTTCTTGTTAAACAGCCACCAGGTTGTAGGATATACAATGATCTGCGATGATGGCATCAAAAAGGCAGCTTTCTTGCCCCTACATGCTACTAATCTTCAGGCAGAATTAGTGGACTTCACCAGAGCCTTCTGGGTCATCAAAAATACAACATTAATGGTTTATAGAGACTCTAAATATGCTTTCTATATCCTGATAACACACTCAATCATCTGGAAGAGATCAGGATTTCCAAACACAAAAGGCAACTGAATAACTAACTTTTCATGTATCCATGACCTCCTCAAGGCCTCTCTTATCCTCCTGATTGCTTGATTCTTTGCAAGGCACATCTGACTGACCCCTCCATTGTCACTAAAGTAATCAAGCTAACCTTGTACCCTGTCGTGCTACCTTTTCACCCTCCATGACTCACCCCACTTCCAAACTACCTTACTAGACAACATACCATAGCTAACATTCCTTCAACCCAGGACATTGGAAGCCCCTACTTTAACTGGGACTACATTCCTCATCTTTACCATTTCTGAAAAACTCCTGCACCTCTTTTATAGACCATCAAATTGCCCATCCAGGCACATTTTGACTGCCTCCTTCTCAAAACAATCACAAATTCTCTGACTTGTTCCATATAGCCAGGAGATCAGGTTCTCCTCACCCCCAACCAACCAACTCACCACTCTATCCCAAGTGGCAAAGGCCTTCCCTATACTGTGGCAGTCATAACCCCAACTGTGGTCAGACTTCAGGAAGTCCCATATTGGGCTCTTCGGTCTTGTTAAAGCCTTTTTATTTTCCTTATCCCTCTCATTTCCTCATTCCTCAATAATTTCCTAGCCCCAAGTATACATCTTAATCTACATCTTCTGGTCCCTATTCCTTTAAAATTACATGTTCCCAATTGGACTTTCTGTCCCAAAGCTGGATACAGTGCTCATATTCCAATTCCTGTTCAGTCTGGAGCTATTTCAGCAAACCTTGATGATCTACCTTTTACCTGCTTTACCTTCAATCAGTTCCAAACAAGCTGCCCTACTCCCCCCAAATAATGGGGGTGGTGAGACAGACAGTACATGTCTCCATTGGATCTGGAAAGTTTATTTGATCCCCAGCACCATCCAGTGGGAAGATATCACTGGAAAAGTAGTAATACAACCCCAGACTCCTCCAGACCACTGAGATTAATACCCTCCAATATTTATTAAAGACCCATGGGAGGATAAAGAGGCCACTGGTGTCTAAGGTGTATTTTACAAAGGGAAATGAGTTAGACCTTTTAAATCCTGGATACCCATGGCCACAATTAATATTCATTGCTAACTGGCTTCCCTAACCTCTTTGGCTGTCTGGGTGTGCTCAGACATCAAGCGCTTTGAACAAATCTTACACTCCCAGTTAGAAGACATAACTTAACCCAAACCCTCCAAGCCACCTGCCCTTAGATGCACACATTCTCACGGCTAAACCCTCAGTTGGGGTAAAGTCATCCAACAAATTCTTTCCCTTCTCAGTTGTATTGATCCTTCCTTTAATGTCTCCCTTGGCTTTCTCTATACCTTCAACCCTCTCCTCTAGCCACAGTCTCTCATGCTGGTGGTGCCTCACTTACATGCCCTCCTGCCTCCACAACTATCAATTGCTTGTCCCCAGCCATCCAAGTTCCCTGTTGGGAGCCAAAAACAGTTCCTGTCAATATTTCCACACAAACCACAAAGATTTGATGTCAACCATCCCTTTCATCCTAAAGACCTACACAATCATACATCTTTCCCAAATATCTCAATTTCAAAGCCTACCTGGGCACCTGAGGGAAAACTATTTGGGTATATTCTCTCCAAAGTAGCCAAACCCTGTTGTTTGTTGCTGTTGTTGTTGTTTGTTTGTCTGTTTGTTTGTTTGTTTTTGTGGCAGTCATCCCTCAATTGACCATAAATGGCCAATATTAATTGTACTGGCTTCTTTCAAGAACCTGTGTTTCCAGGGCTTTCTTCTTCCCTATCATGGTGGGTGTTAAGTATAACCACTGCTTTAATTGGAAAGACTCAGGCCTGTAGAGCTTTGGATCTCTCTGTCCTTATAGTTTAAGTCTTTGAGTCCAGATTACAACTCTTTCTAGAATCTGTGGCCCAGTCTCTGGCCTACTTCCAATGGTATCTTACTTCTCTGGCCTGCAATTCCCTTCAAAACTGTTGTGTACTAGATCTAACAGGAGAGAAAGGTGGGCCCTGTTTGTTTCTCAGGGAAGAATGTTACATTACATCAATGAGTCAGGCCCATCATAGAGGAAAGTGTATACAAGCTAACCCACCTTTCTGAGTAACTGCTAAAGAGAACTTCCTTCTTTGACACTGGCTGCACAAGCTGGTTCCAGTACCCCTTAATGAATTGGATCTGGTCCTTGATGGGACCCCTTGTCATCATTATTTTTTACCTTAACTTTTGTTCTTCTATTTCTTAAGTGTCTTTACTCTTTCTTGACCAAACACATTTGACAGATAAATAACCAAACCTTTAATCAGTTCCTCCTCAGGTGTTACCAACCTCTTGCTACCAAAGATAACATCATTTCTACATCCGTCCCTGAACATGTTATCTGGGCATGGGGTTGTTTCCTTGATAGTCTCTGGGATGACTCCTGGCTTCTGGAAATGCCCTTCTGCATACCACCTAACCTCTATGAGGCAATCACCAAGCTATGGCTTCTAGGATCCTTCCAGCTCCTTGACCCAGAGCTTATTGAATTCTGTACTTTCCTCTTAAACTTCTTACTCTTCCCTACTTCCTCATTTACTTCACTGACTCAACTTTCAATCCCATTGGGCTAATAAATCCCTTTCCTTCGATTTTTGCCCCTGAGCAGCAGGAAATAGCCAGAAAAAAATGACACCTGCTTATCAGACACCTAGTGACCCAATAATAAAACAGGAATGAAAATTCTAACAGGCCTAATCATGACAAACATGGCACTGCAGGTCCTGTCCTTCCCCTTTCCCTCTCTCTTGCTAAACCATTATATTCCTTTCCTAAAACTTATCATTAAGGTCCATTCCCTTATTTGCCCACTTTCATTCCCAAGGCTGATAGCCAAATTCCAGCTATCAAAATTCCTTCTACATTGACTAACATGTCCAGAAACTACCAACTCATTCTAACATGGACCTCCCCTTTTTCTCTCTAAGAATCATTCTGGCAGAGCCATTTGTTCCTGTTTCTGTCAGTGTCAGATTCAGTCACCTTATCTCTCTCTTGCTTAATAAAGGAATGCTTTATGTTACAAACTGGTGTTTGGGTATGGTCTATCTAGCACAGGGTCCAGACTGCCTGGATCTGTTCATTGCTGATTTTTTTCCCAGCAGAATTTATGGATAATTTCCTGAGTAGTGTGTGAAAATATCACCTGTCAATAAAAATCTAATGGCCAATAAGATAAGGCAGGATGAGTAGGCAGGACTCCCATTAGAAAAGAATGAGTCCAGAAGAGAGGAGTTTTTCCAACTGGGATTCAGAGGAGATGGGTATAAAAAGCTGAGAAGAGGAAACCAGCCATGTAGCTGAGCTCAGGTTAGAATAAATCATGGATAATATCATCAGGGGTATTAAGTTAAGAACCAGCCTAACTTATGGCCTAGGTATTTATTAATAATATTTAGCCTCTGAGTTACTATTTGGGAATTGGTAAACTGGTGGAAAAAGCCCACAAAGAAAAATGGCACCCAATGTTCGGCTCTTAGAATCCAGGCTTAGGGTATGTGAAAGGATGGTTTTGTACATTCCTCTGTGGTGTTGAGCAGGCTGCTTTGTGAGTGGAGCAGCTGAAGTCTGGTTGGCCATATGAGCCAGTGAACAGTGAGTAGAAATACAGGCCGCTTACTGCCCACCATTGCCCATGGTTCAGTGTGGCCAGCAGCTGGAGGGAACAGAGGCCTATGAGCAACAGATAGAATGGGGGAACCAGGGGCGCAGTTCCATAGACAATCAATTCCCAGAGTGGTTCTGCTGCACAGGAGGCCCTGCTCATGCTGTGGCCCAGGGCAAAAACAGAAGTCCTGTCAAGGCCCATCCCAGTATCCGGTGAGAGGTACACGTCCAGCCCAACATGGCAGGGCACATGTGCCCGATAGTACCGGTGGGTGAACACAGCTGTAGACCTGAAACTAGAGAAGCACGGCTGATTGGAGATGCTGGATCAGGGCCAGCAGGCAGCAAAAACAGTGGTGCAGCATGCTAGATCGAGCTGAGGGGACCAAGCCAGCTGTCAATGCCAGGTGCTAGTTGAACCACAGAATGAGCACCAGAGATAACATGCAGAAGAAATCCAAGCCCAGACATAAGCCTCTGACCAGGTATCTTTGAAATCATGCTAAATGCTAAAGAGAGACAGAAACTGAATCTAAAAAGTCATAGGAAGCAAGACTATTAAAGAAGGAAAGTATAAGAGATTAAAATGAAAAATATTTTATGTTAATTAAAATGGAGAGGAAACACAATCATGATATCAAATGATTTGTTTTGCTTATAAATAAATGATCATTTTTTTCAGTAATGATTACAATGTCATATATCCTTTTAAAATAGAGATCAGAATAAAACAGATTTAGAGAGGGAAAAGACTGAAAATTTAAATGCTAGAAAGGAGGCAATGAAAAAGGAATTGAAAAATCCTGATTCAGAATAAAGGATCCTCAGAGGAATCCTGATCTAAAGCCTACATCGCCATCTTCTGATAACATTGCAAAATGACAGCCTATTAAATTCTTAAGGAGACTTAGGTGGTTAAGAGTTCATGAAATTCTTAGGCATATGGATGGAATTAGAAAATATCATCCTGAGTGAGGTAACCCAGTCACAAAAGAACACACATGGTGTGTACTCACTGATAAGTGAATATTAGCCCAAAATCTTGTAATACCCAATATACAGTTTACAGACCACGTGAAGCGCAAGGAGGAAGACCAAAGTATAGATGCTTCAGTCCTTCTTAGAAGGGGGAAGAAAATACTCAGGGAGGAAATACAGAGACAAAATGTGGAGCAGAGACTGAAGGAAAGGCCATCCAGAGACTGCCCCACCTGGGGATCCATCATATATATATACCAAACCCAGACACTATTGTGGATGCCAAGAAGTGCATGCTGACAGGAGGCTGATATAGCTGTCTCCTGAGAGGCTCTGCCAGAGCATGACAAATACAGTGGCAGATTCTCTAAGCCAACCATTGGACTGAGCATGGGGTCCCCAGTGGAGGAGTTAGAGAAAGAACTAAAGAAGCTGAAGGGTTTTGAAACCCATAAGAAAAACAATCAGAGCCCCCACCTGAGCTCCCAGAGACTAAACCACCAACCAAAGAGTACACATGGAGGCATCCATGGCTCCAGCTGCATATGTAGCAGAGGATGGCCATGTCAGACATCCATGGGAAGAGAGGTCCTTAGTCCTGGGAGGCTCAATGTCCCAGTGTAAGAGGAATTCTAGGGCAGTGAGGCTGGAGTGGGTGGGCGAGTACCCTCATGGAAGCAGGGGAGGGAGAATTGGATAGGGGATTTCTGGAGGGGAAATCTGAAAATGGGATAACATTTAAAATGTAAATAAATAAAATATCCAATAAAAATCCAAAATCAAATAATAAAAAATACAAATTCTGCTTAATGATGCTACCTTAGCACAATGTCATATAATAGCTTATGTGTTTCATTTTGTAGAGTTTGAATATTTAAAATATATACATTTGTCGATATACTATACCATAGATTAATATTCAGGATTTCAATGAGCAACTGTTTTAGGTTCTGAAAAGGCTGATTCTGTAATTAGACACTTATTAGAAGTTATGGCTGTTATGGGAATACCTGTATAAATTAAGACTGGCAATGCTCCAGCATAGGTCTCTAATAAAATGAAGCAGTTTTTCATATTATAATATAAACCATATTATAGACATACAACAGAAATCTACAGTACAAGCAGTTGTACACTAATAGTGTATTTAAAGAGATGCTTAACAAACAAAAAGGGATAACAATGACTCCCAGAGATAGATTACATAGTGCTTTATTGACTTTAAATTTTTTAAATGCAAATAAACAAAAATCAACAGCTGCTAGAGACATTGGATCATGGGAAAAAATACTTCTGACTTAGAACCACCTTCCTACTTTAAGGATGCCATAAGTTCAAAATGAAAAGAAGGAAATGTGTCATTGGGGAAGAGATTTTGTGTTTTTTCCAAGATGAGAAGAAAGTTATGGATACTACAAAAATTAATAAAGATTAGATTTGACCAGGGGAAAGTTCCTGAAGATCTAGACAACACACATACACAGACAAAACAGATAAAGTATGTGCCGATTCCTTTACATGGGAACAGCTCTGAGACTGGCTGAGACATTAGTGTCTCAGTCCAGGACTTCAGCTAAGTTGTTGAAGTTTTATTGGCTACAGAGTCCTCAGGACTTATCAATGCAAACCTTTCATAAGGCATGGATGAAAGTTTATATTTACAGTATGGTCATACAGTCCAATCTAACTTATAAAGAAAGACATTACATGCTCAAACAAAGGGCAGAGAATCACCTAGGCTGAACTGTGAACACTGTACATTCCATACATTCATTAATGAAGAAATGTATATTACCTTTGAACATTTATATGTTCAAAGAGGAAAATAGCTTGACACCAATGTAATTAAAGCAACCCTGACAAGATTCACGCTCAAGAATGCTAAGAAGGAAACTGAGACATATTCACTGCAGGATCCTGTTTGATCCAACCTCAGACTGCCTCAATAGCTGTCTTATCAAAATGTGCTTCCAGGATAGCTTCAAAATGGATGAGACCATTTGTGCCAGTCTCTCAGTCTGTTCCAGACAGGACTTCAGTTGGACCCTGCATTTTCATGTCTAATAGAGACTTAACAGCAGATGTTACAGCTGCCTGTCCTAAAACTGGCCAATATCCCAATTTTCTTGGGGTCCTCAAACAGCAGGAAACAATTTTAGAGAACAATGCCCCATTTGGATGAGATAGGTGGATGGTTTGTGGTCATTTGGTGAGTGATGAATGCTTGCCATCATTTAAGGGGGTGGTGGCCACAAGTTATTGATGGTCCTGGTCAGGGAAAAAACAAAGTAAGTGTGGATAGGTTCAGGGATCTCTTTCTCTCTCTCTCTTTTTTCTTTCTTCTATTCTTCTCTCTCCTATCTAATATTAGGGAAAATGGGGGAAGGTGATGAAAAGAAAAGAATGGGAATATAGGAATAATAGCACAAAATGGTAGATTATTGAATCTACTTTTAGACTAAATAGTATTAACCAGCCGACTGGTGTGCATATGGTATAGACTTTGAATATAGACAAAGGTGTAAGTTTAGGATTATATTTTGCTTCAATATATTATGTATATTATATGTTTCAACTCTTATATAAGGTATGGTGCCTATGCAACTCATTTAAAAATGCAATGTGAAGTTACAATCCTTTTGAAAGCTACCATTACAAACTCTTTAGGATAATTAAGAAATACAAGTTATACTGAGTCCTCTGGAGCAAGGCAAGCTGCTCTGAGCAGGCTCATATTCCAAGGATACCTCCATTCTCCCAACATCTCTCCTCCCACCTTCATGAGACCAGCTGAGCCTGAACTACACGTATTAGCTTCCTTTCCACCACCCCCACTCCTTGTTTGCTGAGTCCTCTGGAACATGCCAACTGTGACTTTACAGCTATCACCTCTGGCTTCCCAGTCTCCCCCTACCTCTCTGCTCACCTTTATCAGACCTTTGGCTCCAGAACCATACAGTTTAACTCCACTTCTCCCACCCATCTCTCCTGATCAGTGAGTCTTCAGGAACATACCAAGCTCTCATGAGCAGCCTGCTAGCCCAGGATGACCTCCATTCTCCAGCCACCTCTCTACCCACCTTCATCAGACCTATAGCTCCTGAACCATACAGACCTGCAGATTCAGAATGGTACAGCCCAAAGATACCCAAAAGAGTCCTGCTACACCAGGGCCATCAAAGTTAACCCCTCTCCCAACACCTACTACATCAGGAACATTCAAGGACCAAAGTCATCCAGATGGCTAAAGGCCCTTGAAAGAATTCAATCAACAGCTAGAACAGAAAGGAGAGAGGAGGAGAGAGGGGAGAAGCCATGTCAGGTGATGTTAAGATTCTGCTCTGTGTATTTACAGGTTGTTATCAATGTTCCTAAGGGATGGATGGTACCGGGCTTTGTATGTTTAAGTGGGCAATTATATCTTATCAATTGGATCTAAGATTATTGTGTTGTGTGTTCTTTTATGTGATGGTTTGAGTGTAGGAAAGTGTGCAGCCGCAGGAGACAATGGGCCGCCGCAGAGTTGCGATGTGATTCCGCCAAGATATCTAGCAGATATCTTGGGGCACCGCGGTGCGGACCTAGCGGGGTAAAAGACAACTATACCTTTTTATTTTTTATATTTTTACAACAACAGATGACAAACCAAGGTGATGGACAAGAATCCACTAGTAATCTTAAGAGTTAAGAGAAAGGTTTCATTTTCCAAGTAAGAGGAGGCTGGCGCCATCTTAAGTAATGTGATATCTCAAGGGTGGGAATTCAAACAAAGAACTGGGGAAGTCACCTGGGCTGGCAGGCTGAAGGTGCGCTACTGTGTGATAAGTAATGGCAGCTCAGAGAGTTAGAGATTAAAAGCTGCTTTTTAAAGAAAGTTGTTTAGAAAGTCTTTCAGGATACTCATATTCTTTTTAACGTGGGCTCCATGGGAATTTTGGGTTGAAATCCTAGTTAGACAAACTACTTCTTAATTACAGGTATTATTAAAAGGTGATTGAGTTTGTTTTTAGAAAGAAGAGAGTAAAGAGATTACCTGAATCAGGTGGGGATTTTCATCCACTGTTCAGAATTTAGATAGGGAAAAATTAGTTACTACCTCCAAGTAGAAAGTTGTGATTGAATGTCTGTAACACCAGGGAGAGTGAATGCAGGCATATATTGTAGAAGTTATTGAGATTAAAGAAAAATCTGTGGCTCCGGGTAGAGAGCTTAACAGATGGATATATTTTGGGCTAAAGTCCTGAGTTTTAAGTTGCTTATTGGTTTTAGAATTGATAGAAGGTGTTTAAGTTTGTTTTAAGGAGAGTAAAGAGGTTACCTGAATCACGTGGTGATTTTCATCTATGGTTCGGAACTTTGATAGGGAAAAATTGGTCACTAACTACAAGTAGAGAGTTGTGATAAATGTCTGTAACACCGGAAAGAGTGAATGCAGACATATATTATAGAAGTTATTAAGGTTAAATAAAAATCTGTTGCTCTGGGTAGAGAGCTTAACAGATTGAGATATTTTGGGCAAAAGTCCTGGTTTGATGTGTTGCTTATTGATATTAGAATTGATAGAAGGTATTTGGTTTGTTTTATGAATTAACCTGCTAAAGGCCATATGGCTCGTTGATGCCAGCTAGCGAGGGTTTGTGGTTACTTTTGAGATTTACCATAATAGGAAGCTCAAATTCTCTTAATGTGGGCTCCACAGGAACTTTGGGTTAATTTCCTGATATCACAGAGTACAAAAACCTATCAGGCTCATTGTTTAGCTTACTTTTTTAAAAATTGTTTAATCTTCATGATGGGTGTGACTTTGAGTTTTATAGTTATATTATTACTCTGGGAGAGAGTGCAAGATACAAGCTTTTCTGGTTTCAGACTAAGGAACACAGTAATTTGGGAGAAAGATTTTGTCTTTGTGTTTTTAAAAAGTGTGATTAGGCTCTGGAACCACAGAGTCATACTGATCAGATTTGATAGAGGTAGACCGCCTGAAAAAATTTATTCAGGAGAATCAAACAAAAAGATATCTCAATTCTAAACTTTTCTCTTGAGAGTAGTATTTTACAGAGTGTACCTACTTGGATTCCTGGTCTCAAGGACTTTCAGCTGAGACCAGTCAGGACACATCAGCATTTGCTTCATTCTTCCAACCCCCTACCCCCAAGGATATCTTAACTCCCATGTACAGCTTGAAGAAGATATAGAGGAGTCATCACCCCAATTCCCTGGACTTTGGGGGGTTGGAAAGTGGTTATTCTAAAGTTGTTTTTATGAGAAATTTAGAAATGGTTGTAATTTAACAGGGAGGAATTAGCTAGATTGAATTGTGCAGTCGTAAACTCTTTTGTTAACTAAGCTAAAATCATATCTTTGCTTTGATATAGAATTTATTTGTCAAAAAGGTTTAAAAGTACAAGGTTTAGAGCCAGTCCTTCTATTGATGTCATTACAAACTTCTGATTACACCTGTGAGTTAAGATTCAAATAGCAAAGTCATAGCTCTGAGTTTGTGAGAGTACTTTCAAGATAAAATTTAGGATATGGAGACAACAGTTGAAATTACCTTATATAGATAGATGCTTTTCAAAAACGTCAGATATCCACAAAATTTGAGATTTAAAGTTATTTATCTTTTGTTGAGACATATCTGCTTCTAACAGTTCCCCTTTGGTGGATTTAACGAAGAGTTTGAACATCTCTACCTCCAGGTGAAGCAACACTTTGTGGCTAAGCAGCCACCGGACAAAACTGCCTGTTTCATCTGCAGACTAATACTGTCCAGAAAAGGACAAATTATGCAGAATAGTTGACTGATAAACCCTGCCAAGACAGGGTGATCAGCCCTTCAAAATCTGCATTTCAAGAGTCTGTCAGTTGATTTTGGGCCAGAAGGCTGAAGACTTGTGCTCACATATTGCTAACAGGGGACTTTGCTAGTGGAGATTTGTCTCTATAACCTCTCAGTTCTAGAAGCCATGTTAGGCTTCCTATGTATATAGATATTTGGTCATTCTAAGATTTCTGACAGGGTTGAAGACTGATTATAGTCTCATAGCCTATCAGGCTGTATGACTCTGAATATACATATTTTATTGGATAATTATCAGATAGTATACAAGCTAGCCAAGATATAATACAGATTTTAAGCCTTTCTTAAGCTGGAATGAATAACTAAACGTTCTATTTAACTGATAATAGTGATGGACTGGGTGTTTAGTATATCATATGCTTTATAAATTGTAGAATGGTAATAATTATTCGCATTTATATATAAGTGAAAAGGCTTTTTAACTGAACAAAAAGGGGGAAATGTTGTGGTTTGTCCTGAAGTTATCTGTATTTTGATGCTAATTCCACTGCCCCAAGGACAGCTGCCTAGTCACATATTCAGGAATCAGGTGACTTCACCAGAACCTTCTCCCCATTGATTTTTGTAAATAAAGGTGAGGGGCAGGTGCAGGATAGAAGGAGGCCTGTCATTGGAGGAGAAGGAAGGATGGGTGGGAGAGAAGTTTGAAGGAAGAGGAGGAGACGAGGGGAGAGGAAGAGACAGGAGGGAGAGAGGGGCGGAGAAGCTGTGGCAGGACAAGATGGCAGGTGATGTTAAGATTCTGCTCTGTGTATTTACAGGTTGCTATCAATGTTCCTAAGGGAGGGATGGTACCGGGCTTTGTATGTTTAAGTGGACAATTATATCTTATCAATTGGATCTTTAAAAAAAGAATTCAATCAACAAAAGCCAGGGCAGTATGACACCTCCAAGGCATACCTATCCCACTACAGCAGCAAGCCCTGGATATGCTAACACAACCAAAACACAAGAAAATGACCCTAAATCCAATCTTATAAAGATGATAGAGGCCTTTAAAGAGGAAATGAATAAATCCCTTAAAGAAACACAAAAAAATACAATCAAACAGATTAGGAAACAAATCAATCCATTAAATACATATAGGAAAATACAATTACACAGGTGAAGGAAATAAACAAAGCTGTGCAAGACCTGAAAGTGGAAATAGAAACAATAAAGAAAACTCAAACTGAGGAAATTCTAGAGATAGAAAACCTAGGGAAGAGAACAGGAACAACAAATGTAAGCATCAACTATGGATGGAAGAGAAAATCTCAGGCATAGAAGATACAATAGAAGAAAGTGATCAAATAAAATGTTAAATCTAAAAAATTCCTGACACAAAATTTCCAGGAAATCTGGGATATCATGAAAAACCCTAACCTAAGAACAATAGAAATAGAAGGTGAAGAGTCTCAGCTCCAGTGCCAAGAAAATAGGCTCAACGGAAAAAGGCCAAATAACGTACAAAGGCAGACCTATCCAAATTACACACAACTTCTTAATGTTGACTGTAAAAGCTAGAACGGATATTTTGCAACCTCTAAAAGAAAAAAAAAGTGCCAACCTTGACTACTGTACCCAGCAAAAATGCTCAATTTTCATATATGGTGAAAACAAGATATTTCAAAACAAATCCAAATTCTAACAATATCTATCCACAAATCCAGACCTACAGAAAATACTAGGAGAAAAACTCCAACCCAGGAAGGATATCAAAGAAAACACAGGAAATAAGTAATTCCATACCGGCAAAAACAAGGAAAGCACACACACACACACACACACACACACACACACACACACACACACACACACACCAGCACCAGCACCACTCCCAACATCAAAATAACAGGAATTAACAATCATCAGTCATTAATATCTCTCAACATCAGTGGACTCGAGTCCCCAATGAAAAAACATAGGCTAACAGAGTGGATGCAAAAACAGGATACTTCATTCTGTTGCATACAAGAACATACTTGAGCAATAGAGATAGACATTACTTCAGAAAGAAGTTTTCCAAGCAAACAGATCCAAGAAGTAAGCTGGAGTAGCCATTCTAGTATCTAATAAAATAGATTTTTCAATATTCAACCAAAAATTATCAAACGAGATAGGGAAAAACATTTCATATCCATCAGAGAAAAAAAAATCTACCAAGATGATATCTGAACATCTATGCCTGAAAAACAAGGGCACCCACAATTATAAAAGAAACATTGGCAAAAATCACACAACAAACCCCACACATAAATGGTGGAAGGTTTCAATACCCCACTCTCACCAAAAGAGGGCATTCAGAAAATAACTAAAGAGAAAATAAGGAAACTTTTATATATTATGAATCAAATGGACCTAACATCATATCTGTATTTCAACACACACACACACACACACACACACACACACACACACAATGCCTTCTTCTCAGCACCTCATGGATTCCCCCTCCAAAACTAACCACATAGTCACAAAGAAACCCCTAACAGATACAAGAAAATCGAAATGATACTGTGTGCCATATCAGACCACCATGGATTAAAGCTGAACTTCAGCAGCAACAGAAACACCAGAAAGCCTACAAGCTCATGAAAATTAAACAACTCTCTACTCAAAGATCTCTGAGTCAGGGAAGAAATAAAGAAAGAAATTAAAGACTTTCTAGATTTCAATGAAAATAAATGCACAACATACCCAAATTTATGGGGCACAATGAAAGCAGTGCTAAGAGGAAATATCATTAAGTACCTCTACAAAGAAGTTAGAAAGTTCTCATATCAGCAATTTAACATTACAACTGAAAACACTAGGGAGAAAAGGAGAAGCAAGCACACCACAGAGGAATAGAAGGAAGTAAAAAATCAAAATCAGGGCTGAAATCGAACAGTTAGAAACAAAGTAACCAATACAAGGCATTAACAAAACTGAAAGCTAGTTCTTTGAGAAAACCAACAAGATAGATGAAGGAAGAGACAGAGAGACAGTATCCAAATAAACAAAATCAGTAAGGAAAGGGGAGACATAACAACTGACACTGAAAAAAATTGTAAGAATTATTGGGTCTTACTTCAAAAGCCTGTACTCCAAAAAATTGGAAAACCTTTTTTATAATTGGATATGTTTTTATTTACATTTCAAATGTTATCCCATTTCCCAGTTTACTATCCATAAACCCCCTATCTCATCCCCTCTCCCCCTTCTTCTATGAGGGTGCTTCCCCTCCTAAACAACCCACTCTTCCTGACTCCCTGCCCCTACATTACCCAGCAGTGGGGAGGGTCCAGACTTGGCATGACCAAGGACTTCACCTCTCATTGGTGCCCAACAAGACCATCCTCTGCTACATATGCAGCTAGAGCCGTGGATCTGTCCATGTGCACTCTTTCAATGGTGGTGTAGTCCCTGGGAGCTCTAGTTGGTTGGTATTGTTGGTCTTACAGGGTTGCAAGCCCTTCAGCTCCTTCAATTCTTTCTCTAACTCCTCCATTGAGGACCCCATTCTCAATTCAATAGTTTGATACTAGCATTTGGCCTCTGTATGTGTCATGCTCTGGCAGACCCTCTCAGGAAACAGCTATATCACACTCCTCTCAGCATGCACTTCTTGGTATCAGCAATATTGTCTGGGTTTGGTGGTTGTATGTATATGGGCTGGATCCCCAAGTGGAATAGGCTCTAAACGGCCATTCCTTCGGTCTCTGCTCCAAACACTGTCTCCAAACTTCCTCCGATGAATATATTTGTTCTGCCTTTTGAGAAGCAATGAAACATACACACTTTAGTCATCCTTCTTCTTGAGCTTCATGTGGTCTGCGAATTGTATCTTAAGTAATTTGAGCTTTTAAGTTAATATTCACTTACCAGTGAGTGCATAACATCTGTGTTTTTCTGTGATTGGGTTACCTCACTCAGGATGACACTTTCTAATTCCATCCATTTGCCTATGAGTTTCATGAAGTCATTGCTTTTGATAGCTGAGTAGTACTCTATTATGTAGATGTACCACATTTTCTGTATCCATTCCTCTATTGAAGGACACCTGGTTCTTTGAGCTTCTGGCTTTTATAAATAAGACCACTATGAAGATAGTGGACCACGTGTCCTTGTATATTGGAGCATCATTTGGATATATGCCCAGGAGAGGTATAGCTGGATCCTCAGGTAGTGCAATGTCCAATATTCTAAGGAACCTCCAGACTGATTTCCACAGAGGTTGTATCAGTTTGCAATTCCACAACAATAGAGGAGTGTTACTCTTTCTCCACATTCTCACCAGCATCTATCTGTTGTCACCTGAGTTTTTTATCATAGCCATTCTGACTGATGTGAGGTGGGATCTCTGGACTGTTTTGATTTACAATTCCCTGCTGACTAAGGATATTGAACATTTCGTTAGGTACTTCTCAGCCTTTTGATATTCTTTAGCTGAGAATTCTTTGTTTAGCTCTGTACTCTATTTTTAATAGGGTTATTTGATTCTCTGGAGTCTAACTTTTTGAGTTCTTTGTATATTTTGGATATTAGCCCTCTATCAGATATAGGATTGGTAAAGATCTTTTCCCAATCTGTTGGTTGCTGTTTTGTACTAAAGAAAGTGTCCTTTGTTTTGCAATTTTATGAAGTCCAACTTGTTACAGCATAAGCCATTGGTGTTCTGTTCAAAAAAATTTCCCCAATACCCAATTATTGGAGGTTCTTCCCCAATTTTTCTGCTGTTCGTTAGAGTGTATCTGGTTTGATGTGGAGGGCCTCGATCCACTTGAATTTGAGCTTTGTACAGGGCAATAAGAGTGAATCAGTTTGCATTCTTCTACATGCTGACCTCCAGTTGAACCAGCACCATTTGTTGAAAATTCCATTTTTCCCAAAACTGGATGGTTTTAGCTCCTTTATCAAAGATGAAGTGACCATAGGTATGTGAGATCATTACTGGGTCTTCAATTCTATTTTATTGATCAACGTGCCTGTCTCTGTACCAATATCATACAGTTTTTATCACTATTGCTGTGTAATACAGCTTAAGGTCAGGGATGGTGATACCCCCAGAAGTTCTTTTATTGTTGAGGATAGTTTGCAATATCCTGGGTCTTTTGTTATTCCAAATGACTTTTCAAATTGCTCTTTGTAATTCTATGAAGAATTGAGTTAGAATTTTGATGGGGATTGACTCTTTAGATGACTTACGGCAAGATGACCATTTTTACAGTATCAGTCCTGCCAATCCATGAGCATGGGAGGTTTTTCCATCTTCTGAGATCTTCAATTTCTTTCTTCAGAGACTTGAGGTTCTTTTAATACAGATCTTTCATGTGCTTGGTTAGAGTCACAACGAGGTATTTTACTTATTTGTGACTATTGTGAAGGGTGTTATTTCCCTAATTTCTACACTTGATCTTAGCCAAAAGGCCGAGAAGTGATTTTTTCCCCTAATTTCTTTCTGTTTATCCTTGGAGTAGAGGAAGGCTACTGATACGTTCAAGTTAATTTTATATCCAGCCACTTTGCTGAAGTTGTTTATCAGGATTAGGATTTGTCTAGTGGAACTTTTGGGTCACTCAAGTATACTATCATATCATCTGTGAATAGTGATATTTGACTTATTCCTTTTCAATGTGTATCCCTTTGACTTCCTTTTAATGTCTTATTGCTGTGGTTAGGACTTCAATTGAATAAGTAGGGAAAGACCATGCAGCCCTGTTAAGGCCTGATTTTAGTGGGATTAAATCAAGTTTTTCTCCATTTAGTTTGATGTTGGCTACTCGTTTGCTACACATTGTTTTTACAATGCTTTGCATTGCTGATCTTTCCAAAAATTTTAACACGAAAGGGTGTTGACTTTTGTCAAATGCTTTCTCAGCATCTAATGAGGTGACTTTGCAGTGTTTTCTTTAAGTTTGTTTACATAGTATATTACATTGATGGATTTCTGTATATTGAACCATCCCTGCATCCCTGGGATGAAGCCTACTTGATCATGATGGATGATCATTTTGATGTGTTCTTGGATTTGTTTGTGAGAATTTTAATAAGTATTTTTGCATTGATATTCATAAGGGAAATTAGTCTGAAGTTCTATTTCTTTGTGTACTTTAGGTATAAGAGTAACTGTGGCTTCATAGAAGGAATTGGGTAGTGTCCTTCTGTTTCTATTTTGTGGAATAGTTTGGACAGTATTGGTATTAGGTCTTCTATAAAGGTCTGATAGAATTCTGCACTAAACCCATCTGGTTCTGGGCTTTTTTTTTGGATGGGAGACTTTTAATAACTGCTTCTATTTCTTTAGGAGTTATGGGACTGTTTAAATGCTTTATCTGATCCTAATTTAACTTTGGTACCTGATATCTGTCTAAAAAATGTCCATTTCCTCCAGATTTACCATTTTTTGTTGAATATAGGCTTTTGTAGTAGGATATGGTGATTTTTGAATTTCCTCAGATTGTTTTGTTATATCTCCCTTTTCATTTCTGGTTCTGTTAATTTGGATACTTTCTCTGTGCCTTTTTGTTAGTCTGTCTAAAAGTTTATCTATTCTGTTAGTTTTCTCAAAGAACCAGCTCCTGGTTTGTTGATTCTTTGTGTAGATCTTTCTGTTTCTACTTGGTTGATTTCAGTCCTATGTTTGATTATTTCCTGCCTTCTACTCCTCTTGGGTGTATTTGCTTCTTTTTGTTCTAGAGGTTTTACTGTGCTGTCCAGCTGCTAGTATGTTTTCTCCAGTTTCTTTTTGGAGGCACTTAGAGCTATGAGTTTTCTCCTTAGCATTGCTTTCATTGTTTCTCATAAGTTTGGGTATGTTGTGCGTTTCATGTTCATTAAATTCTAAAAAGTCTTTGATTTTTTTCTTTATTTCTTCCTCGACCCAATTATCATTGAATAGAGCATTTTTCGACTTCCATGTCTATGTGAATTTTCTGTTTGTTGTTGTTATTGAAGACCAGCATTGCTTTATGATGATATGATAGAATGCATGGAATTATTTCAATCTTCTTACTATCTGTTAAGGCCTGTTTTGTGATCAATTATATGGTCAATTTTGGAGAAGGTACCGTGAGGTGCTGAGAAGAAGGTATATTCTTTTGTTCTAGGATGAAATGTTCTATAAATATCTGTTAAATCCATTTGCTTCATAACTTTTGTTAGTTTTATGGTGACTCTGTTTAGTTTATGTTTGCATGATCTGTCCGTTGATGAGGTTGTGCTGTTGAAGTTTCCCACTATGATTGTGTGGGGTGAAATGTGTGCTTTGCATTTCACAAGGCTTCTTTTCTACATTTGGAGCATAGTTATTCAGGATTGAGTTTTTATCTTGGTGAATTTTTTCTTTGATGAATATGAAGTGTCCTTCCTTATCTTTTTTGATGATTTTTGGTTGAAACTCGATTTTATTCAATATTAGAATGGCTAGTCCAGCTTGTTTCTTCAGACCATTTGATTGGAAAATTGTTTTCCAGCCTCTTACTCTAAGGTAGTATCTGTCTTTGTCACTGAAGTGTGTTTCCTGTATGCAGCAAAATGCTGAGTCCTCATTCTGTGTCCAGTCTGTTAGTCTGTGTCTTCTTATTGGGGAATTGCATAGATTGATGTTAAGAGATATTAAGAAATAATGATTGTTGTTTTGAATTATTTTTGTTGTTAGAGGTGGAATTATGTTTTGTAGTCTCTTCTTTAGGGTTTGTTGATCTAGGGTGTAGTTTCTGACTTGTTTTGGGGTGTTACATCTGTTATCCCTTGTAGGACTGAATTTGTGGAAAGGTTTGTGTAAATTTGGTTTGGTTATGGAATATCTTGGTTTCTCCATCTATGTTAATTGATAGTTTTCCTGGATATAGTAGGCTTGGCTGGCATTTCTTTGTATGACAACTGCCCAGGACCTTCTAGCTTTCAGAGTCTCTCATGAGAAGTCTGGTGTAATTATGATAGGTCTGTCTTTATATGTTACTTGACCTTTTCCCCTTACTCCATTTAATATTCTTTCTTTGTTTTATGCATTTTATGTTTTGACTATTATGTGATGGGAGGAATTTCTATTCTGGTTCAATCTATTTGGAGTTCTGTAGGCTTCTTGTATATTTATGGGCATCTCATTCTTTAGGCTAGGGAAGTTTTCTTCTATAACTTTGTGAACGATATTACTGGCCCTTTAAGTTGGGAATCTTTCCTCTCTTCTAGATCTATTATCCTTAGGTTTTTATCTTCTCATTGTGTGCTTGAATTCCTGGATGCTTTGGGTTAGGAGCTTTTTGAATTTTATATTTTCTTTGATGGTTGTATCAATGTTTAATATAGTATCTTCTGCCCCTGAGATTCTCTCTGCTATCTCTTGTATTCTGTTGGTGATGCTTGCATCTATGATTCCTGATCTCTTACCTAGTATGGTTGTCTTCCTTTGTGATTTCTTTATTGTTTCTGTTTCCATTTTTTAGATCCTAGATGGTTTTGTTCAATTCCTTCACCTGTTTGGTTGTGTTTTCCTTTAATTCTTTAAGGGAATTTTTTGTGTTTCCTCTTTAAGTGCTTTTACTTGTTAACCTGTGTTGTCGTGTATTTCCTTAAGGGGATTATTTATGTCCTTCTTGAAGTCCTCTATCATAATTAAAAGATGTGATTTTAAGTGCAAATCTTGCTCTTTCAGTGTGTTTGGATATCCAGTATTTGCTTTGGTAGGAGAACTGCGTTCTCATGATGCCAAGTAGTCTTGATTTCTGTTGCTTAGGTTCCTATGCTTGCCTCTTGCCGTCTGGTTGTCTGTGGTGTTAGCTGGTCTTGCTCTCTGTGATAGTGGCTTGACCCTCCTGTAAGCCTGTGTGTCAGCACTCTTGTAGACCTGTTTTCTTTCAGTCAGATCTGGGAACAGAGAGCTGCTCCTGCATTTGTGTGACCTGAAGCCTAGAGGTCTGTTGCTTGGTGTAGAAGAGTTGGTCTTACCTCTGCTCTCAGGTGTGTTGATGCTCCTGGTGACTGGCTTTCAGCACTCAGCACAGGAAGAAACCAGAAGGGTCCTGCCAGTGACTGCTCCTGAATTCCTTTGCCCAGAGGGCACTAGGCAGGTTCCTCTTGGGCCAGGGATGTGAGCAGAAGTGGCACTCTCCCTTGAGCTCTCAGGATTGTCTGCACTTCTGAGAGTCTACCTCTTTCCCAAACAGGATTTGGGTACAGAGAACTGTGGGGCTGGGTCAGATCCGGGTACAGTCAGAAAACAAAATTGGAAAATCTTAATGAAGTGGTCAATTTTCTAGACAGATTCCACTTACTGAAGTTAAATCAAGATCAGGTAAACTGTATAAACAGCTCCGTACCCCCTAAAGAAATAGACACAGTCATTAAAAGTCTCCCAACCAAAAACCAAACAAACAAAAATCAAAAACAAAAAATAAAAACAGAACAAAAAAAGAAAATAAAACAAAAGCCCAACAACCTCAGAGTCAGATGGCTTTAGTGCAGAATTTTACCAAACTTTCAAAGAAAAAGAGCTAACACTCCTCAAACTATTCCAGAAAGTAGAAACAGAAGGACTACTGCCAAACTCTTTCTATGGGTGCACAGTCACCCTGATTCCTTAACCTCACTAAATCAACGAAGAGAACTTCTGACTAATTTCTCTTATGAACATTAATGCAAAAGTACTCAATAAAGTACTGTCAAACTGAATCCAGGAACACATGAAAGACATTACCCATCACAATCAAGTAGGATTCATTCCAGGGATATAATGATGGTTCAATATACAAAAATCCATCAACATAATCTACCATATAAATAAACTGAAAAATAAAGTCATATGATCATCTCATTAGAGGTAAAATAACTTTGACAAAATCTAACACCCTTTCATGTTAATGGTACTAGACAGATCAGGGATTCAAAGCACATACCTAAACATATCAAAGCAATATACTGCAAGCCAACGTCAAACTAAATGGAGAGAAAAAGCATTTCCACTAAAATCAGGGACAAGGCAAAGATGCCCATTTGCTCGTTCTCTATTCAATATAGCACTTGAAGTTCTAGCCAGAGCAATAAGATAGCTAAAGGAGATTAAGGAGACACAAATTTGAAAAGAAGTCAAGGTATCACTATTTGCCAATGATATAATAGTATATATAAATGACCCAAAAATTCCATCAGAGAACTCTAATGAACAACTTCAGCAAAGTGACTGAATACAAAATTAACTCAAAGAAATCAGTAGCTTCCCTTTATACAGATGATAAATGAACCAAGAGAGAAATTAGGGAAACAACACCCTTTACAATAGACATATCTTGGTATAGGTCTAACCAAGCGAGTGAAAGATCCATATGACAAGAACTTCAAGTCCCTGAAGAAAGAAATTGAAGAAGATATCAGAAGATAGAATGATCTCCCATGCTCGTGGATAAGTAGGATTAACATAATAAAAATGGCCATCTTACCAAAATCAATCTACAGATTCAATACAATCCCCATAAAATTACAACACAATTTTTATAGAGCTTGAAAGAGCAATTCTCAGCTTTATATGGAAAAACAAAACAAAAACAAACAAACAAACAATAACAACAAAAACAGGATAGCCGAACAATCCTGAACACTAAAAGAACTTCAGAAGGAATCACCATCCCTGAACTTGAGATGTACTACAAAGCAATAGTGGTTAAAAATGTTATTAGTACAGAAACAGACAAATTGATCAATGAAATTGAATCAAAGTCCCAGAAATAAACCCAGACACCTATGAACACTTGATTTTTGAGAAAGAAGCCAAAACCATGCAATTGGAAAAATAAAAGCATCTTCAACAAAAAGTGCTGAACTAGCTGAATAATTACATGTAGAAAAATGAAAATAGATCCATATTTATTACTCTGGACAAAACTTAAGTCCAAGTGGATCAAGAAGCTCAACATAAAACCTGATACACTAAATTTCATAGAAGACAAAGTGGGAAAGAACCTTAAATACATTATTACAGAAGACAATTTCCAGAACAGAACACCAATAACTCATGCTCTAAGATCAACAATTAATAAGCAGTATCTCATGAAACTACAAATTCTGTAAAGCAAAGGAAACTGTCAATATGACAAATCAGCAGCATACAGATTGGGAAAGGATCTTCACCAACACTATATCGGGTTAATATCCAATTTTTTTCAAAGAACTCAAGAAATTAGACATCAACAACCCAAATAACCTAATTAAAATGGGCTACAAAACTAAACAAAATTCTCAACAGAGGAATCTCAAATGGCTGAGAATCACTTAAAGAAATGTTCAAAGCACTTGGTTATCAGGGAAATGCAAATCAAAATAACTATGAGGTTCCATAAACCCATCAGAATAGCTAAGATCAAAATCTCAAGAGATAGCACATGCTGTCAAGGATGTGGAGGAAGGGAGGAACTTCTTCATTGCTGGTGAGAGTGCAAATGTGAACAACCATTTTGGAAATCAATTTGGTGGTTTCTTGGAAAACTAGGAACAGTTCTAACTCAAGAAGCAGCTATACCACTCCTGGGTCTATATCCAAATGATGTTCCAACATTCCACAAAGACACTTACTTGCTCAACTATGTTCATAGCAGCTTTTTCGTAATAGCCAGAAACTGGAAACAACCTAGATGTCCCTCAACAAAAGAATGCATAAAGATAATGTGGCATATCTATACAATGAAATACCATTCAGCTATTAAAAACCAAGACATCCTGAATTTTTCAGGCAAATTGATGGGACTTGAGAATGTCATCCTGAGTTGAGGTAACCCAGGTTCAAAAGACACATATCTATGTACACACTTACAGGTGAGTACCATCAAATACAGGTATCATGCTACACCTCACAGACCCAAAGAAGCTAAACAAAAGGGAAAGCCCAAGAGAGGAATCTTGACTTTTACATTGAAAGAGGAATAAAATAGTAATAAGAGGCAATTGGAGAGAGGGAACTGGGGAAGGAGTTGGAGGAGGGGTCATGATTAGGTGTGAAGAACAGAAGAGATGACTAGATGGCCATGAAAGTATATGAAAGTCTGTAACTGATGGGGGTGAGGAGGTGGATGGCATCTCCACAATGAGGAAGAGACCTGGGACAAGGGAGACTCCCAAGAATCCATGGATGTGACCTTAGCTGTGACTCACTATATTGAAGGTATTGAACCTGAAGAGTCCACCTCCTGTAGTCAGCCAGGAACCCCTGTGGAGTGATAGAGACACCAACCCACCCACAAATCTTCAACCCAAAATGTATTCCATCTACAAGAAATGCAGGCATGGGTAAGGAGAAGAAGCTGAGGGAATGGCCAACCAATAACCTGCCCAACTTGAGAGTCATCCCATGGGCACGCACCAATTCCTAACACTATTAATAATACTATGCTATGCTTGCAGACAGGAGCATTTTGTCCTCTGAGAGGTTCTATGCAGCAGCTGACTCAGACAGGTACAGACACCCACAGCCAAACATTGGATGGAGCTTTGGGAGTCTTGTGGAAGAATAGAAGGAAAGATTGTGGGTACGAAAGAGGATAGGAACTCCACAGGAAGACCAACAGAGTCGACTAACCTGCATCCTTAGGACTCTCAGAGTGTGAAGCACCAACCAAAGAGCTTGCATGGGCTAGACCTAGGCCTCCCTGCATCTATGTAGCAGAGGTGCAGCTTGATCTTCATGTGGGTTCCAAACAACTGGAATGGTGCATATCCCAAAAGCTGTTGCATGTATATGGGATATATTCTTCTAGCTGTGCTGCTTTGTCTGGCCTCAGAGTGGGAGGAAGTCTCTAGTCTCCCAGAAACTTGAAATGCCAGCACTGGGGGTCGGAAGGGGAATACCCAGGGTGACCATGGCCACTCAGAGGAGGGACAGATGGGGAAAGAGTTGTGGGCAGTGACAGGGAGGAGGGTAGTGAGATAAACAAATTTAAAATAACTAAATTTTTTAAAAAGACAAAAGAACATGCATCTAAGAGACGACATATAACAACAAAATAAAATACAAGAAAACCTGCACATCAAAGTTGGACCAAGCAAACCTATAAAAAGAGTGCCCCCCTCCACACAGGCACAAATCAAAGACCCACTCATTTCATGTACTCTAGAGTCCCATTAAAATCACTAAACTGAAAATCAATATATATACAGAGGACCTTGTGCAGACCTGTGAAGACCCTGTGCATAGTGCTTTAGTCTCTGTAAATTCATACAAGGTTTGCTAATGTTGATTTAGAGGGTCTTGTTCTCACAGTTTCTTCTATCCCTTCTGGCTTTTATACCCTTTTCTATATAGAACCTTTACCACTAATTTCTAGTGTCTTGGATACAGGAATGTATTCTGGACCCTATTGAAAGAGAAAATGTATGTACCAATAGAGCCACAAAACCTTTGGTCTAAAATGCTGTCTTGCCTCCAAAATATTCTAGATCAATGATGGCACAAATCCTGTGGGAGCAACCAACCAGAGTCTAACTTGACTTAAGGCCCACTCTATAAGATGTAACCCACACCTGATACTGCTTGAGTGACCAAGAACCAGAGACTAACTAGATAGTCCAGAGACCTATGATAAAACAAAATACCTAACTCGTCATTTTTTTAAAAAGTAGTGATTGAGTGGCTACTAATTATATGCTACTATGCTCAAAGATCAATGTCTTATTCATCCATCATCAAAGATGCTTCCTCTTGTAGCAGATGAAACAAATACAGAGACCACAGCCAGACATTATAGGAAGGGAGGGGAACTTGGAACACTCATATCTGAGTGTGAAATCTCCATTAATTTCTTCCCCTCAGAGCCTCACAGCTCAGGGAACTCTGGGAAGAGGAAGCAAAAGGAGTGTAAAAGCCTACTTTTCAGTTTTATGTATTCTAAGAAATTTGAAGGGAGATAATAAGAAAGAGACAAATTTTTCTATTTTGAGACATTATTATAAATTTTCTAAGTAGTTAAAAAAGTTTGTTTCAAAGTGAGATTATTTAACAAGACTCAAGTGTCCCTTGTATCAGAAAGCAGTGAGAAGAAAGCCTTTCAAAGTTACTCATTCTGTCTCCCCTCTTGATAATGTGACACTCCTCTCCTAAAATTTTGGAGTATCAGAATAACATGGATTACACCTTTGCAAGCCTCTATCTGATGTTACATTAAAAAATGTTACTCACAATGCTGTAAAAAATAATAATGAAGACGCTGTCCAGAGTCTTTTGAACTCTGCCTTAGGCAGACACAAAAAATAATAATTCCGGATGTAGATTGGGTCTACAACACACACACACACACACACACACACACACACACACACACACACACACACACACACCGCTCAATCATCTCAGTCCTGTCAGCTTCATTACAAGGAATTCAGAGAGGTCTAAAGCAGAATTGGTAATACAGTTTCATCATATCAAGTCTATGGTACCTGCAAATACTTATCTTTCATGCTGTATAAAGCTTCAGGTACAGTGACCTGCAGACAGCCCACTTGAAGGTTGCTTGGGATGATGCCATCACAGTTTCCTGGCCAAAAGTCTAGGGGCTTTATTTTTGTCATTATGAAAAATGAATATGGCTGGTTTCACATGGCAACATGACAGGTGTTCATCAGCATAAGATACATCTATTGCCCTTGCCCTTGTGGGTCTTTAGCACAATAATGAATGCGAGCACCAATTTCAGAACACAATAACCTAATGAAGCAGATTAAAATACAATTCTTTTTAAATGGAATTTAAGTCAGAATTATGTGCTTTGGGAAACAATGTGATCCACTCTTCTACTACATGGAAATTATTATTCTGGTTAGTGAGTGTTTCATAAGCAATATTTTATCTCATATAGACTCCTCAAATTACTTTGTGAAAAATTTTTGGCTTATAGTACAATGGTGAAGAAAGGGGTAGTTATTGGTAATATTAAACTAGATGTAGTTAACTCTAGGTGAGCCTGAACAACATTTGGAATCTTTTGAGATTTTACTTAAAAGGAATAACTCACACTAGAGTACCATGAAATTTGAATTATAGAGTACATGAGAGTGGGAAAACTTACTAGACTCCAACCCAGTCAGGCTACCCTTGTATTTCATACAGTCATTTGCTGGCATCCTTTCTGATTATACTATCAGATAATTCCATCTCACTAAAATAAGTTCAAGAAACGTTCCTGTTTTAGAATTAAAATCAAACAATTGGACTTTAAGCATCAGCCCACAGCTGACAATATTATGCAGTCAAATATGAAGGGTGACTGTCTTCTTTAGTGATTAAGAAAGCTCAGTGGAATAAGTCTTTAATTAAAATGATGTCATGCCTATCACTTTTCTTACAGAGACTGATCCTGTACTACAATGTCACTCCGCTTTGTGACTTAAGAAAGATTCTGAGTCTGTCCCTGAGAAGTGTTTTGTAAGCTTCAGGCTATTTCCTTCTCCATAAATGATCTCAACATCCACTCAGAATAATAAAGATGACCTGCCTCTCCTTTTAGCTTCTCTGACTGAGTCTGATTTTCTCAGACTTCTAGATATCAGCAAGGACTCAGCAGGAGCCACTGCCCTTTTCACTTCTGTGAGGGAATCTTTCTTCTTATAGTCAGTTTCTTCCTCGGTTACTTCCTCCTTTGTTCCTTTCTGAAGCTTCCATATAACTATTTATTCTCATGTTTAAGTTTTATGCATTGATTAGATATTGCTAGAGTTTGGTTGCAGTTTGGTGTAGCAATCCCATCCCAGCCTGAGTGTAGATCAAGGTAAACTAGACTGATTCTTGGGATCTAGTGTTGTACTAAGTCACATTCCTTTTTTCCCTCATTAAAATTTTTCTTAATCTCTGCATGTGAAATTGTAGCCTCTACAGGAAATATACAAATGACCTGGAGAAATCATTTTTGAACAGAAGTATTTATTGCATGTATGAGTACAACAGTTATAAATCTAAGCATGCGGAAATAGATATACTTCAGAATTAAAGGGCATTTTAGAGTCATCCCTTCCTTATGGCCCATGTTATTATTAATAGTGATTGTCATCCTGACACATCTGTAGGTTTACCTGTAGAAGATCATATAAAGTATGCTAATTTGGGTAAAAGACTCATCCTAAAAGTGACCAGGCTGTTGTTAGTGTTTGTGTCCCAGACTAAACAAAAGAAGAAAGTGAGCTGCATACTACTGTGGATCAATGTGACTGGTTGCCTCAAGTTCTTACTACATGACTTGCCGTCCATGATGGAATCTACTCCTGAACTGTGAAATAAAATAAATCCTATCTTCCAAGTAGATTTTGTCAGGCCCTTTGTCTCAGCTGTATGGAAAGCAATTAGTATACCTTACCTTTGCAAGACTAGGTCTTGAAAAACATATGAATAAATAAGTGGCAATAGAATCTTAGTCGCATTCTCAAATAAGTTACATATCAAATGACATATTACCAAAAGAATGAAATCAGGATATATTAGAAAAAATGATTAGTTTCTTTAAAATTTGTACCAAGTCAAAAAGCATAACTGATATTAGAGTTAATTAACAATAACTACTAAGACCAAGTTTCTCAGACATTATTATTTAAAATGGTCAATGTATTATTTAATGATGCCAGAGGGGTTTTTTTTCAACCAGGGAAGCCATTTTACATATTTGTAGTAAATTCCATTTGTTTTTACTTCCTTTTTGTTTAAAGCATTGGCTTTATTAGACACAAAGTCTTACAGAACAGGCTTTTTTGTTAAATAACTTTAACAAAAAGATATATTTCATGAAATAGTAATGTGTTTAACCTTGAGAAACAGATCAAAATATCTGGTTTTTTGGTTCTTTTCTTTGATCCCTCAGTGACTATTTTAAAGCTGGCTTTTGTAAGCCACTTAGCAATGTGTTTTTCAAGTATTTTTCCCTTTACCAGATTTATTACTTGGTTATGAAAACACCTGCTGAAAAGGGAAAAGTGGTGTCTGATTAACCAGTAGCTTCAATCAATCATTACTGATGCCCAGTGGATATTTCTAAATTCTTTAATTGAAAACAAATTGTGCAAATCACTTAATTATGATGAAAACTTAACCACAATAGCTCTAAAGTAGGAAGAATGAAATGTATTAGTGTGATTTAAAGCTAACTTTTGAGACGTTAAAGGATGTTCCTGGGTCTGTAATACCTTGTTCTTTGTCTAAGAAATTTATTTTCTAGACAACTACGTCTGTGGGGAACATTCAGGGCTGCAGGGAAAAATCTTCCAAAAACTTACTGTTATTTAGTCACTACTGCCAGCCATTAAACAAAAAGGTGGCAAGATGTCATTTATATGCAGAAGTTGAACTGTACAATCACCCTGTGGCCCTCAGGATGGACAGGAAAAGATGGTACATCAATTAATATAAGACTAAAAGGTCTCTCTTCATTTCGGAGTTCAAAGATGCTTATCTATTAAGCTATAAAAACCTGTTCTATGAGCCAAAAACCGACAATCACCAATACATACTATCATACTATATCTATACACATGCCATTCTGTAGGTCTATTATTACCTTTGGCATAATTATCACATGCCACAGAGAGAAAGGTAAGCCTATGGTAACATTAAGAAACAGAACTAATATCATCTAGAAAAAAAATCCCAATAGCACAGTTGAAATAATAAACAGGTCTGCTTTGAATTAATTTTATTTTTATTTGGTATTAATAATTTTCTAGTAACTTTACATGTGTTTGGTGTTTTGTTTTATGTTTTTCTCCTACAAGTGCTTTAGATATTATAAATATTTGCTGGAAATACTATACTTACATCCAGTCTAATAAAGATCATTTGGAATGGGTTTTGCTTATCCTGGACACAGTTTAAAAGAATAAACTATTGCTTGGCCAGATGTTGTGCCTCTGTTGAGGAGCCTCAAAAATCAACCAGCAATTTACACTAACTCCCATCTCACTTCATGGGCCATGTCCTATTGCTACAAAGTGTGAGGTTCCATGATACCCAACAGCTTGAAACTCAACTGCCTTTAGGGCAAAGTAAATAAAACTCAAGAAATATACTCAGAGATCTCATTGACCAAAAGGCATTTTTCTATTACAGAAGTCAAGCGATATCCCAGACTAGACTTAAAAGTTTTAAAACTTACAGAAGTTCAAGTGCATATCTGTAATTCTCCTGCCTCCAACTCTGTATTTGTGTCTCTCAGCAAGACTTGTAAGAAAGGTTGTGGTCTCCATCCTTTGAAGCCAACTCTTTCTTGGTGATTTTAGCTCCTGGCATCAGATAAACTCTGGCATCCATTCATGAACACTAAAGTTTCAGGATGTCATTAACTGTTATACAGATATTTTTATGTTTAGGTGTATCATAATATACTCCATATTAGATGATGAACAAAGAAATCAGGTAAGAAGTTTTGGATTTAGTTAATATTTGTCTAGTAATGTGAAACCTATATAAAATATTAATAATCAAAATCAGCATTATTTTTAAATGCTTCTCAAAGAAAGTGGTCTATGGGTACAGGATCTCATTTACAGAGAAAGTACAGGATAACTAAGTAACATAATTTAAGTCATGGTAGAGTAGTACCCCAGGCAATGTGTAGTTTCTTTCATCCACAGAGCACAGTTTACCTGATTTGCCATCTCAGAGTATTGGATTGACTCAATTTACCATTTTCTTAGCTTTGACAAACACAACTTGATATTGTCTGGTGGGGACAATGATAGCACTATTCTGATACAAGAAATGATAACCCTCAAGATGGCAATATCCATTCCCCTGAGAGTACAATCCAAAGTTTCTATGTGCAATGGGGGAACCCAGGATTTAGTTAATCAAATGAGGAGATAGCCCAGGGACACAATTTGGGGCATTAGCAGAGGAAAAGACCAGGGATAAGTACAAAAAAATTGTTTCTCTCCTTTTTTGATTTAGGTAATTATGTTACAAAGGCTAAGCTATGGTAGAGTATCCTGAAGTTCCCCGGGGACTAATGGGTGAGTAGATTACTGAGATCTTGCAATCTCTACAGCTTTAAAAATCACCTGTAAAGCTTGCCCAAAGAAACAGAAACAGGAATTCAGTGTTTCAAAGACAGAAATGTCAAAAACATGAAACTAAGAAGTGTGTGCATGCCTTAATGCTACAATTTGATCTTCATTAAAATTCTGAAATTTATGACTAGCATTGGTTTTGTGTCAGCTTTTACCTTGGTCATGGTGTCACAGGGATTCTGATAAAATGACTAACTCTCACAGGTCTCCTGTTTTCTGCTTACTTTTCTTGTTATGAAAGACATAAGACAAGAGACATTGATTAGGGAATTAAAGTTCTCCCATGAAAGATGAGCATGTTGACAAAAATACCACCAATTCCCCAGCATGCAGGTCAAGCATTCCTTAATCTCACTTTTTTCAAGGGATTTCATGATGAGTCAATATTTCCTGCTCTGAGAATCAGACCTGTTCAAAATTTGAGACAAAGAGACAGAGAGAATCAAAGAACTGTAGTGCCTCCCACAGACGCACAGAATCACGTCTGGCTGTATCTTCAAAACCACATGAACTATATTTTAAGTTTGTTGTCTGACATTTAAGGAGGGCTAGGAGAGACACATAGTGAATGAGGCAAAAGGTCATAAAAAGCTGAGTGTGTTTTCCCATTACATTAAAAAATTGGCCTGACAAAAAGAGTGCACTTTGGATGCAAAATTAAATATGAATTAAATGAGTATCCTTCACATTTGTCACAACATCTGCAACAACCTCTAGAACCTCTTATCATTCACTGTGAAGTTCTCTGACAACACTGCCCACTTGTTTTCACTGTATGAAGCTGTACATTATTTAGAGTTGGTATATCAACTCTGACATCTGTGGGTGTGTTCTCTACATAATTTGCCTTAACAAAAGTCACTGCTATTGTCAAATGCCTGATATTCCTTACAAACAATATGGGCACTGGACATGGGTATAATCACTTAATCTTTGACATGGCCTCTTACTATAAATATTTTCATCATTATGTTATTGAAGCAAGTTCTTAAGATTACATGGTCTATCAATCCAGTAATAAAGATAACTTCTCATATGTACAAACACACACAAGCCCACATTTCCTTCTCCTCAGTTCCCCATAGAAACCCTAACAGTGTTCACATTCCTCTTACTTCTCAGTAACTATGTTGTCAGAATTTGCTTGCAGATGTGAACAGAGTGAAGCACAGTTTATGTAGCTGCAAGTAGCTCCAAGTACTTAAGTAGCCAAACATTCAGACAAGTTGCTTACATCTCAGATAATTTATATGTGTTCATTCACACACATAAATACTAGAAGTACATATTTGGCTGTGAGTTTATAGACAGTAAGAATGGGATATGTCGTTTACACTTGAAAAGCACATTTATAATGTGGCATATTTCCAAGAATTTAGACTCTCTTAATGTTTTCTCACATTAAAACAAAATGGAACAAACTCTTAAGCACCTTGAAAAGGTGCTTAAAATGCCATTACCAGCTGTAATTACATGGAAAATTCAATTACCAAAGCTATGGAATCAAGACTGCTGCATACAATTGCATTAGATAGTGGCCATGTTGATCATAAAATATATAGCAGAACAACCAATACACTTAATGGTGGATTGTGTTCAACTTGCAAGAACACAGCATCTTAGTTCGGGTTTCTGTTGATGTTATGAAATATTATGACCAAATTCAAGTTGTGAAGTAAAGGCTTACACTTCCAGATCATAGTTCATCACTGGAGGAAGCCAGAACAAGAACTCAATCATGACTGGAACCTGGAGGCAGAAACTGAAGTAGAGGCCGTGGAGGGCTGTTGCATACTCGCTTGCTTCCCATGGCTTGCTCAGCCTGCTTTCTTATAGAACCCAGGACCACAAGTCCAGGAATGGCTCCACTCACAATGGACTGTACCATCTGCCATTGATTACTAACTGAGAAAATACCTTTCAGCTGGATCTCATGGAGGAATTTTTTCAAATGAAGCTCTGTGCTCTCGGATGACTCTAACTTGTGTCAAAACCAATGGGTACAGAAAGCTCTGAAGAGCAATTAGTATCTAATGAGTAATGGGTACAAACTAATAAATAATGGGGATGAACACCAATAGATAAGTTCCACTGCAATAATAGCATTCCACAGTTCTTCAGCTTACTGACTTCAAATGAATAAAAATTAGCATACTTATGTAAGCATGAGGGAAATATATAATATAATGATACTACAGCATAATAATGTAATGGTAGAAAAATGGTACCTTTTTTATGCTTGCATAGATTGGCTGAAGATCCTCTATATACACTGAGATGTTTCTAATACATTCGACATGCATGTTAGAATCTGTGAAAGAGAGTAAAGGAACTCCTTGTGCCGTTAGTCAAAGAAGTTACACCAACTGTACTAAATTATGATCCTTTTTATATAGATGTAGAAATGACAGTTGTGGGGCTGTCTGCAAGCCTATTGTACAGTCTGTAGCCATGAAAGAAATGGAGGAGAGCGTGAATGAATAACAAGCTCACAATTTTGAGGCACACAGAGACTTCTGATTCTATGCATTGTGTGAAAACCTGCCATCTCCTAGGAGCCACCTCAAAAAGACTGACTGCTGCCCCCACAGACAGGTTCAGTAGTAGAAATAACAGAAGCTATTTGCTTTTAAATACTATTGGTTTTTCACCCATACTACTCGCATGATGCAAATGGACACCATCTTGTCTTGATGCAAACCAAATCTCCAGACAGGAATAATAGGCGTGCTTCCTAATTGAACAATGGCTTCTTCAGAGGCAGAGCCTGAAACTCTTTATTTCTGAAATATCTGCAGAATGATATAGAAAGATAAACATGGCTTTTTCTGACTGCACACATTTAAACATTTAATAGAGCATATAACGTAAATATCAGTTGGTTTGTTATTTTATTGTTATATTTTAAATAGATGTATCGTTACACAAACCATAATACTCAGTAAATTTTTACAGTGTGATTAGTTGAGACATAGGTGCTTACCCTGTGAAAGTGCCATATGAGTCAATGACAGAGACACATTCATTACGAATACCATTGAAGTCCTTGTTTGACCCTCTTTATATTCTTCATAGTGCTGAGCAACATGGAATCTCTCTGTAAAACTCTTGTGTTTCTCATAACTCGATATTATCTAAGCTCCTCTCTTCAAGTCCTTCCTTTCAGTCTCTTTTTCTAGCTGATTTCTCTCTCAGAAATTTCACTGGGAATTTCATAACGTCTATGGGTTTTCCTCCATGAACATACCAGTGGCTTTTGAATGTATAACTCAGGGTCTCAACTAAAATCCTCCCCAAATATTTATAGCCTCGAATTGAAAATGTTTGCCTGAAAGTAAGGAACAAACCATAATATTATTATTGCACAAACCATAATAGTACTCTATATTCAGTAATGTATTCAGTATGATTAGTTGAGATATATGTGCGCACACATGTGAAAGATCCTTGTTTACATTCACATTCAACAATGTGAATTCCTATGTTGTGTTTTATTATAGTGATGCTTGTTTTCTGGCATCAATAATTATCCAAACCTATCATCTAACTTCCATTTGTTACCATCTTCTGATTGTGTCTGTTTCTGTAACCTGCATCTTCTATTTCTCTTCATCCCTTGATACTACTATATGTATCTAATCATAGCATCTCCCTAGAGCTTTGCTTTGTCTCTAGAGCATTTACTTGCCTCCATGTATTAGCTGTTAATTTGCGCTCCACTATACTGTGAGTCTGTCTATAGCATGTCCTTGCCTATACTACATTGACTCTTCTTCCTTCAAGCATTATATTTAAATTTTACTTGAATGCATGTTTTGTCTATATGCCTATATATATATATATATATATATATATATATATATATATATATATATATATATACTATGCAACTGCCTGATAAACAGAAGTCAGAAAAGGACATTGGATGACACACATCTGAAGATACAGAGAGGATTGTGAGCCATGGTGTGGATTTTGGATATCAAATCTGGGTCACTAGGAATAGTAGTAAGTGCTTTCAATTACAAAGACAACTCTCCAACCTTCTGAACTGGTTTCTCACATCACATAAATAAAACCTAGCCTTGGTAGTATGGCTCACTTTCCCCTTCCCAATTCAGCTGTTCCCTTCCTTTCTCACTCCACAATCTCTCAACTCTCCATATAGCCCTACACAATGAACCAACTGTAGACATGTCTACTTGTCAAGGGCTTAAAAGAATGCTTTATTACTTATTGCCTATGAAACTTTTTTTCTGTTCTTCAGAATTTCCAGACAATGTTACTTGTCTGAAACAGTTCTGATGACTTTACTTCTGAGATTATAATGTAATTACATTTCTCTCTTTGCTTTTCTCACTCCAAATCTTACCATATAGCTCTCCCTACTATCCTTCAAATTCATTGTTTCTTCTTTTTCACATATTGCAGTAATATATGTACATATGCATACACATACACATACAAATGTACATAAGCATACATATGCACA